>NW_027252668.1:1570371-1870371 GCF_044704955.1 Pristiophorus japonicus | reverse complement strand
AGGCGGGGCAGTAAGCTGTGAGGAGGACACAGAGGGGGCAAAATTGCCCTTTTTGATAGCCCCATTAGTGCCTCCGGGGGGTGCTAATGGGGCACAATGAGGTTATCGCCCGGGAAAAGGGGTCGATAGCGCCTGCGGGGAAATTGCCCCAGAGGTTTGGGGCCATTGTGTGGTTAGCGCCGCTCCCCGCGATGTGGTGCACGATGTGATGCACACAGAGCGATGATGTCATCGCCGTGTGCCGACCCCTTTGCGCCCCGCGCGGGGAAAATGGCCCGCAGGTGGTAAGGATGGCGCCGGCCGACGTCACTGCCAGCTTCACGGGTTGGCCGCTTTCACCATGGGCCGCCATATTTTCCTGTCGGCCCGACAGTGGCGACTCGCCTCGAGCGTCCCGCCATCCTGCAGTACGCACTCCGTTATGGCTACCGAGCTGTCGGCCCAGTCGAGGGCGTCCCTGGTGACTGCAGAGTGCGCAGCGGCCTGACCTTTAACTGAAGGTGAGGGGCGTTCTGCCGCGTCAGTGCGACGCCAAGCACCCGATTAGCGCTGACGTTGCTGGCAGGGCGCTGGGCTCCGGAGCGTGGAGCTGGAATTAGCCCTGACCTACCGCCCCGGGAGTGCCCCTCCATGGACACAGAGTGTCTCCGATAGAGCTCCCTCTCTGATAGTGCTCCCCTCCGATAGTGCTCCACCTCCGATAGAGCTCCCTCTCTGATAGTGCTCCCCCTCCGATAGTACTCCCCCTCCAATAGAGCTCCCTCTCTGATAGTGCTCCCCCTCCGATAGTACTCCCCCTCCAATAGAGCTCCCTCTCTGATAGTGCTCCCCCTCCGATAGTGCTCCCCCTCCGATAGAGCTCTCCATCTGATAGTACTCCCCCTCCGATAGAGCTCCCCTCCGATAGTACTCCCCCTCAGATAGAGCTCCCCCTCCGATAGTACTCCCCCTCTGATAGTACTCCCCCTCAGATAGAGCTCCCCCTCCGATAGAGCTCTCCCTCCGATAGTACTCCCCCTCCGATAGAGCTCCCCCTCAGATAGTACTCCCCCTTAGATAGTACTCCCCCTCAGATAGAGCTCCCCCTCCGATAGAGCTCCCCCTCCGATAGAGCTCTCCCTCCGATAGAGCTCCCCCTCCGATAGAGCTCTCCCTCCGATAGAGCTCCCCCTCCGATAGAGCTCCCCCTCCGATAGTACTCCCCCTCCGATAGTACTCCCCCTTAGATAGTACTCCCCCTCCGATAGAGCTCCCCCTCAGATAGTACTCCCCCTTAGATAGTACTCCCCCTCCGATAGAGCTCCCCCTTAGATAGTACTCCCCCTCCGATAGAGCTCCCCCTCAGATAGTACTCCC
This sequence comes from Pristiophorus japonicus, assembly GCF_044704955.1. NCBI lineage: Eukaryota > Metazoa > Chordata > Chondrichthyes > Pristiophoridae > Pristiophorus > Pristiophorus japonicus. The sequence goes on along the minus strand of NW_027252668.1, from coordinate 1,869,015 downwards.
CCTTAGATAGTACTCCCCCTCCGATAGAGCTCCCCCTTAGATAGTACTCCCCCTCCGATAGAGCTCCCCCTCAGATAGTACTCCCCCTTAGATAGTACTCCCCCTCCGATAGAGCTCCCCCTCAGATAGTACTCCTCCTCCGATAGCCCTCCCCCTCCGATAGCTCTCCCCCTCCGATAGCCCTCCCCCTCCGATAGCCCTCCCCCTCCGATAGCGCTCCCCCTCCGATAGCGCTCCCCCTCCGATAGCCCTCCCCCTCCGATAGCCCTCCCCCTCCGATAGCCCTCCCCCTCCGATAGCCCTCCCCCTCCGATAGCCCTCCCCCTCCGATAGCCCTCCCCCTCCGATAGCGCTCCCCCTCCGATAGTACTCCCCCTCCGATAGCGCTCCCCCTCTGATAGAGCTCTCCCTCCGATAGTACTCCCCCTCCGATAGCCCTCCCCCTCCGATAGTACTCCCCCTCCGATAGAGCTCCCCCTCCGATAGAGCTCTCCCTCCGATAGTACTCCCCCTCCGATAGCCCTCCCCCTCCGATAGAGCTCCCCCTCCGATAGAGCTCCCCCTCCGATAGCCCTCCCCCTCCGATAGCCCTCCCCCTCCGATAGTACTCCCCCTCTGATAGTGCTCCCCCTCCGATAGCCCTCCCCCTCCGATAGTACTCCCCCTCCGATAGTACTCCCCCTCCGATAGTTCTCCCCCTCCGATAGCCCTCCCCCTCCGATAGAGCTCTCCCTCCGATAGTGCTCCCCCTCCGATAGCCCTCCCCCTCCGATAGTACTCCCCCTCCGATAGCCCTCCCCCTCCGATAGCCCTCCCCCTCCGATAGCCCTCCCCCTCCGATAGCCCTCCCCCTCCGATAGAGCTCCCCCTCCGATAGTACTCCCCCTTCGATAGAGCTCTCCCTCCGATAGTACTCCCCCTCCGATAGAGCTCTCCCTCCGATAGTACTCCCCCTCCGATAGCCCTCCCCCTCCGACAGCGCTCCCCGTTCAGGGCGAATTCCACTCGGGTTTGGAACCTCCGGGCTGGGCAACAAATGTCCTGGGCCCAGAAGGTTACGGGGCGTGGGGCAATTTGACCCCCAGAGAGCCTGTAAAGGGATATAGACAGACTGAGTGAGTGGGCAGGCAGGTGGCAGGTGGAGTATAATGGGGGGAAATGTGAGGGGGTTCACTTTGGTCGGAGGAATAGAAAAACAGAATATGTTTTGAATGGTGAGAAACTTTAAATGCTGGTGTTCAGAGAGATTTGTGTGTCCTCGTGCAGGAGACACAGAAAGTTAGTACACAGGTGCAGCAAGCAATAAGGAAGGCAAATGGCATGTTGTCCTTTAATGCAAGCGTGTTGCAGGATTAGAGTGGGGAAGTCTTGCTACAATTGTACAGGGCCCTGGTGAGACCACACCTGGAGTACTGGGCACAGTTTGGGTCTCCTTATCTAAGGAAGGGTAGACTTGCCTTTGAGGCAGTGCAACAAATGTTCACCAGACTGATTCCTGGGATGAGAGGCCTGTCCTATGATGAGAGATTGTGTCGAATGGGCCCATACTCTGGAGTTTAGAAGAATGAGGTGATCTCATTGAAACATGTAAGATACTGAGGGGGATTGACAGGGTAGATGCTGACAGGATGTTTCCCCCGAGCGGGGGTGTCTAGGACTCGGGGGCACAGTCTCAGGATAAAGGGCCGGCCATTTAAGACACAGATGAGAAGGAATTTCTTCACTCAGAGGGTGGTGAATCTTTGGAATTCCCTGCCCCAGAGGGCTGTGGATGCTCAGTCTCTGAGTATATTCAAAACCAGGATCAATAGATTTTTGAACTCTTGGGGAATCGAGAGATGTTGAGATCGGGCGGGAAAGTGTATCTCTGAGGTCGATGATCAGCCAAGATCTTATTGATTGGCAGAGCAGGCTCGAGGGGCCGAATGGTCTACTCCTGCTCCTATTTCTTATGTTCTTACATTTTAACAGTTGCACATATGCACTAAAAATTCATTATAAATGTGCATATAATTACCGCGGATGTGACGTCAGACTATTGAAGTGCATTCAGGCACCTGACCCCAACCCCCCAGTGACTGAGGTCACACCAGACCCTAACCCCCAGTGACTGAGGTCACACCTGAACCCAACCCCCCAGTGACTGAGGTCACACCTGACCCTAACCCCCAGTGACTGAGGTCACACCTGGCCCCAACCTCCCAGTGACTGAGGTCACACCTGACCCTAACCCCCAGTGACTGAGGTCACACCTGACCCCAACCCCCCAGTGACTGAGGTCACACCTGACCCTAACCCCCCAGTGACTGAGGTCACACCTGACCCCAAACCCCCCAGTGATTGAGGTCACACCTGACCCTAACCCCCAGTGACTGAGGTCACACCTGACCCCAACCCCCCAGTGACTGAGGTCACACCTGACCCTAACCCCCCAGTGATTGAGGTAACACCTGAACCCTAACCCCCCAATGACTGAGGTCACACCTGACCCCAACCCCCCAGTGACTGAGGTCACACCTGACCCTAACCCCCCAGTGACTGAGGTCACACCTGACCCCAACCCCCAGTGATTGAGGTAACACCTGAACCCTAACCCCCCAATGACTGAGGTCACACCTGACCCCAACCCCCCAGTGACTGAGGTCACACCTGACCCCAACCCCCCAGTGACTGAGGTCACACCTGACCCTAACCCCCAGTGACTGAGGTCACACCTGACCCCAACCCCCCAGTGATTGAGGTCACACCTGACCCTAACCCCCAGTGACTGAGGTCACACCTGACCCCAACCCCCCAGTGACTGAGGTCACACCTGACCCTAACCCCCCAGTGACTGAGGTCACACCTGACCCCAAACCCCCCAGTGATTGAGGTCACACCTGACCCTAACCCCCAGTGACTGAGGTCACACCTGACCCCAACCCCCCAGTGACTGAGGTCACACCTGACCCTAACCCCCCAGTGATTGAGGTAACACCTGAACCCTAACCCCCCAATGACTGAGGTCACACCTGACCCCAACCCCCCAGTGACTGAGGTCACACCTGACCCTAACCCCCCAGTGACTGAGGTCACACCTGACCCCAACCCCCAGTGATTGAGGTAACACCTGAACCCTAACCCCCCAATGACTGAGGTCACACCTGACCCCAACCCCCCAGTGACTGAGGTCACACCTGACCCCAACCCCCCAGTGACTGAGGTCACACCTGACCCTAACCCCCAGTGACTGAGGTCACACCTGAACCCAACCCCCCAGTGACTGAGGTCACACCTGACCCTAACCCCCAGTGACTGAGGTCACACCTGGCCCCAACCTCCCAGTGACTGAGGTCACACCTGACCCTAACCCCCAGTGACTGAGGTCACACCTGACCCCAACCCCCCAGTGATTGAGGTCACACCTGACCCTAACCCCCAGTGACTGAGGTCACACCTGACCCCAACCCCCCAGTGACTGAGGTCACACCTGACCCTAACCCCCCAGTGACTGAGGTCACACCTGACCCCAAACCCCCCAGTGATTGAGGTCACACCTGACCCTAACCCCCAGTGACTGAGGTCACACCTGACCCCAACACCCCAGTGACTGAGGTCACACCTGACCCTAACCCCCCAGTGATTGAGGTAACACCTGAACCCTAACCCCCCAATGACTGAGGTCACACCTGACCCCAACCCCCCAGTGACTGAGGTCACACCTGACCCTAACCCCCCAGTGACTGAGGCACACCTGACCCCAACCCCCAGTGATTGAGGTAACACCTGAACCCTAACCCCCCAATGACTGAGGTCACACCTGACCCCAACCCCCCAGTGACTGAGGTCACACCTGACCCGAAACCCCAGTGACTGAGGTCACATCTGACACCAACCCCCCAGTGACTGAGGCACACCTGACCCTAACCCCCCAGTGACTGAGGTCACATCTGACACCAACCCCCCAGTGACTGAGGCACACCTGACCCCAACCCCCCAGTGACTGAGGTCACACTTAACCCCAACCCCACTGTGACTGAGGTCACACCTGACCCTAACCCCCCAGTGACTGAGGTCACACCTGACCCCAACCCCCCAGTGACTGAGGTCACACCTGACCCCAACCCCCCCAGTGATTGAGGTCACACCTGACCCCAACCCCCCAGTGACTGAGGTCACACCTGACCCTAACCCCCCAGTGACTGAGGTCACACCTGACCCTAACCCCCCAGTGACTGAGGTCACACCTGACCCTAAACCCCCAGTGACTGAGGTCACACCTGACCCTAACCCCCCAGTGACTGAGGTCACACCCGACCCCAAACCCCCAGTGACTGAGGTCACACCTGACCCCAAACCCCCCAGTGACTGAGGTCACACCTGACCCCAACCCCCCAGTGACTGAGGTCACACCTGACCCCAACCCCCCAGTGACTGAGGTCACACCTGACCCCAACCCTCAGTGACTGAGGTCACACCTGACCCTAACTCCCCAGTGACTGAGGTCACACCTGACCCCAACCCTCAGTGACTGAGGTCACACCTGACCCTAACCCCCCAGTGACTGAGGTCACACCTGACCCTAACCCCCCAGTGACTGAGGTCACACCTGACCCCAACCCCCCAGTGATTGAGGTCACACCTGACCCTAACCCCCAGTGACTGAGGTCACACCTGACCCTAACCCCCCAGTGACTGAGGTCACACCTGACCCCAACCCCCCAGTGACTGAGGTCACACCTGACCCTAACCCCCCAGTGACTGAGGTCACACCTGACCCTAACCCCCCAGTGACTGAGGTCACACCTGACCCTAACCCCCCAGTGACTGAGGTCACACCTGACCCTAACCCCCCAGTGACTGAGGTCACACCCGACCCCAAACCCCCAGTGACTGAGGTCACACCTGACCCCAAACCCCCCAGTGACTGAGGTCACACCTGACCCCAACCCCCCAGTGACTGAGGTCACACCTGACCCCAACCCTCAGTGACTGAGGTCACACCTGACCCTAACTCCCCAGTGACTGAGGTCACACCTGACCCCAACCCTCAGTGACTGAGGTCACACCTGACCCTAACCCCCCAGTGACTGAGGTCACACCTGACCCTAACCCCCCAGTGACTGAGGTCACACCTGACCCCAACCCCCCAGTGATTGAGGTCACACCTGACCCTAACCCCCAGTGACTGAGGTCACACCTGACCCTAACCCCCCAGTGACTGAGGTCACACCTGACCCCAACCCCCCAGTGACTGAGGTCACACCTGACCCTAACCCCCCAGTGACTGAGGTCACACCTGACCCTAACCCCTCAGTGACTGAGGTCACACCTGACACCCTTACAGTGTCTTGGATTAGCTCGGCCCAAGGGTGGTGACATCACGTTTTAATGATCTCACCTCTCGACGCGACACCTCTTGTGGTTAAATAGCCCACCAATGTGCCCGTTTTCTACAGAATCCGGCCTCTGGTGGGACTGGGTAGATACCATCTCCCTGCTGTCACTGCCTGCCTCCGGCCCTCCACCCGAACAGACTGTCTGCACCACTTTCTCTATTCAGTGAGGGCCACAAGCCTGTCTGTCCAAAAGACCCATTTTACAATTTTATCTTCTGATTTTTTATATTATTAATTCCTGGGATGTGGGTGTCACTGACAAGGCCGGCATTTATTGCCCATCCCTAATTGCCCCTTGAGAAGGTGGTGGTGAGCCGCCTTCTTGAACCACTGCAGTCCGTGTGGTGAAGGTGCTCCCACAGTGCTGTCAGGGAGGGAGTTCCAGGATTTTCACCCAGCGACGATGAAGGAACGACGATATCTTTCCACGTCAGGATGGTGTGTGATTGGAGGGGAACGTGGAGGTGGTGGTGTTCCCATGCGCCTGCTGCCCTGGTCCTTCTAGGTGGTAGAGGTCGTGAGTTTGGCTGCCTAAAATGCCTTGGTGAGTTGCTGCAGTGCATCTTGTAGATGGTACACACCGCAGCCACGGTGTGCCGGTGGTGGAGGGAGTGAATGTTTAAGGTGGTGGATGGGGTGCCAATCAAACGGGCTCTGCTGTCCTGGATTGTGTTTAGAAAGTATGGTCACCCTAATTTAATCTGGTGATATGTGGACTCTCAGCAGTTGTGGGTCTGAGCATTGTCCACACAGACAGGCAGTGAGCTGTTGGCTCCTGTTCAGGGACAATTCATCACTGGCAGATTCTCGCACCTTGTTCAAGGATAGCAGACAGGACGGCAAACTGGTGACGGGCCAGTTCCGTTTCAGAGGCAAATATTTAACGGGTCAACAAACTGCTTAATGTTCGAGATATTTAAGCAGTTGGGCAGAAGGATAAGGCAGGGTGAGAGAGACACGTAGACATAGCAGGAAAGAAAGATGGAGAAGGAGGGGGAGGAAGCAAGGGACACAAATGATGAGAGAGAGGAACAGAGCGAGATAGAGCAAGTGATAGAAATCGGACATGGACAGTGGGAGGGAGAGAGAGGGAGTGAGAGAGGGAGCGGGAGTGAGAGAGGGAGTGAGAGAGAGAGTGAGGGAGTGAGTGAGGGAGCGCGAGTAAGAGAGGGAGTGAGAGAGGGTGAGAGAAGGAGTGAGATAGGGAGTGAGAGAGAAATGGAGAGTGAGAGAGGGTGAGAGAAGGAGTGAGATAGGGAGTGAGAGAGAGAGAGGGAGAGTGAAAGGTAGAGTGAGAGAGGGAGTGAGAGAGGAGGGAGACAGGAGGCCCAGAGAAGCAGCTGTACAAAGCCCGAGTTAGACCACACCTGGAGTACTGATAGGGGAGATAGAGAGAAACTATTGCTGCTGGTTGGGGAGTTCAGCACTAAGGGGCATTGTCTGAAAATTAGAACCAGGCTTTTCAGGAGTGAAGTTAGGAAACACTTCTACTCCCAAAGGATTACTCAGGGTATACGGCACAGAAACAGGTCATTCGGCCCAATCAGTCCGTACTGGCGTTTATGCTCCACTCGAGCCTCCTCCCGTCTTTCCTCAGCATAACCCTCTATTCCCTTCTCCCTCATATGCTTGTCTATCCTCCCCTTAAATACTATTCACTTCAACAGTTCCCTGTGGTAGTGAGTTTCACATTCTCACCACTCTCTGGGTAAAGAAGTTTCTCCTGAATTCTGTTAAGTCTTGAATAAAGAGTCAGACCAGATACTGCAAGCTCAAAGTAAGTTGTGACCGTAGTCCTTCATTGCAGGTCTCAGAGTGCCTCTCCAGCCTGTGAGGCCTCCTTATGTACAGGTGCTCCCAAGGAATTGTGGGATCCCTTGGGACTCCAGGGGATGAGCCCTCTGGTGGTTAAACATAATATTTACAGGTTTATATATATAACACTTCCCCCGCCCCCACTCCCGCCCCCAAAGTCAATCGTGTAACTATTTACAATGTGAATCAATCTGGGACCTTCCTTTCCCTGCTTGATCGTCTCGGTGCAAATGCTGGTTTTGGTGAGTAGCTTGTTGGGCACTCGTTGGGCTGCTGCGCAGCTGGCCTTGCTGGGCATAGTGAATGCTGCTGAGCTGCTGTGGGTGATGGGTTCTGCTTCGTGGTCAACCGCTGGGTCGGTTGCCACTTGTGTGTGTGTTGGAGGGTCGAAAAAGGTAGAGTCTATTGTCGGTTGTTTTGGATAGTCCATGAATCTGAATTTGGCTTGGTCCAAGTGTTTCCTGCAAGTGAGTCCATTTGCGAGTTTGACCACAAAGACCCTACTCCCCTCTTTGGCCACGACAGTGCCGGGGAGCCACTAGGGACCTTGTCCATAGTTCAACACAAATACAGGATCATTAATCTCGATTTCGCGTGACACATTTGCGCGATCATGATATGTATTCTGTTGAAGCCACCTGCTCTCTACCTGTTCGTGTAGATCAGGGTGGACTAACGAGAGCCTTGTCTTAAGTGCCCTTTTCATGGTCAGTTCAGCGGCAGGAACCCCAGTGAGCGAGTGGGCTCTTGTGCAGTAACTAAGCAGGACTCGGGATAGGCGAGTCTGCAGTGAGCCTTCAGTTACCCTCTTCAAGCTCTGCTTGATTTTTTGCAGTGCTCTCTCTGACTGACCATTGGACACTGGTTTAAACGGGGCAGATGTGACATGTTTGATCCCATTGCGGGTCATGAACTCTTTGAACTCAGCACTGGTGAAGCACGGCCCATTGTCACTCACAAGGACGTCAGGCAGGCCGTGCGTGGCAAACATGGCCCGCAGGCTTTCAATGGTGGCAGCTTATCACACATTCAATCCATTTGGAGTACACTGGGAAAATTTTTCCCAAGAATGGGCCTGCATAATCGACATGGATCCTAGACCATGGTTTGGAGGGCCAGGAACCTAAACTTAGTGGCGCCTCCCTGGGTGCATTGCTTAACTGTGAACATGTATTACATTTGTGCATGCAGGACTCTTAAATCTGCATCGATACCAGGCCACCACACGTGGGATCTGGCTATCGCTTTCATCATTACGATGCCTGGGTATGTGCTGTGGAGGTCACTAATGACGGTGTCCCTGCCCTTTTTTGGCACCACTACCCGATTGCCCCACAGGAGACAGTCTGCCTGTATAGACATTTCATCTCTGCGCCGCTGGTACAGCTTTATTTCTTCCTGCATCTCTAACGGGACACGAGACAACTCCCGTGGAGCACACAGTTTTTTACTAAAGACAGTAAGGGGTCCTGGCTCGTCCAGGTTCTAATCTGCCGGGCAGTAACAGGTGATTGCTCACTCTCAAATGCTTCCGTTACCATAACTAAATCTGCGGGCTGGGCCATCTCCACCCCTGTGGTGGGCAGTGGCAGCCTACTGAGAGCATCGGCACAGTTTTCTGTGCCTGGCCTGTGGCGGATGGCGTAGTTGTATGCTGACAACCCAAACGCTGATCTCTGGATGCGGGCCGATGCATTCGTATTTATCCCCTTACTTTCAGAAAAGAGGGATATGAGTGGCTTATGGTCGGTTTCTAATTCAAATTTGAGCCCAAACAGATATTGATGCATTTTCTTTACCCCATAAACACACGCTAACGCTTCTTTTTCGATCATGCAGTAGGCCCTTCTGGATGCATAAGCAACCGGTTGCAATTTCCCAAATTCATTAGCTTGTTGCAATACACACCCGACACCATATGACGACGCATTACATGCTAGTACCAAACGCTTACATGGATCGTACACCATAAGCAATTTGTTTGAGCATAATAGTTTCCTAGCTTTCTCAAAGGCATTTTCTTGGTTTTTACCCCATACCCATTCATCTCCTTTATGCAGTAAAGAGTGCAGTGGTTTAACAACGTGCTAAGACCTGGTAAGAAGTTACCAAAGTAGTTCAGGAGTCCTAGAAATGACCGCAGCTCCGTCACGTTCTGTAGTCTCGGTGCGTTCTCGATCGCCTCCGTCGTCGATGGGCCTGATGCCGTCCGCCGCAATCTTTCTCCGCAGGAACTCCACTTCAGGCGCCAGGAAAAAGCACTTTGAGTGTTTTAACCTGAGCCCCACATGATTAAGCCGACTAAGAACCTCCTCCAGGATCTGCAGGTGCTCGACGGTGTCCCAACCTGTAACCAAGATGTGGTCCTGGAAGACCACAGTGTGCGGGACCGACTTCAGTAAGCTTTCCATATTCCTCTGGAATATCGCTGTGGCTGATCGAATCCCAAACGGGCATCTGTTGTAACTGAAGAGACCTTTGTGCGTGTTGATGCAGGTGAGGCTCTTCGATAATTCCTCCAGCTCCTGCGTCATGTAGGCCGAGGTCAAGTTCAGCTTCGTGAACGTCTTTCCTCCCGCCAGCGTCGCAAATAAATCGTCGGCTTTTGGAAGTGGATATTGATCCTGCAGGGAGAAACGATTGATAGTTACTTTGTAATCACCACAGATTCTGACGGTGCCGTCTCCCTTGCGGACTGGAACAATCGGACTGGCCCACTCATTGAATTCGATCGACGAAATGATGCCCTCTCGTTGCAGCCTGTCCAGCTCGATCTCCACCCTCTCTCTCATCATGTATGGGACCGCTCTCGCCTTGTGATGGATGGGTCGCGCCCCTGGAATTAGGTGGATCTGCACTTTTGCTCCTTGGAACTTCCCGATGCCCGGTTCGAACAGCGAGGGGAACTTGTTGAGGACCTGGGCACACGAAGTGTTGTCGACGGACGAGAGCGCTCGGACGTCATCCCACTTCCAGCGTATCTTTCCCAGCCAGCTCCTGCCGAGCAGCGTGGGACCATCGCCCGGTACCACCCAGAGTTGTAGCTTGTGCACCACTCCATCGTAGGAGGCCTTTACGGTAGCACTGCCGATTATGGGAATCAGTTCCTTTGTGTACATTCTCAGTTTAGTACGGATGGGGGTCAGGACTGGCCTTGAGGCCTTGTTGCACCACAATTTATCGAAAGTCTTTTTGCCCATGATGGACTGGCTCGCGCCCGTGTCCAGCTCCATTGACACCAGGAGTCCATTTAATTCAACTTTCAGCATTATCGGGAGACACTTTGTGGTAAATGTGTGCACCCCATGTACCTCTGCCTCCTCAGTCTGAGGCTCTGGTTCGTCGTGATCCACCGTGGATCTGTCCTCCTCTGCAACATGGTGGTTTGCAGGATTAGCAGGGTTTGCAGCTCGCCTGCACATACGTTGGATGTCCCATTGTTCCACAGCCTTTGCAAACATATCCTTTGAAGCGGCTTAATGGAAACAATGATCACCCCCGCAGCGCCAACAAGGTGTTAATGGCCTTGTATTCGCCACCCTTGATGGTGGGCTCTGAGTCACCTGCAGACGTGCAGCTGTAGGCATGTAAGTCCTGCCCTGTACATTACGATTCAAAAACAGCATTACTTTGTTCACAGTACTTGTAGCAGCACCTGTGTGCTGAGAGATTTGTTTGGTATTGTCACTGCTGGCGATAAACGCCTGGGCTATCACTATGGCTTTACTCAAGGTTGGGGTCTCTACAGTCAAAAATTTGCGAAGTATTATTTCATGGCCAATGCCAAGTACAAAGAAGTCCCTGAGCATGTGCTCCAAGTGTCCTTCAAATTCGCAATGTCTTGCAAGGCGCCTTAGCTCGGCGACGTAGCTCGCCACTTCCTGGCCTTCAGACCTCTTGTATGTGTAGAACCGATACCTCGCCATCAGAACATTTTCCTTCTGGTTTAGATGCTCCCGGATCAGTGTGCACAAATCATCGTATGTCTTCTCTGTGGGTTTCGTTGGAGCGAGTAGATTTTTCATGAGGCCATACGTTGGTGCCCCGCAAACGGCGAGGAGAATCGCCCTTCGTTTGGCAGCGTTCACTTCTCCTTCCAGCTCGATGGCCACGAAGTATTGGTCAAGTCACTCCACGAAGGTTTCCCAATCATCACCCTCCGAAAATTTCCCCAGGATGCCCACGGTTCTCTGCATTGTTGCGGTGGGGTTAGTCATCTGTATCTCGTCGCCAGTTGTTAAGTCTTGAATAAAGAGTCAGACCAGATACTGCAAGCTCAAAGTAAGGTGTGACTAGTCCTTTATTACAGGTCTCAGAGTGCCTCTCCAGCCTGTGAGGCCTCCTTATGTACAGGTGCTCCCAAGGGATTGTGGGATCCCTTGGGACTCCAGGGGATGAGCCCTCTGGTGGTTAAACATAATATTTACAGGTTTATATATATAACAACTTCCCTATTGGATTTCTTGATGACTATCTTATATTGATGGCCACTAGTATTGTTTTTCACCACAAGTAGAAACATTCTTTCTGTATCCACTCTATCAAAACATTTCATAATTTTAAAGACCTCTATTAGGTCACCCCTCAGCCGCCTTTTTTCAAGAGACAAGAGACCCAGCCTGTTCATCCTTTGTTGATAAGGGTGGTAGAAGTTCAAAACAAACGGTAATGGATGCTGGGACAATATTAATTTTAAATCTGGGACTGATAGATTTTTGTTAGCAAAGGTATTAAGGGATTATGGGGCGAAGACGGGTATATGGAGTTAGGTCACAGATCAGCCATGATCTCATTCATAGTCATAGAAACAGAAATTTACAGCACGGGAGGAGGCCATTTCAGCCCATCGTGTCCGCGCTAGCCGACAAAGAGCTACCCAGCCTAATCCCACTTTAAGAACATAAGAAATAGGAGCAGGAGTCGGCTATTTGGCCCATCAAGCCAATTCTACAATTTAATAAGATCATGGCTGATCTGATCATGGACTCAACTCCAATTCCCTGCCTGCTCCCCATAACCCTTTCGTTGGGTCCGGAGATGCTCTGATAATGATTCCACGAGGCAGTGTGTTGTACTTGAACTGTAGTGACCTTAGTCCTTTATTAGTTAACTCCAGAGTGAGGGTCACACCTGGTGGCCTGCCTTTTATACTAGGCCAGGCACACCTGTACAGGTAACATACAAGTCTCCCACGATGAATAAGATCATGGCTGATTTGTGATCTAACTCCATATTGTCACTGCTGCCGATAAACACCTGGGTTATCGCTATGGCTTTACTCAAGGTTGGGGTCAGCAAGTCCCTGACGAAGCCATAGACGGTGGGCCCACAACTGGTTAGCAAGATAGCTTGGCGCTTATCAGCCAGTGTGGCCGGGTCGTTTGTTGCGAAGAAATGTTCTAGCCTCTCCACAAAGGCATCCCAATCATCACCATCTGCGAACTGCTGCAACGTACCAAAGGTAGCCATTTCTGCATGAAAGTTCGTAATCTCGTCGCCAGTTGTTCTGTCCTTAGATGCTCTAGTAATGACTCCATGAGGCAATGTGTTGCACTTGAACCGTAGTGACCTTAGTCCTTTATTGATAACTCCAGAGTGAGGATCACACCTGGTGGCCTGCCTTTTATACTCGGCCAGGCACACCTGTACAGGTAACCCACGTGTCTCCCACTGCTGTGCCCTCTGGTGGCACACCTTGAGATAGTAACAACAGCAGCCATGTAGGATACATGACACCTTTATTCCCTTATTGCTCAAAAATCTGTCTATCTCCGCCTCAAGTATAGTTCCAGCTCTTGGTCCGTAGCCTTGTAGGTTACGGCACTTCAAATGCATATCCCGGTACTTTTAAAATGTGGTGAGGGTTTCTGCCTTTCAGGCAGTGAGTTCCAGACCCCACCACCCTCTGGGTGAAGACATTTTCCCTCACATCCCCTCTGAACCTCCCACCAATCATTTTAAATCGATGCCCCATGGTTATTGACCCCCTCTGCTAAGGGAAATAGGTCCTTCATATCCACTCTATCTCGGCCCCTCATAATTTTATACACCTCTATAAGGTCTCCTCTCAGCCTCGTCTTTTCCAAAGAAAACAACCCCAGCCTATCCAATCTTTCCTCATAGCTAAAATTCTCCAGTCTAGACAGCATCCTCGTAAATCTCCTCGATACCCTCTCCAGTGCAATCACATCTTTCCTCTAATGCGGTGACCAGAACTACGCACAGTACTCCAGCTGTGGCCTAACCAGTGTTTTATACAGTTCAAGCATAACCTCCCTGCTCTTGTATTCTATGCCTCGGCTAATAAAGGCAAGTATTCCGTATGCCTTGTTAACCAACTTATCTCCCTGGTTTGCTAACTTCAGGGATCTGTGGACCTATACTCCCAGGTCCCTTTGTTCCTCTACACTTTTCAGTATCCTATCATTTAATGTGTATTCCCTTTCCTTGTTAGCTCTCGCCAAATGAATTACCTCACACTTCTCTGGATTAAATTCCATTTGCAACTGTTCTGCCCACCTGACCAGTTGATTGATATCTTCCTGCAGTCCGCAGCTTTCTTCTTCATTATCAACCACACGGCCTGTTGAGTACGCGTAAATAACTGACAAACTGAGCCAGGAGAAATGTAACTTAACTTAACTGTGCTTTTATACAACCCAAAATGGTGTCCCCAAACCAGCATGAACCAGCATGAGTACAACAACTGTGAATAGCTCCCGCAATATCCTAATGCCTGTCCTGTGAACTGTAACAATATAAATAGAGTATGAACACAACATATATCCCCCCTTTTTAAAGCCCGTCTATGTTCAGACAAAGTCCTTGAGATAGCCAGGTCATGTTCTGATATGCTGAGACCGGCTTGGAGCTTGCGTTGTTTGCTCTAGGTTTTGGTTGTGAAACTGAACAGTGCCTCTGTTCCATCCTGCTGGTCTCTTCACACTCGGTTTGGCTGGGGGTTTGAGAATGTCCAGTAGCCAGCGAAGATTCCGTCCAATCATGAGCTCAGAGGGTGTCTTCCCCGTTAGCGAGTGCTTTGTCGAACGGTATGTGTGGAGAATGGTTTGAACCACTTCGCCGAATGTTTGGCCTGCTATGAGGTTGGCTTTCAAACCCTCTTTGATGACGCGGTTAAATCGCTCAACACCTCCGTTGCTTTGAGGATTGTACCGAGCAGTAAGGCGATGCTCGATAGCATGAAGAGTGAGGAAATCTGCGAACTGGTCGGACACAAACTGTGGTCCATTGTCAGTGATTATGACCTCTGGGAGGTCCCACTTTGTGAACATACGCTGGAGAATAGTGACGATCGTTGATGAGGTCACTGAGCGATTTCTGGCCATTTGGAATGCAGGTCATGTACTACAACAAGGAACCGCTGGTTCTGTGGAGCTGCGTCAACTGGATCGAAGATATCCACCTGAAGTTGTTGCCATGGTCTTTGTGGCCATGGAATGGGCTTCATTGGCTCTAGTTGGATGTTTTGTGGCCTTGTCGCTCAGACTGCACGCTTCGTCAGACATGACATTTCCTCAACAAATCCATGCTGACTGTCCTTGAGTAATCCGTGTCTTTCTAAATGAAGATGTGAATGGTGGAACAGGCTCGCGGGGCTGATTAGCCTCCTCCTGTCCTATGTTTCTATCTGTTTTAGCGATGAGGGATAAATATTGACCCCAGGACACCGGGGGACTCCCCTGCTCTTCTTCCAATCGTGGCCACAGGATCCTCTAGAGGGTGTGAGATTGGGTAACCAGGGGAAACAGATTTAAGATCATTAGCAATTGGACTAGCTGGGCGATGAGGGAATTTTTTCCTGCAGGGAGTTGTTGTGATCTGGAACGCACTGCCTGACAGGGCGGTGGAAGCAGTTTCAATAGTGACTTTCTAAAGGGGACTCGGACAAATACTTGACAAGGAAAATTCTGCAGGATTCTGGGGAAAGAACAGGGGGGAGTGGGGCGAATTGGATAGCTCTTTCAAAGAGCCAGCACAGGAACGATGGGCCGAATGGCCTCCCTCTCTGCTGTATGATTCTTACATCAGTCGCAGCAAAGAATTCCTTCAAACCTTCACCAGCTCAATCATTTCTCAGATTGGTGTTCCATTTATTCATATAAAACTGTATGGGAGACACATTTACACCTTGATTCCAATTACTGTTGGTCTTAGTCAGCGGACTGTCCCTTTAGAATGGCCAAGATGGAGCCAATCCCCACCCGCCCCGTGAGTGTGTGTGTGTGTGAGATTATTAACTGCAGAATACTCTCCGGGTCTATATAAAGAGCTCCTTCACTCCAGCCGTCTCATCGTGACTCTAAGGGGCAGTGGAGGATGATGAAGGCACTGCTCTTGTTGCTTGGTGTCCTGCTGTTGATGCAGCCCACCACTGCTGATGGGGAAGATGAAGAACCGGATGAAGAACCGGTTGGAGAAATGGGTGAAGAATTGTCTTCATTAACAGGTCAGTACATCTCTCAGTAGCCCATCTGTAGCAACATTGATAGGAACAGGAGGAGCCCATTCAGCCCCTCGAGCCTGTTCCGCCTTTCAATTAGATCATGGCTGATCTGTATCTGAACTCCATCTACCCGCCTTGGTTCCTTAATCATTAATAGAAAAAAGAAGACTGAGGAGGTGACTTAATTGAGGTTTTTAAAATTATGAAAGGTTTTGATCGAAAGGATACAGAGAGAATGTTTCCGCTTGTGAGGAAGAGCATAACTAAAGGCCATCAATATAAGATAGTCACCAAGTGATCCAATAGGGGATACTAAATATAATCTATATCTATATCCTTCATAACTAGAATTAAATTATTAACAAATAAATCAATGAATAAAAGTAGAAGTAGCAGTGCAGAGTGTGGGGACTGTAGAGTGTGAGAGTTTGTAGACAGTGAGACTCTCCCCGATTACCACATCTACAATAAATGTCTCCGCCTTGAGACACTCCGGCTCAGAGTCCGTGAGCTGGCGGTGAGTTAGAGAGACTCCGACACGTAAGGGAGGGGGGAGGGATTTCTGGATGCTTTTAACGGCTTTGGTTTAATGCCTCATCGGGAAAGACAGCATCCACAGCCCTCTGGGGTCGGGAATTCCAAAGATTCCCAATCCTTTGAGTGAAGACTTTTCTCCTCATCTCAGTCCTAAATGGCCGAGCGTTTATCCTGAGACTTTGACCCCTAGTTCAAGACTCCCAGCCAGGGGAAACAGCCTCCCAACACCAAAACTGAATGACCTAGAATTTACAGCACCGTTACTTCTATACAACACTCTGTAAAACTCCCCCTGTGACTGAAACACTGACAGACTCAGTTTGGCTCCCACAGTGTTGGATACCATCCTTCCAGATAATGACGCAGAGTGCAAAGCCATCAAAGGTCATTGCGAATCTTTTTGTAGCATTTCCGAGATTAAAATAAAACATATGTGTGGCGAAGAACAGGATTGCTGCTTGAAAGTGAAAAAGAAAAAGAAAAAGAAGAAGAAAAAGAAGAAAAAGAAAAAGAAAAAGAAAAAGAAAAAGAAAAAGAAAGGGTAACCGAAAGCGAAAATGGCATCGATCGTTCTGCCGGACCCGACTGAGGTTACCTGACCGAAGCTAACTTTAATTCAGGCTCTGTTTGATTGTGTAGGCCCCTCAACCTCTGACCCTGTAAAACTGCTGCCAGAATAATGGGCATTGCTCAGAAATAAAACTTGCTGTATCTATTAAAGCCTCTTATCCGTGTATTATTTCTCTCAGGGTCACCAGATGTCTCAAAGCGCTTTACAGACAATGAACTACTTTTGGAGTGTAGTCACAGTTGGAATGTAGGAAACGTACAGCAGGAGAATGGGATTAGGCTGGGTGGGATATTTAAGGGTATGGGGAGTGAGGGGGAGAGTGGGATTAGACTGGGTGGGGTATTAAAGGGTATGTGGAGTGAGGGGGAGAGTGGGATTAGACTGGGTGGGGTATTAAAGGGTACAGGGAGTGAGGGGGAGAGTGGGATTAGACTGGGTGGGGTATTAAAGGGTATGTGGAGTGAGGGGGAGAGTGGGATTAGACTGGGTGGGGTATTAAAGGGTACAGGGAGTGAGGGGGAGAGTGGGATTAGACTGGGTGGGGTATTAAAGGGTATGTGGAGTGAGGGGGAGAGTGGGATTAGACTGGGTGGCATATTAAATGGCACAGAGAGTGAGGGGAGAGTGGAATTAGACTGGGTGGGATATAATGGATACAGGAAGTGAGGTGGGGAGTGGAACTGGACTGGGTGGGATGTTAAAGTGTATGGGTCGTGAGCACCAGAGTACGATTAGACTGGATGGGATATTAAAGTGTACGGGGAGTGAGGGGGAGAGTGGGATAAGACTGGGTGGGATATTAAAGTGTGTGGGGAGAGAGGGATTCGACTGGATGGGATATTAAACTACCGGGAACGAGGGGAGAGTGGGATTAGACTGGGTGGGATATTAAAGAGTATGGGGAGTGAGGGGGAGAGTGGGATTAGACTGGGTGGGATATAATGGGGTGCGAGTAGTGAGTGGGAGAGTGCGATTAAACTGGGTCGGATATTAAAGGGTATGGGTGGTGAGCGGGAGAGTGGGATTAGAGTGTGTGTGATACTAAACTGCATGGGAGAGTGAGATAAGATTGTGTGGGATATTAAACGGTACTGGGAGTGAGGAGGAAAGTGGGATTAGACTGGGTGGGATATTAAGGGCTACAGGGAGTGAGGTGAGAGTGGGACTAGACTGGGTGGGATATTAAGGGCTACAGGGAGTGAGGTGAGAGTGGGATTAGACTGGGTGGGATATTAAAGAGTATGGGGAGTGAGGGGGAGAGTGGGATTAGACTGGGTGGGATATTAAAGGGTATGGGGAGTGAGTGGAAGAGTGGGATTAGACTGGGTGGGATATTAAAGGGTTTGGGGAGTGAGGTGAGAGTGGGATTAGACTGGGTAGGATATTAACTAGTACGGGGAATGAGCAAGAGAGTGGGTTTAGACTGGGTGGGATATTAAAGGGTATGGGGAAACATAGAAAATAGGTGCAGGAGTAGGCCATTCGGCCCCTCGAGCCTGCACCACCATTCAATAAGATCATGGCTGATCACTCCCTCAGTACCCCTTTCCTGCTTTCTCTCCATACACCTTGATCCTCTTTAGCCGTAAGTGCCATATCTAACTCCCTCTTTGAATATATCCAATGATCTGGCATCAACAACTCTCTGCGGCAGGGAATTCCACAGGTTAACAACTCTCTGGGCCCAAGTTTCCACAAGAAAAAAAACGGCGCCTAAAAAAATCTTCGGTATTCTCCACCTACCTGCAGGTCCTCTGGCCCTCGGCGCAGCCAGCACGAGCTGTAGGGAGCGGAGCCAGGTCCCTGCGCTGAAAACAGTGCCGGGACCTCTGCACATGCGCGCTACAGTCGGCACGCAAGTGCAGTAGCTCCAGGCGGTGAACTGTGTGGGAGGGGCCCGAAGCACGCAGCCCCTAGCCCTGGCTGAATGACCTCACTGGGGCTGCGTGGATAAGGCTCCTCCCACGGCCAGCTCCTGCTTCCCCCCCCTCCCCCCCCGACCAGACCCGACCCGACACCCGCTCCCCCCCCCCGCAGAATTCTCCCTGGCTGAAGCACTTTCACACAGGTAGGAAGATGGTTTATTTAATCTTTTCTTGGCTTATAAATGTTTATTCAGGTTGGATTTATTTGTATAATATTTGTAGAAGTATAAATAAGGATTTATTGTAGAATTTAATGAGTTCCCTCCCCCCCCCTCCCCCCCACCTCGTTCTGAACGCCTAATTTGTAACCTGCGCCTGATTTTTTAATGTGTAGAACAGGTTTGTTCAGTTCGACAAAAATCTTCACTTGCTCCATTCTAAGTTAGTTTGGAGTACGTTTTTACTGTGGAAACTTTCAAATCAGGCGTCAGTGGCTGGACACGCCCACTTTTGAAGAAAAAATTCTGTTCCAAAGTAGAACTGTTCTACCTGACTAGAACTGCAGAAAAAAAAATGTGGAGAATTGCGATTTCTAAGATAGTCCGTTCTCCACCAGTTGCTCCTAAAAATCAGGCACAAATCATGTGGAAACTTGGGTCCTCTGAGTGAAGAAATTTCTCCTCATTTCAGTCCTAAATGGCCTACCCCTTATCCTAGGACTATGTACCCTAGTTCTGGACTTCCCCAACATGGGGAACATTCTTCCCACATCTAACCTGTCCAGTCCTGTCAAAGTCTGTGACGTTTCTATGATATTAAAGAGTATGGGGAGTGAGGGGGAGAGTGGGATTCGACTGGGTGGGATATTAAAGGGTACGGGGAGTGAAAGGGAGAGTGGGATTAGACTGGGTGGGACATTAAAGGGTACGGGGAGTGAGGTGAGAGTGGGATTAGACTGGGTGGGATATTAAATGGTATGGGGAGTGAGGGGGAGAGTGGAATTAGACTGGGTGGGATATTAAAGGGTACGGCTTGTGAGGGGAGAGTGGGATTAGATAGGCGGGCTATTAAAGGGTACGGGGAGTGAAGGGGAGAGTGGAATTAGACTGGGTGGGCTATTAAAGCGTATGTGGAGTGAGGGGGAGAGTGGGACAAGATTGTGTGGGATATTAAAGGGTTTGGGGAGTGAGGGGGAGAGTGGAATTAGACTGGGTGGGATATTAAACGGAATGGGGAGTGAGGGGGATTAGACTGGGTGGGATATTAAAGGGTATGGGGAGTGAGGGAGAGTGGGATTCGACTGGGTGGGATATTAAAGGGTTTGGGGAGTGAGGGGGAGAGTGGAATTAGACTGGGTGGGATATTAAAGCGAATGAGGAGTGAGGGGGAGAGTGGGATAAGATTGTGTGGGATATTAAAGGGTTTGGGGAGTGAGGGGGAGAGTGGAATTAGACTGGGTGGGATATTAAACGGAATGGGGAGTGAGGGGGATTAGACTGGGTGGGATATTAAAGGGTATGGGGAGTGAGGGAGAGTGGGATTCGACTGGGTGGGATATTAAAGGGTACGGGGAGAGTGGGATTAGACTGGATGGGAGATTAAAAGGTACGGGGACTGAGGGGGAGATTGCGATTAGATTGGGTGGGATATAAAGTGTATGGGGAGTGAGGGGAGAGTGGGATTAGCCTGGGTGGGATATTAAACGGAATGGGGAGTGAGGGGGATTAGACTGGGTGGGATATTAAAGGGTATGGGGAGTGAGGGAGAGTGCTATTAGACTGGGTGGGATATTAAAGGGTACGGGGAGAGTGGGATTAGACTGGATGGGAGATTAAAAGGTACGGGGACTGAGGGGGAGATTGCGATTAGATTGGGTGGGATATAAAGTGTATGGGGAGTGAGGGGAGAGTGGGATTAGCCTGGGTGGGATATTAAAGGTTACGGGGAGTGAAAGGAGTGTGAGATTAGACTGGTTGGGATATTAAATGGTCTGGCTAGTGAGGGGGAGAGTGGGATTAGACTGTGTAGGATATTAAAGGGTACGGGAAGTGACGGGGAGAATGGGATTAGAGTGGGTGTGATATTAAGAGGTGCGGGGAGTGAGGGGGAGAATGCGATTGGACTGGGTAGAAAATTAAAGGGTACGGCGAATGAGGGGAGAGTGGGTTTAGACTGGTTGGGATATTGAAGGGTACGGGGAGAGAGGGGGAGAGTCGGATTAGGCTGCGTGGGATATAATGGGGTGCGAGTACTGAGTGGAAGAGTGCGATTAAACTGGGTGGGATATTAAAGGGTATGGGTAGTGAGCGGGAGAGTGGGATTAGAGTGTGTGTGATACTAAACAGCACGGGAAGTGAGGGGAGAGTGGGATAAGATTCTGTGGGATATTAAACGATACTAGGAGTGAGGGGGAAAGTGGGATTAGACTGGGTGGGATATTAAGGGGTACGGGGAGTGAGGTGAGAGTGGGAGTAGACTGGGTGGGATATTAAAGCGTACGGGAAGTGAGATGAAGAGTGGGATTAGACTGGGTGGGATATTAAATGGTATGTGGAGAGAGGGAGAGAGTGGGATTAGACTTGGTGTGATATTAAAGGATATGGGGAGTGAGGTGAGAGTGGGATTAGACTGGGTGGGATATTAAAGGGTATGGGAGTGAGGGGGAGAGTGTGATTAAACTGGGTGGGATATTAAAGGGTACGTGGAGTGAGGGGAGAGTGGGATTAAATGGGCGGCATATAATGGGGTGCGAGTAGTGAGTGGGAGAGTGCAATTAAACTGGGTAGGATATTAAAGGGTATGGGTAGTGGGCGGGAGAGTGGGATTAGAGTGTGTGTGATACTAAACAGCACGGGAAGTGAGGGGAGATTGGGATAAGATTCTGTGGGATATTAAAGGTTACTGGGAGTGAGGGGGAAAGTGGGATTAGACTAGGTGGGATATTAAGGGGTATGGGGAGTGAGGTGAGAGTGGGAGTAGACTGGGTGGGATATTAAAGCGTACGGGAAGTGAGATGAAGAGTGGGATTAGACTGGGTGGGATATTAAAAGGTGTGGGGAGTGAGGTGAGAGTGGGGTTAGACTGGGTGGGATATTAAAGGGTACGGGGAGTGAGGGGAGAGTGGGATTTGATGGGCGGCATATAATGGGGTGCAAGTAGTGAGTGGGAGAGTGCGATTAAACTGGGTAGGATATTAAAGGGTATGGGTCGTGAGCGGTAGAGTGGGATTAGAGTGTGTGTGATATTAAACAGTACGGGAAGTGAGGGGTGAGTGGGATAAGATTGTGTGGGATATTAAACGGGACTGGGAGTGAGAGGGAAAGTGGGATTAAACTGGGTGGGATATTAAAGAGTATGGGGAGTGAGGGGGAGAGTAGGATTAGACTGGGTGGGATATTAAACGTTGCGGGGAGTGAAAGGGAGAGTGGGATTAGACTGGGTGGGTCATTAAAGGGTACGGGGAGTGAGGTGAGAGTGGGATTAGACTGGGTGGGATATTAAAGGGTATGGGGAGTGAGGGGGAGAGTGGGATTACATTGGGTGGGATATTAAATGGTATGGGGAGTGAGGTGAGAGTGGGATTAGACTGGGTGGTATATTAAAGGTGACGGAGAGTGAAAGGATTAGAC
The DNA here is from genome assembly GCF_044704955.1 of Pristiophorus japonicus. Taxonomy (NCBI): domain Eukaryota; kingdom Metazoa; phylum Chordata; class Chondrichthyes; family Pristiophoridae; genus Pristiophorus; species Pristiophorus japonicus. The sequence continues at coordinate 1,846,756 of NW_027252668.1, read as the reverse complement.
TGGGTGGGATATTAACAGGTCTGGGGAGTGAGGGGAGAGTTGGATTAGACTGGGTGGGATATTAAATGGTACGGGGAGTGAAGTGAGAGTGGGATTAGACTGGGTGGTATATTAAAGGTGACGGAGAGTGAAAGGATTAGACTGGGTGGGATATTAACAGGTCTGGGGAGTGAGGGGGAGAGTGGGATTAGAATGGGTGGAATGTTAAAGGGTTTGGGGAGTGAGGGGGAGAGTGGGATTAGACTGGGTGGGATATTAAAGGGTACAGCGAGTGAGGTGAGAGTGGGATTAGACTGGGTGGGATATTAAAGGGTACAGGGAGCGAGGGGGAGAGTGGGATTAGACTGGATGGGATATTAAAGGGTAGAGCGAGTGAGGTGAAAGTGAGATTAGACTGGGTGGGCTATTAAAATATATGGGGAGTGAGGGGAGAGTGGGATTAGACTGGGTGGGATATTAAATTGTATGGGGAGTGAGGTGAGAGTGGGGGAGAGTGGGATTAGACTGGCTGGGATATTAAAGGCTGCGGGGAGTGAGGGGAGAGTGGGATTGGACTGGGTGGGATATTAAAGGGTACGGGGAGTGAGGAGAGAGTGGGATTAGACTGGGTGGGATATTAAAGGGTACGGGGAGTGAAAGGGAGAGTGGGATTAGACTGGGTGGGATATTAGGGGTACGGGCAGTGAGGGGAGAGTGTGATTAGACTGGGTGGGATATTAAAGGGTTCGGAGCGTGAAAGGGAGAGTGGGATTAGACTGGGTGGGATATTAAAGACTACGGGGAGTGAAAGGGAGAGTGGGATTAGTCTGGGTGGGACATTAAAGGGTACAGGGAGTGAGGTGAGAGTGGGATGAGACTGGGTGGGATATTAAATGCAACGGGGGGTGAGGGGGAGAGTGGGATTAGACTGGGTGGGATATTAAAGGGTACGGGGAGTGAGGGGGAGAGTGGGATTCGACTGGGTGGGATATTAAAGGGTACGGGGAGTGAGGGGGTGAGTGGGATTCGACTGCGTGGGTTATTAAAGGGTACGGGGAGAGTGGGATTAGACTGGTTGGGATATTAAAAGGTACGGTGAGTGAACGGGAGAGTGGGATTAGATTGGGTGGGATATTAAAGAGTATGGGGAGTGAGGGGAGAGTGGGATTAGCCTAGGTGGGATATTAAAGGTTACGGGGAGTGAAAGGAGAGTGAGATTAGAATGGGTGGGATGTTAACGGGTCTGGGGAGTGAGGCGAGAGTTGGATTAGACTGGGTGGGATATTAAATGGTATAGGGAGTGAGGGGGAGAGTGGAATTAGTCTGTGTCGGATATTAAAGGGTACGGGAAGTGACAGGGAGAGTGTGATTGGAGTGGGTGTGTGATATTGAAGGGTATGGCGTGTGAGGGGGAGAGTGGAATTAGACTGAGTGTGATATTAAGAGGTGCAGGGAGTGAGGGGGAGAGTGCGATTAGACAGGGTAGGAAATTAAGGGGTATGGCGAGTGATGGGGTGAGTGGAATTAGAGTGGGTGAAATATTAAATGATATGTGGAGTGAGGTGCAGAGTGGGATTAGACTTGGTGGGATATTAAAGGGTACGGGGAGTGAAGGGGAGAGTGAGATAGACTGGGTGGATATTAAAGGGTACGGGAAATGAGGGGAGAGTGGGATTCGACTGGGTGGGATATTAAAGGCCACAGCGAGTGAAGGGAGAGTGAGATTAGACTGAGTGGGATATTAAAGGGTACGGGGAGTGAGGGGGAGAGTGGGATTAGACTGGATGGGATATTCAAGAGTATGGGGAGTGAGGGGGAGAGTGGGATTAGACTGGGTGGGATAGTAAAGGGTACAGGGAGCGAGGGGGAGAGTGGGATTAGACTGGGTGGGATATTAAAGGGTAGAGCGAGTGAGGTGAAAGTGAGATTAGACTGGGTGGGCTATTAAAATATATGGGGAGTGAGGGGAGAGTGGGATTAGACTGGGTGGGATATTAAATTGTATGGGGAGTGAGGTGAGAGTGGGATTAGACTCGGTGGGAAATTAAAGGGTATGGGAATGAGGGGGAGAGTGGGATTCGACTGGGTGGGATATTAACGGGGCTGGGGAGTGAGGGGAGAGTGCGATTAGACTGGGTGGGATATTAAAGGGTACGGGGAGTGAGGGGAGAGTGGGATTAGAATGGGTGGAATGTTAAAGGGTTTGGGGAGTGAGGGGGAGAGTGGGATTAGACTGGGTGGGATATTAAAGGGTACAGCGAGTGAGGTGAGAGTGGGATTAGACTGGGTGGGATATTAAAGGGTACAGGGAGCGAGGGGGAGAGTGGGATTCGACTGGATGGGATATTAAAGGGTAGAGCGAGTGAGGTGAAAGTGAGATTAGACTGGGTGGGCTATTAAAATATATGGGGAGTGAGGGGAGAGTGGGATTAGACTGGGTGGGATATTAAATTGTATGGGGAGTGAGGGAGAGAGTGGGATTAGACTGGGTGGGATATTAAAGGGTATGGGGAGTGAGGGGGAGAGTGGGATTAGACTGGGTGGGATATTAAAGGGTACGGGGAGTGAAATGGAGAGTGGGATTAGACTGGGTGGGATATTAAAGAGTATGGGGAGTGAGGGGGAGAGTGGGATTAGACTGGGTGGGATATTAAAGGGTACGGGGAGTGAGGCGAGAGTGGTATTAGACTGGGTGGGATATTACAGGTACGGGGAGTGAAAGGGAGAGTGGGATTAGACTGGGTGGGATATTATAGGCTACGGGGAGTGAAAGGGAGAGTGGGATTAGACTGGGTGGGACATTAAAAGGTACAGGGAGTGAGGTGAGAGTGGGATGAGACTGGGTGGGATATTAAATGCAATGGGGGGTGAGGGGGAGAGTGGGATTAGACTGGGTGGGATATTAAAGGGCACGCGGAGTGAGGGGGAGAGTGGGATTCGACTGGGTGGGATATTAAAGGGTACGGGGAGTGAGGGGGTGAGTGAGATAGACTGGGTGGATATTAAAGGGTACGGGAAATGAGGGGAGAGTGGGATTCGACTGGGTGGGATATTAAAGGCCACAGCGAGTGAAGGGAGAGTGAGATTAGACTGAGTGGGATATTAAAGGGTACGGGGAGTGAGGGGGAGAATGGGATTAGACTGGGTGGGATATTAAAGAGTATGGGGAGTGAGGGGGAGAGTGGGATTAGACTGGGTGGGATATTAAAGGGTACGGGGAGTGAAATGGAGAGTGGGATTAGACTGGGTGGGATATTAAAGAGTATGGGGAGTGAGGGGGAGAGTGGGATTAGACTGGGTGGGATATTAAAGAGTATGGGGAGTGAGGGGGAGAGTGGGATTAGACTGGGTGGGATATTAAAGGGTACGGGGAGTGAGGCGAGAGTGGTATTAGACTGGGTGGGATATTACAGGATATGGGGAGTGAAAGGGAGAGTGGGATTAGACTGGGTGGGATATTAAAGGCTACGGGGAGTGAAAGGGAGAGTGGGATTAGACTGGTTGTGACATTAAAGGGTTCAGGGAGTGAGGTGAGAGTGGGATGAGACTGGGTAGGATATTAAATGCAATGGGGGGTGAGGGGGAGAGTGGGATTAGACTGGGTGGGATATTAAAGGCTACGGGGAGTGAAAGGGAGAGTGGGATTCGACTGGGTGTGACATTAAAGGGTACTGGGAGTGAGGTGAGAGTGGGATGAGATTGGGTGGGATATTAAATGCAATGGGGGGTGAGGGGGAGAGTGGGATTAGACTGGGTGGGATATTAAAGGGTACGCGGAGTGAGGGGGAGAGTGGGATTCGACTGGGTGGGATATTAAAGGGTACGGGGAGTGAGGGGGTGAGTGGGATTCGACTGGGTGAGATATTAAAGGGTACTGGGAGAGTGGGATTAGACTGGTTGGGATATTAAAAGATACGGTGAGTGAAGGGGAGAGTGGGTTTAGATTGGGTGGGATATTAAAGACTATGGGGAGTGAGGGGAGAGTGGGATTAGCCTGGGTGGGATATTAAAGGTTACGGGGAGTGAAAGGAGAGTGAGATTAGAATGGGTGGGATATTAACTGGTCTGGGGAGTGAGGCGAAAGTTGGATTCGACTGGGTGGGATATTAAATGGTATAGGGAGTGAGGGGGAGAGTGGGATTAGTCTGTGTAGGATATTAAAAGGTACGGGAAGTGACAACGAAAGTGTGATTAGAGTGGGTGTGTGATATTGAAGGGTATGGCGTGTGAGGGGGAGAGTGGGATTAGACTGAGTGTGATATTAAGAGGTGCAGGGAGTGAGGGGGAGAGTGCGATTCGACTGGGTAGGAAATTAAAGGTTACGGCGAGTGAGGGGGTGAGTGGAATTAGAGTGGGTGAAATATTAAATGATATGTGGAGTGAGGTGCAGAGTGGGATTAGACTGGATGGGATATTAAAGTGTACGGGGAGTGCGGGGGAGTATGAGATTAGACTGGGTGGGATATTAAAGGGTACGGGGAGTGAGGGGGAGAGTGAGATTCGACTGGATGGGATATTAAAGGGTACGGGGAGTGAGGGGAGAGTGGGATTAGACTGGTTGGGATATTAAAGGGTATGGGGACTGAGGGGGCGAGTGAGATTAGACTGGATGGGATATTAAAGGGTACGGGGAGTGAGGGGAGAGTGGGATTCGACTGAGTAGGATATTAAAGGGTACGGCGAGTGAAAGGGAGAGTGGGATTAGACTGGGTGGGATATTAAAGGGTACGGGGAGTGAGGGGGAGAGTGGGATTAGACTGGGTGGGATATTAAAGAATATGGGGAGTGAGGGGGAGAGTGGGATTAGACTGGGTGGGATATTAAAGGGTACGGGGAGTGAGGGGGAGAGTGGGATTGGACTGGGTGGGATATTAAAGAATATGGGGAGTGAGGGGGAGAGTGGGATTAGACTGGATGGGTTATTAAAGCATATGGCGAGTGGGGGGGTGAGTGGGATTAGACTGGGTGGGATATTAAAGAATATGGGGAGTGAGGGGGAGAGTGGGATTAGACTGGGTGGGATATTAAAGGGTACGGGGAGTGAGGGGGAGAGTGGGATTGGACTGGGTGGGATATTAAAGAATATGGGGAGTGAGGGGGAGAGTGGGATTAGACTGGATGGGTTATTAAAGCATATGGCGAGTGGGGGGGTGAGTGGGATTAGACTGGGTGGGACATTAAAGGGTACGGGGAGTGAGGGGAATGTGGGATTAGATGAGCGGGATATTAACGAGTATGGGGACTGAGGCGGAGTGTGGGATAAGACTGGGTGGGATATTAAAGGGTACGGGGAGTGAGGCGAGAGTGGTATTAGACTGGGTGGGATAGTTAAGGGTACGGGGAGTGAAAGGGAGATTGGGATTAGACTGGGTGGGATATTAAAGGGTACAGGGAGTGAGGGGGAGAGTGGGATTAGACTGGGTGGGTTATTCAAGGCTACGGCGAGTGAAAGGGAGAGTGGGATTAGACTGGGTGGGACATTAAAGGGTACAGGGAGTGAGGTGAGAGTGGGATGAGACTGGGTGGGATATTAAATGCAACGGGTGTGAGGGGGAGAGTGGGATTATACTGGGTGGGATATTAAAGGGTACGGGGAGTGAGGGGGTGAGTGGGATTAGACTAGGTGGGATATTAAAGGGTACGGGGAGAGTGGGATTAGACTGGGTGGGATATTAAAAGGTACGGTGCGTGAAGGGGAGTGTGAGATTAGATTGGGTGGCATATTAAAGAGTATGGGGAGTGAGGGGAGAATGGGATTAGCCTGGGTGGGATATTAAAGGTTATGGGGAGTGAAAGGAGAGTGAGATTAGAATGGGTGGGATATTAACGGGTCTGGGGAGTGAGGCGAAAGTTGGATTAGACTGGGTGGGATATTAAATGGTACAGGGAGCGAGGGGGAGAGTGGGATTAGTCTGTGTAGGATATTAAATGGTACGGGAAGTGACAGGGAGAGTGTGATTAGAGTGGTTGTGTGATATTAAGAGGTGCGGGGAGTGAGGGGGAGAGTGCGATTAGACTGGGTGGGATATTAAAGGGTACGGGGGAGTGAGGGGGAGAGTGCGATTAGACTGGGTGGGATATTAAGAGGTGCAGGGAGTGAGGGGGAGAGTGGGATTTGACTGGGTAGGAAATTAAAGGATACGGCGAGTGAGGGGAAGAGTGGAATTAGAGTGGGTGAAATATTAAATGATATGTGGAGTGAGGGGCAGAGTGGGATTGGTGGGAGGGATATTAAAGGGTACGGGGAGTGAGGGGGAGAGTGCGATTAGACTGGGTGGGATATTAAGAGGTGCAGGGAGTGAGGGGGAGAGTGGGATTTGACTGGGTAGGAAATTAAAGGATACGGCGAGTGAGGGGAAGAATGGAATTAGAGTGGGTGAAATATTAAATGATATGTGGAGTGAGGGGCAGAGTGGGATTGGTGGGAGGGATATTAAAGGGTACGGGGAGTGAGGGGGTGAGTGAGATTAGACTGGATGGGATATTAAAGGGTACGGGGAGTGAGGGAGAGAGTGAGATTAGACTGGATGGGAAATAAAGGGTACGGGGGAGTGAGGGGGAGAGTGAGATTAGACTGGGTGGGATATTAAAGCGTACGGGGTTTGAGGTAAGAGTGGGATTAGACTGGGTGGGATATTAAATGTCATGTGGTGTGAGGAGGAGAGTGGGATTAGACTTGGTGGGATATTAAAGTGTTTGGGAGTGAGGGGAGAGTGGGATTCGACTGGGTGGGATATTAAACGGTACGGGGAGTGAGGGGAGAGTAGGATAAGACTGGCCGGGATATTAAATGGTACTGGGATTGAGAGGTAGAGTAGGATGAGACTAGTAAGGATGTTGAAGGGTACGGGGAGTGAGGGAGAGAGTGAGATTAGACTGGGTGTGATATTAAATGCAATGGGGAGTGAGGGGAAGCGTGGGATTAGACTGGGTGAGATATTAAAGGGTACGGGGCGTCAGGGGAGAGTGGGATTAGACCTCTTGGGATATTAAAGGGTACAGGGAGTGAGGGGGAGAGTGGGATTAGACTGGGTAGGATATTAAAGGCTACGACGAGTGAGGGGAGAGTGGGATTAGAGTGGATGGGATATTAAGTTGTATGTTGAGTTAAAGGGAGAGTGAGATTAGACTGGGTGGGATATTAAAGGGTATGGGTTGTGCAGTGATAGTGGGATTAGAGTGGGTGGAATATTAAAGGGTGCGGGGAGTGAGGGGAGAGTGGGATTAGACTGGATGGGATATTAAATGTTCCGGGGAATGAGAGGAGAGTGCGATTAGACTGGGTGGGATATTAAAGATACTGGGAGTGAGGTGAGAGTGTGATTAGACTGGGTTTGGATATTAAACTGCACGGGCAGTGAGGGTGAGAGTACGATTAGAGTAGTTAGGATATTAAAGGATACAGAGAGTGAGGGGGAGAGTGGGATTAGAGTGGGTGGGATATTGAACCGTACGGGGATTGAGAGGAGAGTGGGAAAAGACTGGGTGGGATATTAAACGGCACTGGGAGTGAGCGGGAGAGTGGGATTAGAGTGGGTGGGATATTAAATGCAACGGTGGGTGAGGGGGAGCGTGGGATTAGACTGGGTGGGATATTAAAGCGTGCGGGGAGTGAGGGGGAGAGTGGGATTTGACTGGGTAGGATATTAAAGGGTATGGGAAGCGAGGGGGAGAGTGGGATTAGACTGGGTGGGATATTAAAGGGAACGGGGAGAGAGGGGGAGAGTGGGATTGGATTGCGTAGGATATTAACGGGCACGGGGGAGGAGGGGGAGAGTCGGATTAGGATGAGTGTGATATTAAAGAGTGTGGGGAGTGAGGGGAAGAGTGGGATTAGACTGGGTGGGATTTTAAAGGGTACGGAGAGTGATGGGAAGAGTGGGATTAGACTGGTGGGATTTTAATGTGTACAAGGAGTGAGGGGGATAGGGGGATTAGACTGGGTGAGATATTAAAGTCTATGGGGAGTGAGGGGAGAGTGGGATTAGAGTGGGTGTGATATTAAAGTGTATGGGGAGTGAGACGAGAGTGGGATTAGAGAGGGTGGGATATTAAAGGGTACAGAGAATGAATGGCAGAGTGGGATTAGAGTGGGTGTGATATTAAACGGTACGGGGAGTGACGGAGATTAGGATCATCGTGGGTGGGATATTAAACATTACTGGGAGTGAGAGGGAGAGTTGAATTAGACCGGGTGGGATATTAAAGGGTATGAGGAGTGAGGGTGAGAGTGGGATTAGACTGGGTGAGATATTAAAGGGTATGGGGAGTGAGGGAGAGAGTGGGATTAGACTGGGTGCGATATTAAAGGGTATGGGGAGTGATGGGGAGAATGGGTTTGACTGCGTAGTATATTAAAGGGTACGGGGAGTGAGGGTGAGAGTGGGATTAGACTGGGTGAGATATTAAAGGGTATGGGGAGTGAGGGGAAGTGTGTGACTGGGTGGGATATTAAAGGGTACGGCGAGTGATTGGAGAGTGGGATTAGACTGGGTGGGATATTAAACGGTACAGGGAGTGAGGGGGAGAGTGGGATTCGACTGGATGGGATATTAAAGGGTATGTGGAAGGAGGTGAGAGTGGAATTCGAGTGGGTGGAATATTAAAGGGTACAGGGAGTGAGGGGGAGAGTGCGATTAGACTGGGTGGATATTAAAGTGTACGAGGAGTGAGGGGGAGAGTGCGAGTAGACTGGGTGTGATATTAAAGTGAGCAGGCAGTGTCGTGGAGACTGGGATTAGACTGGGTAGGATATTAAAGGTTACGGGAATTGAAGGGAAGAGTTGGATTAGATTGGCTGTGATATTAAACGGTCATGGGAATGAGGGGGAGAGTGGGATTAGACTGTGTCGGATATTGAAGTGTACGGAAGGTGAGGGGGAGTGTGGGATTAGATTGGGTGGGATATTAAACTGTACGGGGAGTGAGGGGAGAGTCGGATAACACTGGGTGGGATACAAAACGGTACTGGGAGTGAGGGGGAGAGTGGGATTAGACTGGTTAGGATATTAAAGGGTACGGGGAGTGAGCTGGAGAGAGGGATTAGACTGGGTGGGCTAGTAAAGGGTGTGGGGAGTCAGGGGAGAATGGTGTTATACTGAGTGGGATATTAAAGTGTATGGGGAGGGAGCAGAACTGAACTAAGAGAGAGTGGGAGAATGGGATTAGACTGGGTGGGAAATTCAAGTGCATGGGGAGCGAGAGGAGAGCGGTATTGGACTGGGTGGGATATTAAAGGGTACGGGGAGTGAGGGGGAGAGTGGGTTTAATCTGGGTGATATATTAAAGGGTGTAGCGAATGAGGGGAGAGTGGGATTTGACTGGGTGGAATAATAAAGGTACAGGGAGTGAGGCGAGAGTGGGATTAGACTGGGTAGGATATTAAAGGGGACAGGGAGTGAGGGGGAGAGAGGGATTAGACTGGGTGGGTTATTAAAGGGTGCAGGGAGTCAAGGGCGAGTGGGATTAGACTTGTTAGGATATTAAAGGTTACGGGGATTAAAAGGAAGAGTGGGATTAGAGTGGCTGTGATATTAAAGTGTACAGGGTGTGAGGTGAGAGTGGGATTAGACTGGATGGGATATTTAAGGGTACGGGGAGTGAAGGGTGTACGATTAGAGTAGGTGTGATATTAAACAGTACGGGGAGTGAGTGGAGAGTAAGATAAGTCTGGGTGGGATATTAAACGGTACTGGGAGTGAGGAGCAGAGTGGGATAAGATTGGGTAGTATATTAAAGGATATGGCAAGTGAGGGGGAGAGTGGGATTAGACTGGGTGGGATATTAAAGGGTACGGGGAGTGAGAGGGAGAGTGGGATTAGAGTGGGTGTGATATTAAATAGTACGGAGTGAGGGGAGAGTGGGCTAAGACAGGGTGGTATATTACGGCGTATGGCGAGTGAGGGGGATGGTGGGATTAGACTGGGTGGGCCATTAAAGGGTGCAGGGAGTGAGGGGGATGGTGGGATTAGACTGGGTGGGATATTAAAAGGTACGAGGACTGAGGTGAGAGGGGAGTTAGACTGGGTGGGACATTAACGTGTATAGGGAGTGAGGGGGAGAGTGAGATTAGACTGAGTGGGATATTAAAGCGTGTGGGGAATCAGGGAGAGTGGGATCATACTGGGTAGGATATTAAAGTGTATGGGAAATGTATGAGTAAGCTTGCAGGGAACATAAAAACTAACTGCAAAAGCTTCTCTAGATATGTAAAGAGAAAAAGATTAGTGAAGTCCAACATAGGTCCCTTGCAGTCAGAATCAGGTGAATTTATAATAGGGCACAAAGAAATGGCAGACCAATTGATCAAATACTTTGGTTCTATCTTCACTAAGGAAGACACAAATAACCTTCCGGAAATACTAGGGGTTCGAGGGTCCAGCAAAAAGGAGGAACTGAAGGAAATCCTTATTAGTCAGGAAATTGTGTTAGGGAAATTGATGGGATTGAAGGCCGATAAATCCCCAGGGCCTGATAGGCTGCATCCCAGAGTACTTAAGGAAGTGGCCCTCGAAATAGTGGATGTATTGGTGATCATTTTCCAACAGTCTATTGACTCTGGATCGGTTCCTATGGACTGGAGGGTAGCTAATGTAACACCACTTTTTAAAAAAGAAGGGAGAGAGAAAACAGGGAATTATAGACTGGTTGGCCTGACATCGGTGGTTGGGAAAATGTTGGAATCTATTATTAAAGATGAAATAGCAGCGCATTTGGAAAGCAGTGACAGAATCGGCCCAAGTCAGTATGGATTTATGAAAGGGAAATCATGCTTGACAAATCTTTTACAATTTTTTGAGGATGTAACTTGTAGAGTGGACAAGGGAGAACCAGTGGATGTGGTGTATTTGGACTTTCAAAAGGCTTTTGACAAGGTCCCACACAAGAGATTGGTGTGCAAAATTAAAGCACATGATATTGGAGGTAATGTACTGGCGTGGATAGAGAACTGGTTGGCAGACAGGAAGCAAAGAGTTGGAATAAATGGGCCCTTTTCAGAATGGCAGGCAGTGACCAGTGGGGTTCCGCAGGGTTCAGTGCTGGGACCCAAGCTATTTACAATATACATCAATGATTTAGATGAAGGAATTGAATGTAATATCTCCAAGTTTGCAGATGACACTAAGCTGGGTGGCGGTGTGAGTTGTGAGGAGGACGCTAAGAGGCTGCAGGGTGACTTGGACAGGTTAGGTGAGTGGGCAAATGCATGGCAGATGCAGTATAATGTGGTGGCAAAAACAGGAAGACAGAATATTATCTGAAGGGTGACTGAAGTGGGAATTAAAGAGTTAAACACGTTTTAGATTAGGAAGGCAAAAACACAATTTGCTGACGTGGTGAAATTAGCAGGTGCAACTGTAGGATAATGGTGTAATTCCTGTTATCCAGAGCTAATGTCGTAGGCCTAGGAAGTGGCTTCCTCTTGTTATTCAGAACTAAGAAATAGATTCTTGTTGCTGGCAGGAGGCAGGATGCAGGATATATATGTTCATACCCAAGGAGGATGTTGAAAAAATTGTCACGCGGTAGAAAGACTGAGCAATGATAAAGTAAATGATGACTTTGCAAAGAATTCTAGATAAAAGAAGCGGCTCCTGAAGTGTTAGAGGAGAACGGTCAGGAAGGTATCCAGTTAAGGAACTGGTGTAGACCGTGTCTTCCTTGATCAAGCAATTAAACAATTCTTTTCTCCACAACAGGCCTGTGTTGAGTGTCTTTGTCATACTCCACATCAAATAGCGTAGTCGGCAGGGTGCACCCGGGTGAAAGACAGACGGACATTTGCAGACCATCACGAGTGAGTAAATATTTTAAATACCACTCATAAATCCGATGTAATCTGCCGCGAAACGTGTCGGTCGCCTGGGTGGTCCGAGCTTGTGAGAAAGGTCTGTAATGGTGTAAAAGACTTGAGGGTAGTTAAGAGGTCACAATAGTAATTATCAAAGTAGGATCGGCTTCGTAGGTTTGTAATTGCAGACCCTAGGTTCGAGGGAACCAGGTTAAAGGGGACAATGAACCAATAGAAGGTTAGATGTACCAAACATAGATTGTGTGCAAAGATATGCTAGATTAGGGGCCAGAAGGTTCGCTGAGTAGGTATTTTGCTGACGACCATCGAAAATTGATAGTTACTATGTTTAGTGAAGGATGGGATCCCAAAGAAGTCCAGAACCAGGGGTCACAGTCTAAGGATAAGGGGTAAGCCATTTAGGACCGAGATGAGGAGAAACTTCTTCACCCAGAGAGTGGTGAACCTGTGGAATTCTCTACCACAGAAAGTTGTTGAGGCCAATTCATTAAATATATTCAAAAAGGAGTTAAATGTAGTCCTTACTACTAGGGGGATCCAGGGGTATGGCGTGAAAGCAGGAATGGGGTACTGAAGTTGCATGTTCAGCCATGAACCCATTGAATGGCGGTGCAGGCTCGAAGGGCCAAATGGCCTACTCCTGCACCTATTTTCTATGTTTCTAAACAAAACTTATGGTGGGAGAAAGGCAAATAAACAGACAGCCAAAACAGGTTTGATGGTGGTCAGTCAATGTTTGCAATATAAGGCCATGGCCGGGTCTCAATTAGAGGAATCGCGCAAATTAAGAGTGGGAGATAGAGTGGGTAGATCTAAGAAGAATATAACACCAACACAGAAGCTTCAGCTTTTGTGCCGAGGAAGAGAAAGATAATCTTTGTTGAATGAAAGTGGTTGCGTGGAAGTCTTCTTGACTGTAGAATATTTGAGATGGGAGTTAATTAATTTTTCATTTGTCTGAAAGCCGATCTTTTCAAAGAGAAATGGTGCATCTACATGTCTGTTTTAGCTCCACACACCTTTTTCGGGCAGAGAGCTGAAAGTTTTTAACTTTTGTGGTGTTGTGTAGAAGGAAAAAACCCAATCCTTGTCCTAGGTTAAAGGAAGGGTAAAGTTCGCTTTTGCTGACTCTGTACAATTCACGAAGCTGGAGAGAATTACCGAACCTTATCAACCTCAAAAAACAGAAAATTCTATATACATGACTATCTGGTGTTTACATGAGTATCCAGATAGCTGGTTATCAACAGAAGGACAGGGAGAAACTATGCAAGAAAGAGATAAAATGTGCCTACCGGGATGACCTTTGTAATATATGAATAATGCTCATGTATAATAGATGACCTTTGTACTCACGGAATATATGAATAATGTTTATGTGTGGAGTTTTAGATAAAGTTCTTGCTTTGATGGCATTTACAAAGAATGGATGAATAATGTACTTAAGTGGTAAGTTACAGATAAAATTCCTGTTTCAATAGTATAAGAATAGAGCGGGGTTGCCTGTTAAATTCAGAGTTCTGCCTTGGTACGGACTAAGCGGGCTCTCCAAGATATCTTGTTAGTTTTAGTAATAAACTTCTCTCGAAGCAAATTCTGAAAGTCTCCGCCTGAGTTAATTTAAGCTAAGTTTCCTCGACATGTTGTCTTAAATGTGGAAAGTTTAAGAAATGTGAAGAAATTGAATTGTGTACCTAGAATTGAATGACATTTTAAGTTAGAAACACAGATGTGGATTATTTTGATAATAAGTTACGGAGCCAGGAAATGCTCAAAGGATGGGTTTGTTTAACAAAAGATAAAACTTGGATTAAAAATGTGTGGCTCGTTTTAAATCAATTAGAATCGTAAACAAAGTGTTGTCTATTCAAATTAGTTTTTGCAGGCTGAGACGCCCAATTACATGTAAAAAAAACACATAATCATTGATTACATTGGGTTGAAAGATAATAAATTTAGTCTATGAGTGAGATAAAGAAAGGAGAAGGGAGAGTGTAATGTCAATTTTTTTTAAAAGCCTGCATGTGTTCCTTGAGGATACAGGCTGATGAAGCTCTGCCCTTGTTTCCTTTGTGTAGGATCTTATTTTAAATGACGTGAAAGCTTCTAGTTTAGTAAAAAGAGATTTAAATAAAAAGATTTGCAGTACAGTATTTGAATTGGGATTTTGATATATTCTTCTTGATAAACATTTTGGTTGTATTGGAAAATCTTGGGTTTGGAAACCTTTGTAAAAGAAATAACACTAAACAGTTTAGGGAAAAAAATACTAAAAGTTCGGGAACCATCTAAAAATGCCACTTTCTCTGATGAGCGACAGAAATGCACGGGGACAGAATGAGACCCATAGCTTACTATTCACCCCAACAATCACCAGTAGCCGCGGGCTTGTCCAGATGCGTGGCTGCACTAGACTGCGACACATGGGCAGGCAAGGTCAGCGAACCTGTCATGATGATAGGCGAAATTGTCCTACACACCAACTCTGGTAGAAATATTGAATACTGAAAAGCTCCGGGCCATCTCCAATGTCCGCCGAGCAAAGTGGGAAACCATTTTGCTGCCCGGCGATGAATCAGTAAAAGATAATCAGGCAGAAGGAATCCTCACTTGCCGGGAGCCCGACGAGTGTAACGCATTAGAATGGGAAGATTCCCCAGGGAATGTAAGTGAGGTAGCTCTCACAAACCCAGACCTCACATTGTATGTGTGGACAGATCCCGACGGTACGTTGATGGCCACCCACGTACGGGATGGGTGGTGTTCAACCAACATCTTGAGGTAGTGATGCAGGGACCGCTGGACGGTGTAGAAGAATTAACCGCAACCACAGTAGTCCATATATTAGCGGAAGAGGTCATTACTAGATGGGGGATTCCCATTCAGATAGATTCGGACCAAGGGACTCATTTCAGAGGAAAGGTAATGAAGGAAACTTGTAAAATATTGAACATTAAGCAGAAATTCCACATACCCTACCATCCCCAGAGTTCAAGAATGGTAGAGAGAATGAATAGAACCCTCAAAACCTCCCTGAGTAAAGCAATCCAGGGAACCGGATAGGCCTGGCCGGAACTCCTGCCCAATATATACTGCGTGCTACACCGAACCACACAACAGGACTCACCCCTTATGAACTAGTGACTGGACGAGCAATGAAACTCCCTGAGGGAATAGTTACAGGAGGAGTAGAGTCAGGACCTGTACGTGATAGAATTAGGAAGTATGTGATGGAACTGTAGGCGGTGGAAAGGTGTGCGACAGGAAGTGCGAAATAAGCAGGAAGAGGAAGACGAGGATAAAGAAACAAAACCCCCGGCGGGAGTACCCAAGGTGGGGGCAAGGGTAATGGTTCGGGTGTTACCAGAAAACCCTGGATTCGCCCCTCGATGGAGCGGACACTATGAGGTACTGATTAGCGGAGACATGTGTGCATGCGTAATATCAAAGGTGGGGGCCGATGGAAACATTGGTCCCAGCTGAAAGAATAAAGAGTGGAGGGATGCATTGATAGATGGACTTTTCGGGGGACTAGGATTAATATTTGCAATACTAGGGGTACTTGCCATAATAAAATGGACCTAGGAAAGGTCACATGCCCGGAGAAACAGTGCAAACAATGCGGTAGAAGTAGAAGTGGTAAGAATCTAACTAAAAGCCTGGAATATCCAGGATGTGTTTTATCAACAGAATGCATATAAACGTGATCACCACCACCCTTATAATTCTATAAGGACAAGGAAGAAACTAGTAGCCCATCACCTGCCCCAGAGGGAAGTACAAGTTGTGACAATCATACAAGAGGGGGAACGATGTTCCTGTGTATGAGGAGATCTCCAATGTGCTCTCACATAACAAAGGGAGCCAAAGGGGGGTGAGTAATGAAATACACAAAGGAAAAAAACACACTAGAATATGCCAAAAGATAATCACGATATTTCTAAACCTGACCGATTTAACGATCCCCAGTTCCTGCGGGTCAAAAACAATAAGCATGTCTAAAAATCTGACACTGCGGGCCTTAGATGGACCCGAGTCTAACTGAGGTTTATCACATTAAAAGGGAAGGTTAGACGAAACAGGGGGATATTAGAAATGATGGGCGCGGGATATGCGGCGGGCGTAGTCACGGTAAACACTATAGATCTCCAGATGGTAACAGAGCAGGTTGACACACTCACCCAATCCCTAAGAGGGTTGCTGGAAAGGGGAAATGAGAATGAGAAGATGCAGGCCCAATTGGGAGATGGGGCTGAACAAGAATTGTTACAAGTGGCCCACACACTAAGGGATCATGCCAAGACAATTAACTTAATAAACGTGAACCAAAAGTACAATAGCGAAAGCGGGTAAAATGCCGTGGGGTGCGCCGGGTATGGAGCATGGATGATAAGTACAGAAGAACATAACTTAGAACAAGTACAAAACGGGGAGGTCCCAGATTGGGTAACCAATGATGTATTCAGGGAATGGACCTTGAGAAAAGGGAAATAGACACCTATGAAATCAAGCGAAACAGCCATGCATGGGTTCCTAAAACTAAATGTGTAACTGGTCATCAGAATATAATTGGATTTGTACTGTCAATACCACAATATGATGTGACCAAGGAAAACCTCCTGTATAAAGTTGACAATATCGGAGAAATAAGATACCAAACACGGGTCAGATACCACAAACTGCACCAATACGTTATTAAGGAGGGAGATGATACCAAGGGTGTGTGCATTAAAGATTATTATAAGAATAACCAGGTTGTTTTGTGCCGAGAACATCCCAAATTTGATCAAGCTGACTGTGGATACAGCCGCACAGAAGGATGTGTCCTGAGCATAACCCCGCTGATGCTGGATTTCGAGACAACAGCAGCACCACGAAGTAACGGGAAATGGTTGTGTCAGGACCACAACCACTAACATGACTGTGGGAGGAGTAACGCACTGCCCCGACTTTTGCTTCTCGACCAGAGAAGAGGTAATATTCAGGACATATCATATCCCCAGAATTAAAAGAAGAAACTATCAGTGGAACGGTGATAGACACTATAAAGGCGGGGTATGAGGACTTCGAAGAGCCTCAGGGAAAACCCATTCCCAAACTAAGTGAGGAAAGACAGCGTTGGAGAAGAGTGTCCGTGAGCAACGACAAAAATACATCATCCTGATTAAAAGATTGTTAAGCTGCAAAAGGACACAAAGAAAGTGCTGGCCAATGGAATTTTGGACTTAATGTTCATGTACACCCTTGGATAAGAATTATGCCACATGTATTAGTGATAGTGCAGATGTTGATTGCTTATGTTACTGTTTGACTGATGCTTTAGATGTAGGAGGAGAAGGATAAAAGCGCTGGTAAAAGGTGCTCAGAAATCCGAAAGGAAGCCTTTGCTGAAAGTAACAGGGGAGATGAACCAAACCAACACAAATACCTGATATGAGTCATGAGTATCCCAATCCTGTCGCCTGATCAGCGAAATTGGGGCGGGAGACACACGAGACTAGTAAGGTAAAAAGATTGGTCACGGTGGGTTAATAGAATAACCATGTGACAAAAGGGGGGATTGAAGTGGGAATTAAAGAGTTAAACACGTTTTAGATTAGGAAGGCAAAAACACAATTTGCTGACGTGGTGAAATTAGCAGGTGCAACTGTAGGATAATGGTGTAATTCCTGTTATCCAGAGCTAATGTCGTAGGCCTCGGAAGTGGCTTCCTCTTATTCAGAACTAAGAAGTAGATTCTTGTTAGTGGCAGGAGGCAGGATGCAGGATATATATATTCATACCCAAGGAGGATGTTGAAAAAATTGTCACGCGGTAGAAAGACTGACCAATGATAAAGTAAATGATGACTTTGCAAAGAATTCTGGATAAAAGAAGCGGCTCCTGAAGTGTTAGACGCGAAGAGTGGGAAGGTATCCAGTTAAGGAACTGGTGTAGACCGTGTCTCCCTTGATCAAGCAATTAAACAATTCTTTTCTCCACAACAGACCTATGTTGAGTGTCTTTGTCATACTCCACATCAGTGACAGATTAGGAAAATTGGAGGTGGAACGAGACCTGGGTGTCATGGTACATCAGTCATTGAAGGTTGGCATGCAGGTACAGCAGGCGGTGAAGAAGGCAAATGGTATGTTGGCCTTTATAGCTAGAGGATTTGAGTATAGGAGCAGGGAGGTCTTACTGCAGTTGTACAGAACCTTGGTGAGGCCTCACCTGGAATATTGTGTTCAGTTTTGGTCTCCTAATCTGAGGAAGGACGTTCTTGCTATTGAGGGAGTACAGCAAAAGTTCACCAGATTGATTCCCGGGATAGCAGGACTGACATATGAGGAGAGACTGGATCAAGTGAGCTAGTATCCACTGGCGTTTAGAAGAATGAGAGCAGATCTCATAGAAACATATAAAATTCTGACGGGATTGGACAGGTTAGAGGCAGGAAGAATGTTCCCGTTGCTGGGGAGTTCCAGAACCAGGGGTCACAGTCTAAGGATAAGGGGTAAGCCATTTAGGACCGAGATGAGGAGAAACTTCGTCACTCAGAGAGTGGTGAACCTGTGGAATTCTCTACCATGGAAAGTTGTTGAGGCCAGTTCATTAGATATATTCAAAAGGGAGTTAGATATGGCCCTCACGGCCAAAGGCATTAAGGGGTATGGAGAGAAAGCAGGAAAGAGGTACTGAGGGAATGATCAGCCATGATCTTATTGAATGGTGGTGCAGGCTCGAAGGGCCGAATGGCCTGCTCCTGCACCTAATTTCTATGTTTCTATGAAACGTATAAAATTCTGATGGGGTTGGACAGACTGGATACGGGGAGGATGTTTCCCTGGCTGGGAAGTCTCGAACAAGGGTTCACAGTCTCAGGATACGGGGTAGGAAATTTAGGACTGAGATGAGGAGAAATGTTTTCACTCAGAGGGCGGTGAACCTGTGGAATTCTCTACCACAGAAGGCTGTGGAGGCCAAGTCATTGAATATATTAAAGAAGGAGATCGATAGAGTTCTAAACACAAAAGACATCAAGGGGTATGGGGGAAAAGTGGGAATATGGTGTTGAGATAGAGGATCAGCCATGATCATATTGATGGCAGTGCAGGCTCGAATGGCCTACTACTGCTCCTATTTTCTATCGGTTTTTTACCCTGGCTGGAGAGTCCAGAACCAGGGGCACAGTCTCAGGATAAAGGGCCAGACATTTAAGACTGAGACGAGGAGGAATTTCTTCACTCAGAGGGTTGTGAATCTTTGGAATTCTCTGCCCCAGAGGGCTGTGGATGCTGAATCTCTGAGTATATTCAAGGCTGGAATCGATAGATTTCGGGACTCTAGGGGAATCAAGGGGTTATGGAGATCGGGCGGGAAAGTGGAGTTGAGGTCAAGGATCAGCCATGATCTTATTGAATGGCGGAGCAGGCTCGAAGGGCAGTATGGCCTACTCCTGCTCCTAATTCTTAAGTTCTCATGTTCTTAAATTCCCTCTTTCATATTTATTCAATAGCAGAGAGACATGTGCAGTTTTCCAATCTAAAGGAATGGTTCCTGAATCGAGAGAACTTTGGAAGATCATAGGTAGGGCATCTGTAACGTTCTCACCTACTTTCATTAAACCCGAGGGATTTGTCAGTCTTTAGTACCATTACAGCAATGATCTGGACATTATCACATTGCTGTTTGTGGGAGCTTGCTGTGCACAAATTGGCTGCTGCGTTTCCTCCATTACAACAGTGACACATCAAAAGGTTATCATCGGCTGTAAAGCTCTTTGGGACACCCTGAGGTGTGAAAGTGCAGTAGGAATGCATCTCTCCCATTCTCCGCCCCTCTCTCTCTATTTGTCTCTCCCCCTCTCTCCCTTTCACTCACACTCTCTATCTCTCTCCCTGTCACTCACACTCTCCCCCTCTCTCCCTGTCACTCACACTCTCCCCCTCTCTCCCTGTCACTCACACTCTCCCCCTCTCTCCCTGTCACTCACACCCTCCCCCTCTCTCCCTGTCACACACACTCTCTCCCCCTCTCTCCCTGTCACTCACACTCTCTCCCCCTCTCTCCCTGTCACTCACTCTATCCCTCTCGCTCCCTGTCACTCACACTCTCTCCCTGTCACACACACTCTCTCCCCCTCTCTCCCTGTCACTCACACTCTCTCCCCTCTTTCCCTGTCACTCACACTCTCTCCCCCTCTCTCCCTGTCACTCACACCCTCTCCATCCCTGTCACTCACACTCTCTCCCCTCTCTCCCTGTCACTCACACTCTCTCTCCTCTCTCCCTGTCACACACACTCTCTCCCCCTCTCTCCCTGTCACTCACACTCTCTCCCCCTCTCTCCCTGTCACTCACACTCTCTTCCCCCTCTCTCCCTGTCACTCACACTCTCTCCCCTCTCTCCCTGTCACTCACACTCTCTCCCCTCTCTCCCTGTCACTCACACTCTCTCCCCTCTTTCCCTGTCACACACACACTCTCCCCTCTCTCCCTGTCACTTACACTCTCTCTCTCTCTCCCTGTCACTCACACTCTCTCCCCTCTCTCCCTGTCACACACACTCTCTCCCCCTCTCTCCCTGTCACTTACACTCTCCCCCTCTCTCCCTGTCGCTCACACTCTGCCCCTCTCTCGCCGTCACTCACACTCTCCCCCTCTCTCTCCCCATCACTCACACTCTCCGCCTCTCTCCCTGTCACACACACTCTCCCCCTCTCTCCCTGTCACACACACTCTCTCCCCCTCTCTCACTGTCACTCACACTCGCTCCCCCTCTCTCCCTGTCACTTACACTCTCTCTCTCTCTCCCTGTCACTCACACTCTCTCCCCTCTCTCCCTGTCACACACACATTCTCCCCTCTCTCACTGTCACTCACACTCGCTCCCCCTCTCTCCCTGTCACACACACATTCTCCCCTCTCTCACTGTCACTCACACTCGCTCCCCCTCTCTCCCTGTCACTTACACTCTCTCTCTCTCTCCCTGTCACTCACACTCTCTCCCCTCTCTCCCTGTCACACACACATTCTCCCCTCTCTCCCTGTCACACACACTCTCTCCCCCTCTCTCCCTGTCACTTACACTCTCCCCCTCTCTCCCTGTCAATCACACTCTCCCCCTCTCTCCCTGTCACTCACACTCTCCCCCTCTCTCTCCCCATCACTCACACTCTCCCCTCTCTCCCTGTCACTCACACTCACTCCCCTCTCTCCCTGACACACACACTCTCTCCCCCTCTCTCACTGTCACTTACACTCTCTCTCTCTCTCCCTGTCACTCACACTCTCTCCCCTCTCTTCCTGTCACACACACATTCTCCCCTCTCTCCCTGTCACACACACTCTCTCCCCCTCTCTCTCTGTCACTTACACTCTCCCCCTCTCTCCCTGTCACTCACACTCGCTCCCCCTCTCTCCCTGTCACTCACTCTATCCCCCTCTCTCCCTGTCACTTACACTCTCCCCCTCTCTCCCTGTCACTCACACTCTCCCCCTCTCTCCCTGTCACTCACACTCACTCCCCTCTCTCCCTGTCACACACACTCTCTCCCTCTCTCTCACTGTCACTCACACTCGCGCCCCCTCTCTCCCTGTCACTTACTCTCTCTCTCTCTCCCTGTCACTCACACTCTCTCCCCTCTCTCCCTGTCACTCACACTCTCTCCCCTCTCTCCCTGTCACTTACACTCTCTCTCTCTCTCCTGTCACTCACACTCTCTCTCTCTCTCTCTCCCTGTCACTCACACTCTCTCCCCCTCTCTCCCCTGTCACACACACTCTCTCCCCCTCTCTCCCTGTCACACACACTCTCCCCCTCTCTCCCTGTCACTCACACTCTCTCCCCTCTCTCCCTGTCACTCACACTCTCTCCCCTCTCTCCCTGTCACTCACACTCTCTCCCTCTCTCTCCCTGTCACTTACACTCTCTCTCTCTCTCCCTGTCACTCACACTCTCTCCCCTCTCTCCCTGTCACTCACACACTCTCCCCCTACTCGCCCCGTCACTCACACTCTCTCTCCACATCACTCACACTCTCTCCCTCTCTCCCTGTCACTCACACACTCTCCCCCTCTCTCCTGTCACTCACACTCTCTCCCCCTCTCTCCCTGTCACTCACTCTATCCCCCTCGCTCCCTGTCACTCACACTCTCTCACCCACTCTCCCTGTCACTCACACTCTCCCCTCTCTCCCTGTCACACACACTCTCTCCCCCTCTCTCCCTGTCACTCACACTCTCTCCCCTCTCTCCCTGTCACTCACACTCTCTCCCCTCTCTCCCTGTCACTCACACTCTCTCCCCCTCTCTCCTGTCACTTACACTCTCTCTCTCTCTCCCCCTGTCACTCACACTCTCTCTCTCTCTCCCTGTCACTCACACTCTCTCTCTCTCTCTCCTGTCACTCACTCTCTCTCTCTCTTCCCTGTCACTCACACTCTCTCCCCTCTCTCCCTGTCACTCACACTCTCTCCCCCTCTCTCCCTGTCACACACACTCTCTCCCCCTCTCTCCCTGTCACTTACACACTCTCTCTCTCTCTCCCTGTCACTCACACTCTCTCTCTCTCTCCCTGTCACTCACACTCTCTCCCCTCTCTCCCTGTCACTCACACTCTCTCCCCCTCTCTCCCTGTCACTTACACACTCTCTCTCTCTCTCTCCCTGTCACTCACACTCTCTCTCTCTCTCCCTGTCACACACACTCTCACCCCCTCTCTCCCTGTCACTTACACTCTCCCCCTCTCTCCCTGTCACTCACACACTCCCCCTCTCTCCCTGTCACTCACACTCTCCCCCTCTCTCCCTGTCACTCACACTCTCCCCCTCTCTCTCCCCATCACTCACACTCTCCCCCTCTCTCCCTGTCACACACACTCTCTCCCCCTCTCTCCCTGTCACTCACACTCTCTCCCCTCTCTCCCTGTCACTCACACTCTCTCCCCTCTCTCCCTGTCACTCACACTCTCTCCCCCTCTCTCCCTGTCACTCACTCTATCCCCCTCTCTCCCTGTCACTCACACTCTCTCCCCCACTCTCCCTGTCACACACACTCTCCCCCTCTCTCCCTGTCACTCACACTCTCTCCCCTCTCTCCCTGTCACTCACACTCTCTCCCCTCTCTCCCTGTCACTCACACTCTCTCCCCCTCTCTCCTTGTCACTCGCACTCTCTCCCCTCTCTCCCTGTCACTCACACTCTCTCCCCTCTCTCCCTGTCACACACACTCTCTCCCCTCTCTCCCTGTCACACACACTCTCTCCCCTCTCTCCCTGTCACTCACACACTCTCCCCTACTCGCCCCGTCACTCACACTCTCTCTCCCCATCACTCACACTCTCTCCCTCTCTCCCTGTCACTCACACACTCTCCCCCTCTCTCCCTGTCACTCACACTCTCTCCCTCTCTCTCCCTGTCACACACACTCTCTCCTCCTCTCTCCCTGTCACTCACACTCTCTCCCCCTCTCTCCATCACTCATACTCTCTCCCCCTCGCTCCCTGTCACTCACTCTCTCCCCCTCTCTCCCTGTCACTCACACTCTCTCCCCCTCTCTCCCTGTCACACACACTCTCTCCCCCTCTCTCCCTGTCACTCACACTCTCTCCCCTCTCTCCCTGTCACTCACACTCTCTCCCCCTCTCTCCTTGTCACTCACACTCTCTCCCCTCTCTCCCTTTCACTCACACTCTCTCCCCTCTCTCCCTTTCACTCACACTCTCCCCCTATCTCCCTGTCACTCACTCTATCCCCCTCTCTCCCTGTCACTCACACTCTCTCCCCCACTCTCCCTGTCACACACTCTCTCCCCCACTCTCCCTGTCACTCACACTCTCTCCCCTCTCTCCCTGTCACACACACTCTCTCCCCCTCTCTCCCTGTCACTCACACTCTCTCCCCTCTCTCCCTGTCACTCACACTCTCTCCCCCCTCTCCCTGTCACTCACACTCGCTCCCCCCTCTCCCTGTCACTCACACTCTCTCCCCTCTCTCCCTGTCACTCACACTCTCTCCCCTCTCTCCCTGTCACTCACACTCACTCCCCTCTCTCCCTGTCACACACACTCTCTCCCCCTCTCTCACTGTCACTTACACTCTCTCTCTCTCTCTCTCCCTGTCACTCACACTCTCTCCCCTCTCTCCCTGTCACACACACATTCTCCCCTCTCTCCCTGTCACACACTCTCTCCCCCTCTCTCCCTGTCACTTACACTCTCCCCCTCTCTCCCTGTCACTCACACACTCTCCCCTACTCGCCCCGTCACTCACACTCTCTCCCCTCTCTCCCTGTCACACACACATTCTCCCCTCTCTCCCTGTCACTCACACTCTCCCCCTCTCTCCCTGTCACTCACACACTCTCCCCTACTCGCCCCGTCACTCACACTCTCTCTCCCCATCACTCACACTCTCTCCCTCTCTCCCTGTCACTCACACACTCTCCCCCTCTCTCCCTGTCACTCACACTCTCCCCCTCTCTCCCTGTCACACTCACACTCTCCCCCTCTCTCCCTGTCACACACACTCTCTCCCCTCTCTCCCTGTCACTCACACTCTCTCCCCTCTCTCCCTGTCACACACACTCTCTCCCCCTCTCTCCCTGTCACTCACACTCTCTCCCCCTCTCTCCCTGTCACTCACTCTATCCCCCTCGCTCCCTGTCACTCACACTCTCTCACCCACTCTCCCTGTCACTCACACTCTCCCCCTCTCTCCCTGTCACACACACTCTCTCCCCCTCTCTCCCTGTCACTCACACTCTCTCCCCTCTCTCCCTGTCACTCACACTCTCTCCCCTCTCTCCCTGTCACTCACACTCTCTCTCCTCTCTCCCTGTCACACACACTCTCTCCCCCTCTCTCCCTGTCACTCACACTCTCTCCCCTCTCTCCCTGTCACTCACACTCTCTCCCCTCTCTCCCTGTCACTCACACTCTCTCCGCTCTCTCCCTGTCACTCACACTCTCTCCCCTCTCTCCCTGTCACTCACACTCTCCCCCTCGATCCCTGTCACACACACTCTCACCCCCTCTCTCCCTGTCACTTACACTCTCCCCCTCTCTCCCTGTCACTCACACACTCCCCCTCTCTCCCTGTCACTCACACTCTCCCCCTCTCTCCCTGTCACTCACACTCTCCCCCTCTCTCTCCCCATCACTCACACTCTCCCCCTCTCTCCCTGTCACACACACTCTCTCCCCCTCTCTCCCTGTCACACACACTCTCTCCCCCTCTCTCCCTGTCACTCACACTCTCTCCCCTCTCTCCCTGTCACTCACACTCTCTCCCCTCTCTCCCTGTCACTCACACTCTCCCCCTCTCTCCCTGTCACTCACACTCTCCCCCTCTCTCTCCCCATCACTCACACTCTCCCCCTCTCTCCCTGTCACACACACTCTCTCCCCCTCTCTCCCTGTCACACACACTCTCTCCCCCTCTCTCCCTGTCACTCACACTCTCTCCCCTCTCTCCCTGTCACTCACACTCTCTCCCCTCTCTCCCTGTCACTCACACTCTCTCCCCTCTCTCCCTGTCACTCACACTCTCTCCCCCTCTCTCCCTGTCACTCACTCTATCCCCCTCTCTCCCTGTCACTCACACTCTCTCCCCCACTCTCCCTGTCACACACACTCTCCCCCTCTCTCCCTGTCACTCACACTCTCTCCCCTCTCTCCCTGTCACACACACTCTCTCCCCCTCTCTCCCTGTCACTCACACTCTCTCCCCTCTCTCCCTGTCACTCACACTCTCTCCCCTCTCTCCCTGTCACTCACACTCTCTCCGCTCTCTCCCTGTCACTCACACTCTCTCCCCTCTCTCCCTGTCACTCACACTCTCCCCCTCTCTCCCTGTCACACACACATTCTCCCCTCGATCCCTGTCACACACACTCTCACCCCCTCTCTCCCTGTCACTTACACTCTCCCCCTCTCTCCCTGTCACTCACACACTCCCCCTCTCTCCCTGTCACTCACACTCTCCCCCTCTCTCCCTGTCACTCACACTCTCCCCCTCTCTCTCCCCATCACTCACACTCTCCCCCTCTCTCCCTGTCACTCACACTCTCTCCCCCTCTCTCCCTGTCACTCACACTCTCTCCCCTCTCTCCCTGTCACTCACACTCTCTCCCCTCTCTCCCTGTCACTCACACTCTCTCCCCCTCTCTCCCTGTCACTCACTCTATCCCCCTCTCTCCCTGTCACTCACACTCTCTCCCCCGCTCTCCCTGTCACACACACTCTCCCCCTCTCTCCCTGTCACTCACACTCTCTCCCCTCTCTCCCTGTCACTCACACTCTCTCCCCTCTCTCCCTGTCACTCACACTCTCTCCCCCTCTCTCCTTGTCACTCGCACTCTCTCCCCTCTCTCCCTGTCACTCACACTCTCTCCCCTCTCTCCCTGTCACACACACTCTCTCCCCTCTCTCCCTGTCACTCACACACTCTCCCCTACTCGCCCCGTCACTCACACTCTCTCCTCCTCTCTCCCTGTCACTCACACTCTCTCCCCCTCTCTCCATCACTCATACTCTCTCCCCCTCGCTCCCTGTCACTCACTCTCTCCCCCTCTCTCCCTGTCACTCACACTCTCCCCCTCTCTCCCTGTCACTCACACTCTCTCCCTCTCTCTCCCTGTCACTCACACCCTCTCCCTCTGTCCCCATCACTCACACGCCCCCTCTCTCTCCAACCACTTACACTCTCTCCCCCTATCTCCCCAACCACTCCCCCCCTCTCTCTCTCTCTATCCCCCTCTCTCCCCATCACTTTCCCCCTCTCTATCCCCATCATTCACCCTCTCTAGCTGTCTCTCCCGCTCTCTCTTCCCATCACCCACTCTGTTACCCCTCTCTCATCTCTCTATCACCCGTCTGTCCCCCTCTCTCCCCATCACTCGCACTCTCTCCCCCCTCCCCTCCTCTTTCTCCCCCCTCTCTTCCCTCGCTCAACCCTCCCCCTCTCTCACTCCTCTCCACCCTCTCTCCACATTCTCTCTCACCTCTCTCTCTCCCCAGGTTCTCCCCCCCTCTCCTCCTCTCTTTCACGCTTCTCTCCCCCTCTCTCCTAACTCTCTCCCCGTCTCTCTCCCCCCACTCTCCCCATTCTCTCTCATCTCTCTCTTACCCTCCTCGCATCATACACTCTCTGCCCCATCTCTCCCCCCTCAACCCCTCTCTCCTCTCTTGCTCCCCCCTCTCTCACTCCTCTCTCCCATCTCACTCCCCCTTTCTCTCACACCTGCTCTCTCCACCTCTCTCACTCACTCGCTCCCTTCTCACTCCCCCACACCCTCGCACCCTCTCTCTCACCGCGCTCTCCCACTCTCACCACCTCTGTCTCACCCCTCTCTTCCACTCTTGCTCCCCCTCTCTCTAACCCCTCTCTCACACCTCTCTCCCCTCCCTCTCTCCTCCTTCTCTCTCTCCCTCTCTTACTCACCACTATCCCCTCTGTCTCTCCCCTCTTCTCTCTCTCCCACTCTCACCCGCCTTTCTGCCTTCTCTCTATCCCCATCACTCACCCTCTCTCCCCGTCTCTCTCCCCATCACTCACACACTCTCCCCCTCTCTCCCCATCACATACACTCTCTCCCCCTCTCTGTCCCCATCACTCACACTCTCGATCTGTCTCTCCTGCTCTCTCTCCCCATCACCCACTCTCTTACCCTTCTCTCATTCCTCTATCACCCGTCTGTCCCCCTCTCTCCCCATCACTCACACTGTCTCCCCATCTCTAACCCCATTACTCACCCTCTCTCCCCCCCTCTCTCCCCATTACTCACACTCTTTCCCCCTCCCCTCCTCTTTCTCCCCCCTCTCTTCCCTCTCACTCCTCCCCCTCTCTCTCTCACCCCTCTCCACTCTCTCTCCCCATTGTCTCATAGAAACATAGAAAATAGGTGCAGGAGTAGGCCATTCGGCCCTTCTAGCCTGCACCGCCATTCAATGAGTTCATGGCTGAACATGCAACTTCAGTACCCCGTTCCTGCTTTCTCACCATACCCCTTGATCCCCCGAGTAGTAAGGACTTCATCTAACTCCTTTTTGAATATATTTAGTGAATTGGCCTCAACAACTTTCTGTGGTAGAGAATTCCACAGGTTCACCACTCTCTGGGTGAAGAAGTTTCTCCTCATCTCGGTCCTAAATGGCTTACCCCTTATCCTTAGACTCTCTCCCCCATCTCTCTCCCAACCCTTTCTCTCCCCCCTGTCTCACCACTCTCTCTCACCTCTCCATCACCCTCCCCTCATCACGTGCTCTCTGCCCAATCTCTCCCCCTCCCCCCCTCCTCTCTTGCTCCCCCCTCTCTCCCATCTCACTCCCCCTCTCTCTCACACCTACTCTCTCCACCTCCCTCACCCACTCACTCCCTTCTCACTCCCCCACTCCCTCATACCCTCTCTCTCACTGCGCTCTCCCACTCTCGCCACCTCTCTCTCACCCCTCTCTCACCCCTCTCTCCCACTCATGCTCCCTCTCTCTCCACCCCCTCTCTCACTCCCTCTCTCTTACACTTCTCTCCCCTCTCTCTCTCCCTCTCTCACTCACCGCTCTCCCCTCTGTCTCTCCCCTCCTCGCGCCCCTACTCTCTACCTCTCTCACCCGCATTTCTGCCTTCTCTCTCTCCCCATCGCTCACACTCTCCCTCTCCCTCCCCCTCTCTCTCTCACACCCCTCTCTCCGTATCTCTCTCTCCTCTCTTTTTCCCGCCCTTCCCATCTCGACACCACTCTCTCCCTCTGCCCCTCTTACTCACTCTCGCTCTTTCCGGCCCCCCTCTCTCTCCCCCTTCTCACTCCCTTGCCCTCCCACTCCCTCTCTCTCCCTCCCACTGTCCATTTCCCGATTTCTATCACTTGCTCTATCTCGCACTGTTCTACTCTCTCACCATTTGTGTCCCCTGCTTCCTCTCCCTCCCTCTCCATCTTTCTTTCATGCTATGTCTAAGTGTCTCTCTCACCCTGCCTTATCCTTCTGCCCAACTGGTTAAACATTTTGAACTTTAAGCAGTTTGTTGACCCGTTAAATATTTGCCTCTAAAACGGAACTGGCCCGTCACCAGTTGCCGTCCTGTCTGCTATCCTTGAACAAGGTGCGAGAATGTGCCAGTGATGAATTGTCCCTGAACAGGAGCCAACAGCTCACTACCTGTCTGTGTGGACAATGCTCAGGCCCACAACTGCTGAGTGTCCACATATCACCAGATTAAATTTGGGTGACCATACTTTCTAAACACAATCTGGGGCCGCACCAAGTAGGAGCACAGCAAAGTATCCAGGACGGAAAAGGTCGGTTGTGCAGCGTTGCGAGGTGAAATTTATTAGCAGCAAATGATGGGAGAGAGGAACAGAGTGAGATAGAGCCAGTTAGTCTGACATCAGTCGTCGGGAAAATGCTGGAACCCTTTGTTGAAGAAGTGGTAACAGGGCACTTAGAAAATCACAACATGATCAGGCAGAGTCAGCATGGTTTTACCAATTGGAAATCATGTTTAACAAATTTACTGGAGAGTTTTGAGGATATAATTAGCGGAGTAGATAAAGGGGGAAGCCAGTGGACGTATATTGGGATTTCCAAAAGGCATTCGATAAGGTGCCACATAAAAGGTTATTACATGGGATTGGAGGTGATGTATTAGCATGGATAGAGGATTGGTTAATGGACAGAAAACAGAGTTGTGATAAACGGTTCTTTTTCTGGTTGTCAGGCTGTAACTAGTGGGGTGCCGCAAGGATCAGTGCTGGGGCCTCAGCTATTCACAATCTATATCAATGACTTGGCTGAAGGGACCGAGTGCAATGTATCCAAGTTTGCTGACGATGCAAAGCGAGGTGGGACAGTAAGCTGTGAGGAGGGAAATGCCTCGCTGGCAGCGAGGATGGCCCTCCCCCTCAGATAGAGCCCCCCCTCCGATAGCGCTCCCCCTCCGATAGCGCTCCACCTCCGATAGCGCTCCCCCTCCGATAGCGCTCCCCCTCAGATAGTACTCCCCCTCCGATAGCACTCCCCCTCCGATAGCCCTCCCCCTCCGATAGCCCTCCCCCTCCGATAGCCCTCCCCCTCCGATAGCCCTCCCCCTCAGATAGTACTCCCCCTCCGATAGCACTCCCCCTCCGATAGCCCTCCCCCTCCGATAGCGCTCCCCCTCCGATAGAGCTCCCCCTCCGATAGAGCTCCCCCTCCGATAGCACTCCCCCTCCGATAGCGCTCCCCCTCCGATAGCCCTCCCCCTCAGATAGTACTCCCCCTCCGATAGCACTCCCCCTCCGATAGCCCTCCCCCTCCGATAGCGCTCCCCCTCCGATAGAGCTCCCCCTCCGATAGAGCTCCCCCTCCGATAGCCCTCCCCCTCCGATAGCGCTCCCCCTCCGATAGCCCTCCCCCTCAGATAGTACTCCCCCTCCGATAGCACTCCCCCTCCGATAGCCCTCCCCCTCCGATAGCGCTCCCCCTCCGATAGAGCTCCCCCTCCGATAGAGCTCCCCCTCCGACAGAGCTCCCCCTCCGACAGAGCTCCCCCTCCGACAGAGCTCCCCCTCCGACAGAGCTCCCCCTCCGACAGAGCTCCCCCTCCGACAGAGCTCCCCCTCCGACAGAGCTCCCCCTCCGACAGAGCTCCCCCTCCGACAGAGCTCCCCCTCCGACAGAGCTCCCCCTCCGACAGAGCTCCCCCTCCGACAGAGCTCCCCCTCCGACAGAGCTCCCCCTCCGACAGAGCTCCCCCTCCGACAGAGCTCCTCCTCCGATAGCTCTCCCCCTCCGATAGCTCTCCCCCTCCGATAGCTCTCCCCCTCCGATAGCCCTCCCCCTCCGATAGCTCTCCCCCTCCGATAGCTCTCCCCCTCCGATAGCTCTCCCCCTCCGATAGCCCTCCCCCTCCGATAGCTCTCCCCCTCCGATAGCGCTACCCCTCCGATAGCCCTCCCCCTCTGACAGCGCTCCCCGTCCACTCCGGGTTTGGAACTTCCGGGCCGGGCAGTAAATGTCCTGGGCCCAGAAGGTTACCGCCTCCAAACGGGGCGTGGGGTAATTTCAGCCCAAGAGAGCCTGTAAAGGGATATAGACAGACTGAGTGAGTGGGCAGGCAGGTGGCAGGTGGAGTATAATGGGGGAAATGTGAGGGGGTTCACTTTGGTCGGAGGAATAGAAAAACAGAATATTTATTAAATGGTGAGAAACTTTAAATGCTGGTGTTCAGAGAGGTTTGTGTGTCCTCGTGCTGGACACACAGAAAGTTAGTACACAGGTACAGCAAGCAAAAAGGAAGGCAAATGACATGTTGTCCTTTAATGCAAGCGTGTTGGAGGATAAGAGTGGGGAAGTCTTGCGACAATTGTACAGGGCCCTGGTGAGACCACACCTGGAGTACTGGGCACAGTTTGGGTCTCCTTATCTAAGGAAGGGTAGACTTGTCTTTGAGGCAGTGCAACAAATGTTCACCAGACTGATTCCTGGGATGAGAGGCCTGTCCTATGATGAGAGATTGTGTCGAATGGGCCCATACTCTGGAGTTTAGAAGAATGAGATGATCTCATTGAAACATGTAAGATACTGAGGGGGATTGACAGGGTAGATGCTGAGAGGATGTTTCCCCCAAGCGGGGGTGTCTCGGACTCGGGGGCACAGTCTCAGGATAAAGGGCCGGCCATTTAAGACACAGATGAGAAGGAATTTCTTCACTCAGAGGGTGGTGAATCTTTGGAATTCCCTGCCCCAGAGGGCTGTGGATGCTCAGTCTCTGAGTATATTCAAAACCGGGATCAATAGATTTTTGAACTCTCGGGGAATCAAGGGACATGGAGATCGGGCGGGAAAGTGTATCGCTGAGGTCGATGATCAGCCAAGATCTTATTGATTGGCAGAGCAGGCTCGAGGGGCCGAATGGTCTACTCCTGCTCCTATTTCTTATGTTCTTACATTTTAACAGTTGCACATATGCACTAAAAATTCATTATGTGTATATAATTACCGCGGATGTGACGTCAGACTATTGAAGTGCATTCAGGCACCTGACCCCAACCCCCCAGTGACTGAGGTCACACCTGACCCCAACCCCCCAGTGACTGAGGTCACACCTGACCCCAACCCCCCAGTGACTGAGTTCACACCTGACCCTAACCCCCCAGTGACTGAGGTCACACCTGACCCTAACCCCCCAGTGACTGAGGTCACACCTGACCCCAACCCCCCAGTGACTAAGGTCACACCCGACCCCAACCCCCCAGTGACTGAGGTCACATCTGAACCCAACCCCCCAGTGACTGAGGTCACACCTGACCCCAACCCCCCAGTGACTGAGGTCACACCTGACCCCAACCCCCCAGTGACTGAGGTCACACCTGACCCCAACCCCCCAGTGACTGAGGTCACACCTGACCCCAAACCCCCCAGTGACTGAGGTCACACCTGACCCCAAACCCCCCAGTGATTGAGGTCACACCTGAACCCAACCCCCCAGTGACTGAGGTCACACCTGACCCTAACCCCCCAGTGACTGAGATCACACCTGACCCTAACCCCCCAGTGACTGAGGTCACACCTGGCCCTAACCCCCCAGTGACTGAGGTCACACCTGACCCTAACCCCCCAGTGATTGAGGTCACACCTGACCCTAACCCCCCAGTGATTGAGGTCACACCTGACCCCAACCCCCCAGTGACTGAGGTCACAACTGACCCCAACCCCCCAGTGACTGAGGTCACACCTGACCCCAACCCCCCAGTGACTGAGGTCACACCTGACCCCAACCCCCCAGTGACTGAGGTCACACCTGACCCTAACCCCCCAGTGACTGAGGTCACACCTGACCCCAACCCCCCAGTGACTGAGGTCACACCTGACCCTAACCCCCCAGTGATTGAGGTCACACCTGACCCCAACCCCCCAGTGACTGAGGTCACACCTGGCCCCAACCCCCAGTGACTGAGGTCACACCTGACCCCAACCCCCTAGTGATTGAGGTCACACCTGACCCCAACCCCCCAGTGACTGAGGTCACACCTGACCCCAACCCCCCAGTGATTGAGGTCACACCTGACCCCAACCCCCCAGTGACTGAGGTCACACCTGACCCCAACCCCCCAGTGACTGAGGTCACACCTGACACCAACCCCCCAGTGACTGAGGTCACACCTGACCCTAACCCCCCAGTGACTGAGGTCACACCTGACCCTAACCCCCCAGTAATTGAGGTCACACCTGACCCTAACCCCCCAGTGACTGAGGTCACACCTGACACCAACCCCCCCAGTGATTGAGGTCACACCTGACCCCAACCCCCAGTGACTGAGGTCACACCTGACCCCAACCCCCTAGTGATTGAGGTCACACCTGACCCTAACCCCCCCAGTGACTGAGGTCACACCTGACCCCAACCCCCCAGTGACTGAGGTCACACCTGACCCTAACCCCCCAGTGATTGAGGTCACACCTGACCCCAACCCCCAGTGACTGAGGTCACACCTGACCCTAACCCCCCAGTGATTGAGGTCACACCTGACCCCAACCCCCCAGTGACTGAGGTCACACCTGACCCTAACCCCCCAGTGACTGAGGTCACACCTGACCCCAACCCCCCAGTGACTGAGGTCACACCTGACACCAACCCCCCCAGTGATTGAGGTCACACCTGACCCTAACCCCCCAGTGACTGAGGTCACACCTGACCCTAACCCCCCAGTGACTGAGGTCACACCTGACCCCAACCCCCCAGTGACTGAGGTCACACCTGACCCCAACCCCCCAGTGACTGATGTCACACCTGACCCCAACCCCCCAGTGATTGAGGTCACACCAGACCCTAACCCCCCAGTGACTGAGGTCACACCTGATCCTAACCCTCTAGTGACTGAGGTTGTTATGTTCAGAATAACATCACAAGACAGTATGCTGGAAGCTCAAACTGATGTGACCTTAGTCTCTTTAATCAAACTCCAGAGTGCAGAAGCAGCTTGGCAGACAACCTTTTATACTTGCTTGCACGAGGTGTGCAGGTGATCCTTGGATCTCCAACAGGTGCGCTCTCTGGTGGCAAGACTTACACTATTATAAAGTTGACATACATAACATCACTCCCCCGCCCCCGCAAACTCTTAGCTAAAAGTTATTTACAAGTTGAGGCGATCAGGGGCTCGTCGTTCCCAGGTTGATCACCTGAATTGAAGTCCTAGCATGGGTGAGTTGGTCAGAACATTGCTGCACGGCAGCACGGCTGGTCTGATCGGACTGTCAGGCATGGCGGGTTCATCCTCGTGGTCGACAGGAGGCCGGTTGCTGGTTGGGTGTGTGCTGGTGGATCATAGGTGGTAAAGACCTCTTCAAACTGTTCCCAGATATCAGTGAATCGCAGCTTGGTCTGATCCAAATACTTTCTGCACGTTTGTCCATTCAGAAATTTGACAACAAACATTCCCCTCCTTGGCTAAAACAGTGCCAGCAACCCCTTTGGGACCATGATCATAGTTAAGAACAAGTACAGGGTCATTAACCTCAATGTCACGTGATACAACTGCGTAATTGTGGTACATGTTATGCCGGTGACACCGGGTTTCCACATGATCATTGAGATCCGGGTGGACCAAGGCGAGCCCGGCCCTGAGCGCCCTCCCCACTAACAACTCCGCTGGGGGTACACCGGTAAGTGAGTAGGGTGACGTCCGGTAGCTGAGCAGGACGAGATAACCGGGTCTACAGGGAACTGTCTGTCATGGGTTTCAAGCTCTGCTTGATAGTTTCGACTGCCTGTTCCGCTTGATGCGGGCTTAAACGGGGCAGACCCGACATGTTTGATGCCATTGTGGGTCATGAACTCGTTGAATTCCGCGCTGGTGAAACATGGTCCATTGTCACTAACAAGGATGTGGGCAAACCATGGGTGGCGAACATAGCCCGGAGTGCACGTATCTAGAAACGGTCTGCCAGGAGCTACTGCACATGCACGCAGACTCTAGCGCACATGTGCAGAGGTCCCGAAACTGTTTTCCGCGCCGGGACCTGGCTCCGCCCCCAATCCATTGGGCCACGCTGCGCCATGACTGAGGGGGCAGTTGATGTACATGATGATATTATTACACATTCAATCCATTTAGAGTAAGTGTCCATTCCTACTAGGAACATCTTTCCTAGAAAGGGGCCAGCGAAATATACGTGGACCCTGGTCCATGGTTTGGAGGGCCATGACCACAGACACAGTGGGGCCTCCCTTGGTGCATTGCTCAACTGTGAGCAAGTGTTAGATTGGTGTACGCATGACTTCAATTCCGAGTCAATGCCGGGCCACCAAACGTGTGACCTGGTGATAACCTTCATCATGACTGTTATGTATTATGTATTAACCCTTTACAACCTATATCACACCACCACCAGAGGGCCTACCTGTTGGAGTCCCAAGGGATCCCAGCATCACTTGGGAGCACGGTATATACGCAGGCCACCCATGAGGTACCTGCACTCTGGAGTCTTATTAAAGGAGCTAAGGTCACACTTGCTCATTGTTCCCAGTACTCAGTTTCATCCTTTATTATGAGGGTATCAATTGGCAACGAGATAATGAAGAACCGTGCGAAAATGCAAAGAACAGTTGGTATCCTGGAGAAGTTCTCAGAAGGGGACCTCGTGGAGAGACTCGACCAATACTTTGTGGCCAACGAGCTGGAAGGGGACGGGAATGCTGCCAAATGAAGGGCGATCCTCCTAACTGTCTGTGGGGCAACAAACTATGGCCTCATGAAGAATCTTCTAGCTCCAGTAAAACCAACAACTAAATCCTATGAAGAATTGTGTACGCTGGTCCGGGAGCACCTAAATCCTAAGGAAAGCGTTTTGATGGCGAGGTATTGATTCTACACGTATCAACGGTCGGAGGGCTAGGAAGTGGCGAGCTATATCGGCGAGCTGAGGCGCCTCGCAGGACATTTCGAATTTGATGGATTCCAAGAACAAATGCTTAGAGACCTTTTTATACTGGGCAATGGCCATGAGGTAATCCTTGACTGTTGAAACTCCGAATTTAAGTAAATGATGTTGGGGAGGGCATCAAACAGGAAATTAGAGGTGCATGCAATAAAGATGCAGCAGTTATAATGGGCAACTTTAATGTGCATATAGATTGGGTTAACCAAACTGGAAGCAGTACGGTGGAGGAGGATTTCCTGGAGTGCATAAGGGATGGTTTTCTGGACCAATATGTCGAGGAACCAACTAGGGGGGAGGCCATCTTAGACTGGGTGTTGTGTAATGAGAGAGGATTAATTAGCAATCTCGTTGTGTGAGGAGCCTTGCGGAAGAATGACCATAATATGGTGGAATTTTACATTAGGATGGAGAATGAAACAGTTAATTCAGAGACCATGGTCCAGAACTTAAAGAAGGGTAACTTTGAAGGTATGAGGCGTGAATTGGCTAGGATAGATTGGCGAATGATACTTAAGGGGTTGACTGTGGATGGGCAATGGCAGACATTTAGAAACCGCATGATGAACTACAACAATTACATTCCTGTCTGGCGTAAAAATAAAAAAGGGAGGGTGGGTCAACCATGGCTATCAAGGGAAATCAGGGATAGTATTAAAGCCAAGGAAGTGGCATACAAATTGGCCAGAAATAGCAGTGAACCTGGGGACTGGGAGAAATTTAGAACTCAGCAGAGGAAGACAAAGGGTTTGATTAGGGCAGGGAAAATGAAGTACGAGAAGAAGCTTGCAGGGAACATTAAGACGGACTGCAAAAGTTTCTATCGATATGTAAAGAGAAAAAGGTTAGTAAAGACAAACGTAGGTCCCCTGCAGTCAGAATCAGGGGAAGTCATAACGGGGAACAAAGAAATGGCAGACCAATTGAACAAGTAGTTTGGTTCGGTATTCACTAAGGAGGACACTAACAACCTTCCGGATATAAAAGGGTTCAGAGGGTCTAGTAAAAAGGAGGAACTGAGGGAAATCCTTATTAGTCGGGAAATTGTGTTGGGGAAATTGATGGGATTGAAGACCAATAAATCCCCAGGGCCTGATGGACTGCATCCCAGAGTACTTAAGGAGGTGGCCTTGGAAATAGCGGATGCATTGACAGTCATTTTCCAACATTCCATAGACTCTGGATCAGTTCCTATGGAGTGGAGGGTAGCCAATGTGACCCCACTTGTTAAGAAAAGAGGGAGAGAGAAAACAGGGAATTATAGACCGGTCAGCCTGACCTCAGTAGTGGGTAAAATGATGGAATCAATTATTCAGGATGTCATAGCTGCGCATTTGGAAAGAGGTGACATGATAGGTCCAAGTAGGCATGGATTTGTGAAAGGGAAATCATGCTTGACAAAATCTTCTGGAATTTTTTTAGGATGTTTCCAGTATAGTGGACAAGGGAGAGCCAGTTGATGTGGTGTATTTGGACTTTCAGAAGGTTTTCGACAAGGTCCCACACAAGAGATTAATGTGCAAAGTTAAAGCACATATGATTAGGGGTAGTGTGCTGACATGGATTGAGAACTGGTTGTCAGGCAGGAAGCAAAGAGTAGGAGTAAATGGGTACTTTTCAGAATGGCAGGCAGTGACTAGTGGGTTTCCGCAAGGTTCTGTGCTGGGGCCCCAGCTGTTTACACTGTACATTAATGATTTAGACGAGGGGATTAAATGTAGTATCTCCAAATTTGCGGATGACACTAAGTTGGGTGGCAGTGTGAGCTGCGAGGAGGATGCTATGAGGCTGCAGAGTGACTTGGATAGGTTAGGTGAGTGGGCAAATGCATGGCAGATGAAGTATAATGTAGATAAATGTGAGGTTATCCACTTTGGTAGTAAAAACAGAGAGACAGACTATTATCTGAATGGTGACAGATTAGGAAAAGGAGAGGTGCAACGAGACCTGGGTGTCATGGTACATCAGTCATTGAAGGTTGGCATGCAGGTACAGCAGGCGGTTAAGAAACCAAATGGCATGTTGGCCTTCATAGCGAGGGGATTTGAGTACAGGGGCAGGGAGGTGTTGCTACAGTTGTACAGGGCCTTGGTGAGGCCATACCTGGAGTATTGTGTACAGTTTTGGTCTCCTAACTTGAGGAAGGACATTCTTGCTATTGAGGGAGTGCAGCGAAGATTCACCAGACTGATTCCCGGGATGGCGGGACTGACCTATCAAGAAAGACTGGATCAACTGGGCTTGTATTCACTGGAGTTCAGAAGAATGAGAGGGGACCCCATAGAAACATTTAAAATTCTGATGGGTTTAGACAGGTTAGATGCAGGAAGAATGTTCCCAATGTTGGGGAAGTCCAGAACCAGGGGTCACAGTCTAAGGAGAAGGGGTAAGCCATTTAGGACCGAGATGAGGAGAAACTTCTTCACCCAGAGAGTGGTGAACCTGTGGAATTCTCTACCACAGAAAGTTGTTGAGGTCAATTCACTAAATATATTCAAAAGGGAGTTAGATGTAGTCCTTACTACTTGGGGGATCAAGGGGTATGGTGAGAAAGCAGGAATGGGGTACTGAAGTTTCATGTTCAGCCATGAACTCATTGAATGGCGATGCAGGCTCGAAGGGCCGAATGGCCTACTCCTGCACCTATTTTCTATGTTTCTATGTTTCTAAGCCATAACGATAGCCCAGGCTTTATGTCCACCAGCGAGAACACCAAACAGATTTCGCAGAGTAAAGAAGTTTCGGCCAGTACTGTGCACAAAATAACGTCGTTTTCGAGCAGAAATATACATGGGCAGAACATACACGCCGGCTGCTGCTGCCCGACCTCAGATGACCCAGAGTCCGCCATCACTCGTTATTGCGAGGTAGTTAGCACCTTGTTGGCGCTGTGGAGGTGATCATCGGCCCCATCAATGCCGCTTCAAGCACCATACGTGCAACGGCTGCAGAACAATGGGACACCTCCAGCGAACGTGCAGGCGAGCTGCAAACCCTGAAAACCAGCACATTGCAGAGGAAGGTCGATCCACTGTGGATCAGGCTGAATTGGAGACTCGTACCGAGGAGGCAGAAGTGTACGGAATGCACACATTCACCACGAAATGTCCACCAATAATGTTGAAAGTTGAACTGAATGGAATTGCAGTATCTATGGAACACAGGCCCAAGCTCAGCCCCATTCACACCAAACTAAGGACTTACACCAAGGAACTAATCCCTGTAATTGGCAGGGCACAAGTCGAAGTCTCCTATGATGGAGCAGTACACAAACTCCCGCTGTGGATTGTGCCAGGGAATGGCCTCACATTGTTTGGCAGAAGCTGGCTGGGACAAATCCGTTGGAACTGGAACGACATCCGAGCGCGTTCGTCCGTCGACGACGCCTCATGTGCCCAGGTTCTGAGCAGATTTCCATCGTGGTTTGAGCCAGGCATTGGAAGCTTCTCGGGGGCAAAAGTGCAGATCCATTTGATTCCCGGTACGCAACCCATCCACCACAAGGCACAGGCGGTACCATATATGATGCATGAAAAAGTGGAAATTGAGCTGGACAGGCTGCAGCGAGAAGGCATCTTCGCACTGGTGGAATTCAACAAGTGGGCCAGTCCGATTGTTCCGGTACTTAAAGAGGACGGCACAGTCAGAATTTGTGGGGACTATAAAGTAACGATTAACCGTTTTTCGCTACAGGACCAGTACCCGTTACCCAAAGCAGACGACCTATTTGCGACCCTGGCTGGAGGGAAGACATTCACCAAGCTGGACCTGACCTCGGCCTACATGACGCAGGAGCTGGAGGAGTCTTCGAAAGGCCTCACCTGCATCAACAGGCACAAAGGTCTGTTCATCGATAACAGATGCCCGTTCGGGATTCGGTCGGCCGCGGCAATCTTCCAACGGAACATGGAGAGCCTGCTAAAGTCGGTTCCTCGCACATTGGTTTTCCAGGACAACATACTGGTTACAGGTCGGGACACCATTGAGCACTTGAAGAATCTGGAAGAGGTTCTTAGTCGGTTGGATCGCGTGGGACTCAGGTTGAAACGCTCAAAGTGTGTTTTCCTGGTGCAAGAGGTCGAGTTCTTGGGAAGGAGAATCGCGGCAGACGGCATCAGACCCACCGACGCCAAGACGGAGGCCATCAAGATCGCGCCGAGACCACAGAACGTGACGGAGCTGCGGTCATTCCTGGGCCTCCTTAACTATTTGGGTAATTTCCTACCCGGGTTAAGCACCCTGCTCGAACCCCTACATGTGCTACTGCGCAAGGGAGATGACTGGGTATGGGGAAATTCACAAGAGGCTGCTTTTGAGAAAGCCAGAAATCTGTTGTGTTCAAACAAACTGCTTGTCCTGTATAACCCGTGTAAAAGATTAGTGCCAGCTTGCGATGCGTTGTCATACGGGATCGGTTGTGTGTTACAACAGGGTAACGAATTGGAGATTTTGCAACCGGTCGCTTACGCGTCCAGGAGTTTGTCCAAGGCCGAAAGGGCCTACAGCATAATTGAAAAAGAGGCTCTGGAGTGCGTTTATGGGGGAAAAAAAATGCACCAGTATTTATTTGGCCTCAAGTTTGAGCTTGAAACTGACCACAAGCTGCTCATATCGTTGTTCTCTGAGAGCAAAGGGGTTAACACCAATACCTCTGCCCGCATCCAAAGATGGGCGCTCACGCTGTCGGCATACAACGATGTAATCTGCCACAGATCGGGCACAGAGAACTGCGCAGATGCTCTCAGTCGGCTGCCACTGCCCACCACCGGGGTGGAAATGGCACAGCCAACTGACTTGCTCATTGTAATGAAAAGTCACCCATTACGGCCCGCCAGATCAGGACCTGGACCAGCCAGGATCCTTTACTGTCTTTGGTTAAAAAACTGTGTCCTCCATGGGAGCTGGTCCAGCGTCCCAGCTGAGATGCAGGAGGCGATTAAACCGTTCCACAAGTGCAAAGACGAAATGTCCCTGCAGGCCGACTGTCTGTTGTGGGGCAATCGCGTGGTCATGCCCAAGAAAGGCAGAGATACATTCATTTGTGAACTGCACAGCACCCACCCAGGCATTGTAATAATGAAAGCCATAGCCAGATCCCACGTGTGGTGGCCCGGCATCGACTCAGATTTAGAGTCATGTGTGCGCCAGTGCAACACTTGCTCTCAGCTGAGCAATGCATCCAGAGAGGCACCACTGAGTTTGTGGTCGTGGACCTCCAAACTGTAGTCGAGGATCCAAGTGGACTATGCGGGCCCATTTCTAGGCAAAATGTTCTTGGTTGTCGGGGATTGTTACTCAAAATGGATTGAATGTGCAATAATGTCTGTAAGCATGTCCACGGCCACCATCGAAAACCTACAAGCCATGTTTGCCACGCATGGCCTGCCTGATATCCTAGTCAGCGGCAATGGGCTGTGTTTCACCAGCGCTGAATTCAAGGAATTCATGACCCGCAATGGGATCAAGCACGTCACATCTGCCACGTTCAAGCCTGCATCCAATGGCCAGGCAGAACGGGCAGCAAAGCTTGAAACGCATGTCGGAAGGCTCCCTGCAGACCCAACTATCCCGTGTGCTGCTCCGCTACCGCACCAGACCCCACTCACTCACCGGAGTTCCACCAGCCAAGCTGCTCATGAAAAGGGCGCTTAAAACAAGGCTCTCTCTTGTCCACCCTGATCTCCATGATCACGTGGAGGGCAGGCGGCATCAACAAAGTGTGTACCATGACCGCGCAAATTTGTCACACGATATTGAGATCAATGATCCTGTGTTTGTGCTCAATTATGGACATGGTCCCAAATGGCTCGCTGGCACGGTCACAGCCAAAGAGGAGAGTAGGGTGTTTCAGGTCAAATTGGCCAACGGACTAACGTGCAGAAAACATTTGGACCAAATCAAATTGCGGTTCACCAACAGCTATGAACAACCCGAAGAGGACACCACCAACTTTGACCCTCCAACACACACACAAGTGGCAACTGACATCATGGTTGACCACGAAGCTGAACTCACCATCCCCAGCAACCCGGCAAGGCTGGCTACCCAGCAGCCCAGTGAAGAACTGACCAACTCACCCACACCCGCATTTGTACCGAGACGATCGACAAGGGAGCGAAAAG
Source organism: Pristiophorus japonicus (assembly GCF_044704955.1). NCBI lineage: Eukaryota > Metazoa > Chordata > Chondrichthyes > Pristiophoridae > Pristiophorus > Pristiophorus japonicus. The sequence continues at coordinate 1,804,945 of NW_027252668.1, read as the reverse complement.
CCCCAGATCGTCTCACCTTGTAAATAAGTGTATTGTTGACTTCACGGGGGAGTGATGTTATGTATTTAACCCTTTGTGACCTGCATCACAACTGACCACCAGAGGGCCCACCTGTTGGAGTCCCAAGCGATCCCAGCATCCCTTGGGAGCATAGTATATAAGCAGGCCGCCCACGAGGTACCTGCACTCTGGAGTCTTATTAAAGGAGCTAAGGTCACACTTGCTCATTGTTCACAGTGCTCAGTTTCATCCTTTATTATGAACGCATCAATGACTATGCCTCGGTGGGTACTGTGTAGGTCACGTGTAAACGATTCCCTGCCTTTTTTTGGCAAAACCAAGCGATTCCCCCATAGGAGACAATCTGATTGGATGGACATTTCAGCCTTGTGTTGGTAAAACGGCTTAATTTCGTCTTGCATTCCCCCGGAAACAGCCGACCAGCTCCCATTAAGGACGCAGTTTTTTTACTAGTGATAGCACAGGGTCCTGACTAGTCCAGGTGCTGATCTGCCGAGCCGTGACAGGTGACCCCTCGTTCTCAAAAACATCCATTACAAGAAGCAAGTCTACGGGTTGCACCATTTCCAGCCCGGTGATGGGCAATGGTAGCCGACTGAGGGCATCAGCACAGTTCTCAGTGCCTGGTCTGTGGCGGATTACATAGTCATATAAAGACAATGTTAGTGCCCACCTTTGGATGTGGGACGAAGCAGTGGTGTTAATACCTTTGCTTTCTGAAAACAGCAAAATGAGCGGTTTGTGGTCGGTTTCGAGCTCGAACCGGAGTCCAAATAGGTATTGATGCATTTTCTTAACCCCGTATACACATCTAACGCTTCTTTCTCAACCATACTGTGGGCTCTTTCAGCTTTAGATAAACTTCTGGACACATATGCAACCGGTTGCAAGTTGCCTGACACATTGGCTTGCTGTGACACACAACCGACCCTGTACAAAGATGCATCACAAGCTAGTACTAATCGTTTAGACGGGTCATACAATACAAGTAACTTCTTAGAACACAACAGGTTTCTGACCTTATTGAAGGCTGTCTCTTGAGATTTACCCAAACCCAGTCGTCACCCTTACATAGCAATAACCCTAACCCTAACCCTAACCCTAACCCTTTGCTGCAAAGGTTCCAGCAAAGTGCTCAACCCGGGTAGAAAGTTACCAAAATAGTTAAGGAGTCCCAGGAACGAACGCAGCTCCGTCACATTCTGTGGTCTGGGTGCATTCTTGATGGCCTCTGTCTTAGAGTCTGTGGGTCTGATGCCGTCCGCCGCAATCTTTCTCCCCAAAAATTCGACCTCTGGTGCCAGGAAAGCACACTTGGAGCGTTTCAGCCTGAGTCCCACTCTGTCCAGTCACTTTAGAACCTCTTCCAGGTTGTGCAAGTGTTTGGTGGTGTCACGACCAGTGATCAGGATGTCTCCTTGAAACACAACGGTGCGCGGAACCGATTTCAGCAGACTCTCCATGTTCCTCTGGAAGATGGTAACAGCCGAGCGGATCCCAAAAGGGCATCTGTGGTATATGAACAGTCTTGTGTGCGTGTTGATGCACGTCAATCTTTTCGAAGATTCAGCCAGCTCCTGTGTCATGTAAGCAGAGGTTAGATCCAGCTTGATGAACGACTTCCCCCTTGCTAAAGTTGCAAACAGGTTCTCCGCTTTGGGTAGCGGGTACTGGTCCTGTATCGAGACTCGGTTGATCGTTACTTTGTAGTCTCCACAGATTCTGACCGTGCCATCGCTTTTCAACACCGGAACAATTGGACTGGCCCACTCATTGAAATCGACTGGTGATATAATTCCCTCTCGTTGAAATCTGTCCAATTCGATCTTGACTTTCTCCCGCATCATATATGGAACCGCTCGGGCCTTGCGATGAATGGGCCGCGCATCAGGAACTAGATGGATCTGCACTTTGGCGCCTGTGAAGTTGCCGATGCCTGGCTCAAATAGCGACAGAAATTTGTTTAGCACTTGAGCGCACGAGGAGTCATCCACCGAAGACAGCGCTTTGATGTCATCCCAGTTCCATCGGATCTTTCCCAGCCAGCTTCTGCCGAACAGCATTGGGCCATCGCCTGGTACAATCCATAGTGATAAATCATGCACAGCTCCATCGTACGATACCTTCACTGCCGCACTGCCAACGACTGGTATGAGCTCTTTGGTGTAAGTGCGCAGCTTTGTATGAATTGGGCCTTTGTACCTTGTTGCCCCACAGTTTCTTAAACGCCTACTGGCTCATAATTGACTGACTCGCCCCCGCATCCAATTCCATGGAAACTGGAATGCCATTTAAGTTGACTTTCAACTTTATCGGAGGGCTTTTGGTGGTGAAGGTGTGTACCCCATACACTTCCTCTTTCAGCCTCGGGTTGAGTTGCCTCTCTTACTCGTTCAGCGTGATCCGCGCCGGATCAGGCATCTTCTGCCGACTCTGCCACGCGTTGAGTCACGGCACGTTTGCCCCATTGTTCCGCAGCCTTTGCACACACAGCCGCAGCCAGTGCTTCAATCGACATTGATGGGCTCGATGATTACCTCCGCAGCGCCCACATGGTGTTAATGTATTCGCATTCACGCCCCACGGCGGACTCTGAGTCATCCTAGATCTGGCCTCTGCAGGCGTGTAGGTCCTGCCATGTACAGTTTTGCCTGCTGAAGGCGTTATTTTATGCACAGTACTTGCCGGTGAGCTTCGATGCTGAGAAAATATCTGCTTAGTGTTATCGTTCATGGACATGAAAGTCTGGGCTATCGTGATGGCCTTGTTCAGCTCTCGGGATTCGGCAGACAGCAGTTTGCGAAGAATGACCTCGTGGCCGATTCCAAGCACGAAAATGTCCCGTAACATTTCCCCCCAAAATCCAGCAAATTCACACGGTCCCGCAAGGCGTCTTAGGTTGGCGACATAGTTCGCCACATGCTGGCCCTCGGAGCGATGGTGTGTGTAAAAGCGATACCTGGCCATTATGATGCTCTCCTTCGGCTTGAGGTGTTCCTGAACCAGCGTGCACAACTCTTTACATGTCTTGTCCATTGGTTTCATCGGTGCGAGCAGATTCTTGATGAGGCCATATATCATGGATCCATAAATGGTGAGGAGAATCGCCCTGCGCTTGACCGCATTACTGTCCGTATCCAGCTCGTTGGCCATGAAGTAAAATAGAAACATAGAAACATAGAAAATAGGTGCAGGAGTAGGCCATTCGGCCCTTCGAGCCTGCACCGCCATTCAATGAGTTCATGGCTGAACATGCAACTTCAGTACCCCATTCCTGCTTTCTCACCATACCCCTTGATCCCCCTAGTAGTAAGGACTTCATCTAACTCCTTTTTGAATATATTTCGTGAATTGGCCTCAACAACTTTCTGTGGTAGAGAATTCCACAGGTTCACCACTCTCTGGGTGAAGAAGTTTCTCCTCATCTCGGTCCTAAATGGCTTACCCCTTATCCTTAGACTGTGACCCCTGGTTCTGGACTTCCCCAATATTAATAAGAACATAAGAACATAAGAATCAGGAACAGGAGTAGGCCATCTAGCCCCTCGAGTCTGCTCCGCCACCCAACAAGATCATGGCTGATCTGGCCGTGGACTCAGCTCCACTTACCCGCCCGCTCCCCATAACCCTTAATTCCCTTATTGGTTAAAAATCTATCTAAGTACTAGTCAAGAGGCTCAACGAAGGCTTCCCAATCATCACCCTCAACAAATCTCTCAAGAATACCAACGGCAGCCATAAGCGCGTGAAAGTTTGTGATCTGTTATTCGTCGCCAATTGTTATGTTCAGAATAACTTCACAAGACAGTATGCTGGAAGCTCAAACTGTTGTGACCTTAGTCTCTTTAATCAAACTCCAGAGTGCAGAAGCAGCTTGGCAGACAACCTTTTATACTTGCTTGCACGAGGTGTGCAGGTGATCCTTGGATCTCCAACAGGTGCGCTCTCTGGTGGTAAGTCTTACACTATTATAAAGTTTACATACATAATAGAGGTCACACCTGACCCCAACCCCCCAGTGACTAAGGTCACACCTGACACCCTCACAGTGTCTAGGATTCGCTCGGCCCAAGGGTGGTGACATCATGTTTTAATGATCTCACCTCCCGAAGCGACACCTCCTGTGGTTGAATAGCCCACCAACGTGCCCCTTTTCTACAGAATCCGGCCTCTGGTGGGACGGGGTAGATACCATCTCCCTGCTGTCACTGCCTGCCTCCGGCCCTCCACCCGAACAGACTGTCTGCACCACTTTCTCTATTCAGTGAGGGCCACAAGCCTGTCTGTCCAAAAGACCCATTTTACAATTTTATCTTCTGATTTTTTATATTATTAATTCCTGGGATGTGGGTGTCACTGGCAAGGCCGGCATTTATTGCCCATCCCTAATTGCCCCTTGAGAAGGTGATGGTGAGCCGCCTTCTTGAACCACTGCAGTCCGTGTGGTGAAGGTGCTCCCACAGTGCTGTCAGGGTGGGAGTTCCAGGATTTTGACCCATCGACGATGAAGGAACGGCCGATATATTTCCACGTCAGGATGGTGTGTGATTGGAGGGGAACATGGAGGTGGTGGTGTTCCCATGCGCCTGCTGCCCTGGTCCTTCTAGGTGGTAGAGGTCGTGAGTTTGGCTGCCCAAGAAGCCTTGGCGAGTTGCTGCAGTGCATCTTGTAGATGGTACACACTGCAGCCACGGTGCGCTGGTGGTGGAGGGAGTGAATGTTTAAGGTGGTTGATGGGGGGCCAATCAAGTGGGCTCTGCTGTCCTGGATTGTGTTTCGAAAGTATGGTCACCCTAATTTAATCTGGTGATATGTGGACACTCAGCAGTTGAGGGCCTGAGCATTGTCCACACAGACAGGCAGTGAGCTGTTGGCTCCTGTTCAGGGACAATTCATCACTGGCAGATTCTCGCACCTTGTTCAAGGACAACAGACAGGACGGCAACTGGTGACGGGCCACTTCCGTTTCAGAGGCAAATATTTAACGGTCAACAAACTGCTTAATGTTAGAGATATTTAACCAGTTGGGCAGAAGGATAAGGCAGGGTGAGAGAGACACGTAGACATAGCATGAAAGAAAGATGGAGAAGGAGGGGGAAGGATCAAGGGACACAAATGATGAGAGAAACAGAGTGAGATAGAGCAAGTGATAGAAATCGGTACATGGACAGTGGGAGTGAGAGAGAGGGGGAGAGAGAGGGAGTGAGTGGGAGTGAGAGAGAGAGTGAGAGAGTGGGAGAGGGAGTGAGAGGGGGAAGTGAGAGAGGGAGTGAGAGAGGGGGGAGTGAGAGAGGGAATGAGAGAGTGAGAGAGTGAGAGAGAGCGAGTGAGAGAGGGAGTGAGAGAGTGAGAGAGTGAGAGAGAGAGTGAGAGAGAGAGTGAGAGAGAGAGTGAGAGAGAGAGTGAGAGAGAGAGAGTGAGAGAGAGAGAGAGGGGGTGAGAGAGGGGGTGAGAGAGGGGTTGAGAGAGGAATGTGGGAGAGTGAGTGAGAGAGGGAGTGAGAGAGGGACTGAGAGAGAGGGGGAGTGAGAGGGGGAGTGGGAAAGGGAGTGAGTGGGCGAGGGAGTGAGTGGCAGAGGGAGTGAGAGAGAGTGAGAGGGGAAGTGAGAGGGGGAATGAGAGAGAGGGAGTGAGAGAGGGGGCCCAGAGAAGCAGCTGTACAAAGCCCTAGTTAGACCACACCTGGAGTACTGATAGGGGAGAATTGGAGAAACTATTGCCGCTGGTTGGGGAGTTCAGTACTAAGGGGCATAGTCTGAAAATTAGAGCCAGGATTTTCAGGAGAAGTTAGGAAACACTTCTACTCCCAAAGGATTACTCAGGGTATGATTTTTTATATTATTAATTCCTGGGATGTGGGTGTCACTGGCAAGGCCGGCATTTATTGCCCATCCCTAATTGCTGTTGAGAAGGTGATGGTGAGCCGCCTTCTTGAACCACTGCAGTCCGTGTGGTGAAGGTGCTCCCACAGTGCTGTCAGGGAGGGAGTTCCAGGATTTTCATCCAGCGACGATGAAGGAACGGCCGATATATTTCCACGTCAGGATGGTGTGTGATTGGAGGGGAACATGGAGGTGGTGGTGTTCCCATGCGCCTGCTGCCCTGGTCCTTCTAGTTGGTAGAGGTGGAGGGTTTGGCTGCCTAAGAAGCCTTGGCGAGTTGCTGCAGTGCATCTTGTAGATGGTACACACTGCAGCCACGGTGTGCCGGTGGTGGAGGGAATGAATGTTTAAGGTGGTGGATGGGGGGCCAATCAAATGGGCTGTGCTGTCCTGAATTGTGTTTCGAAAGTATGGTCACCCTAATTTAATCTGGTGATATGTGGACACTCAGCAGTTGTGGGCCTGAGCATTGTCCACACAGACAGGCAGTGAGCTGTTGGCTCCTGTTCAGGGACAATTCATCACTGGCAGATTCTCGCACCTTGTTCAAGGACAACAGACAGGACGGCAACTGGTGACGGGCCACTTCCGTTTCAGAGGCAAATATTTAACGGCCCGACAAACTGCTTAATGTTAGAGATATTTAACCAGTTGGGCAGAAGGATAAGGCAGGGTGATAGAGACACGTAGACATAGCAGGAAAGAAAGATGGAGAAGGAGGGGGAGGAAGCAAGGGACACAAATGATGAGAGAACCGAGCGAGATAGAGCAAGTGATAGAAATCGGGTCATGGACAGTGGGAAGGAGAGAGGGGGTGAGAGAGAGGGAGTGAGAGAGAGGGAGTGAGAGAGGGGGAAGTGAAGAGGGAGTGAGAGAGGGGGGAGTGAGAGAGGGGGGAGTGAGAGAGGGGGGAGTGAGAGAGGAAGAGTGAGAGAGGAAGAGTGGGAGAGGGAGTGGGAGAGGGAGTGGGAGAGGGAGTGGGAGAGGGAGTGAGAGAGGGAGAATGAGAGAGAGTGAGTGAGAGAGGGAGTGAGAGAGGGAGAATGAGAGAGAGGGAGTGAGAGAGGGAGTGAGAGAGGGAGGGAGAGTGAGAGGGAGTGAGAGAGGGAGTGAGAGAGGGGGGAAGACAGGGGGCCCAGAGAAGCAGCTGTACAAAGCCCTAGTTAGACCACACCTGGAGTACTGATAGGGGAGATAGAGAGAAACTATTGCCGCTGGTTGTGGAGTTCAGTACTAAGGGGCATAGTCTGAAAATTAGAGCCAGGATTTTCAGGAGTGAAGTTAGGAAACACTTCTACTCCCAAAGGATTACACGGGGTATACGGCACAGAAACTGGTCATTCGGCCCAACCAGTCCGTGCCGGCGTTTATGCTCCACTCGAGCCTCCTCCCGTCTTTCCTCATCTAAATCTATCAGCATAACCCTCTATTCCCTTCTCCCTCATATACTTGTCTGTCCTCCCCTTAAATACTATTCACTTCAACCACTCCCTGTGGCAACGAGTTTCACATTCTCACCACTCTCTGGGTAAAGAAGTTTCTCCTGAATTCCCGATTGGATTTCCTGGTGACTATCTTATATTGGTGGCCTCTAGTATTGCTCTTCCCCACAACTAGAAACATTCTCTCTGTATCCACTCTATCAAAACCTTTCAGAATTTTAAAGATCTCGATGAGGTCCTCCCTCCGCCTTCTTTTTTAAAGAGACAAGAGACCCAGCCTATTCATCCTTTGTTGATAAAGATGGTAGAAGTTTGAAACAAACGGTCATTGATGCTGGGTGAATGTTAATTTTAAATCTGAGATTGGTAGATTTTTGTTAGCAAAGGTATTAAGGGATTATGGGGCGAAGACAGGTATATGGAGTTAGGTCACAGATCAGCTATGATCTCATTCATAGAATCATAGAAACAGAAATTTACAGCACGGGAGGAGCCCATCGTGTCCGCGCCAGCCGACAAAGAGCTACCCAACCTAATCCCACTTTAAGAACATAAAAAATAGGAGCAGGAGTCAGCCATTTAATAAGATCATGGCTGATCTGATCATGGACTCAACTCTACTTCTCTGCCCGTTCCCCATAACCCTTTTGTTGTGTCCTGATAATGATTCCACGAGGCAGTGTGTTGTACTTGAACTGTAGTGACCTTAGTCCTTTATTAGTTAACTCCAGAGTGAGGATCACACCTGGTGGCCTGCCTTTTATACTAGGCCAGGCACACCTGTACAGGTAACCCACGAGTTTCCCACTGCTGTGCCCTCTGGTGGCACACCTTGAGATAGTACCAACAGTAGCCATGTATGATACATGACATCACTCCCCCCTGAACCCTCAGTGCAAATCTCCTCGCATTGACTGTGCTCTGGGCTTAGCTCTATATGGGCTCTGTCTGGTTGACCCTTGGCAGGTTGGTGCAGTAGACCTCTGGTGGTTGCTGTTTGTGTGTATGACCCTGACCACTCCATTCTCCGCCCCCCACCCCATATTGATTATGGCGGGGACTCCTAGCATTCATGTACATTCAAGTTAAAATGGGTTTTGCATTACATTTGTGGGTCTGTTGTGCAACAAGTACGTTAGATGCCTTATCGATGCAGTGACCGGTGCTATAGTGTATGAATAAAGAGTCTGACCAGATACTGTGAGCTCAAAGTAAAGTGTGACCGTAGTCTTTTATTGCAGGTCTCCAGAGTGCCTCTCCAACCTGTGAGGCCTCCTTAAGTACAGGTGCTCCCAAGGGATTTTCGGATCCCTTGGGACTCCAGGGGATGAGCCCTCTGGTGGTTAAACAAGATATTTACAGGTTTACATATATGACAACACTCCCCCCCCCCCCCCCCCCGCCTAAAGTCAATAGTGTAACTATTTACAAGGTGAGTTGATCTAGGGCCTTCCTTTCCCTGGTTGATCATCTCGGTGGTAATGCTGGTTTTGGTGAGTCATTTGTTGGGCCCTCACTGGGCTGCTGTGCAGCTGGCCTTGCTGGACTGCCTGGTGTGGTGAGTCCTGCTGGGCTGCTGTGGATGATGGGTTCTGCTTCGTAGTTAACTGCTGTGTCGGTTGCCACTGGTGTGTGTGTTGGGGGTTCAAAAAAGGTAGGGTCTAATGTGGGTTGCTCTGGAAAGTCCGTGAATCTGAGTTTGGTTTGTTCCAAGTGTTTCCTGCAGATGAGTCTGTTTGACAGTTTGACCCGAACCACCCTACTCCCCTCTTTGGCCACGACAGTGCCGGGAAGCCACTTGGAGCCTTGTCCATAGTTCAACACAAATACAGGATCATTAGTCTCAATTTCGCGTGACACATTTGCACTATCATGATAGGTACTTTGTTGAAGCCGCCTGCTCTCTACCTGTTCGTGTAGATCAGGGTGGACTAACGAGAGCCTTGTCTTAAGTGCTCTTTTCATAAGCAGTTCAGCAGGTGGGATCCGAGTGAGCGAGTGGGGTCTCGTGCGGTAACTAAGCAGGTCTCGGGGTAGGCGAGTCTGCAGTGAGCCTTCAGTTACGCTCTTCAAGCTCTGCTTGATTTTTTGCAGTGCTCTCTCTGCCTGACCATTGGACGCTGGTTTGAACGGGGCAGATGTGACATGTTTGATCCCATTGCGGGTCATGAGCTCTTTGAACTCGGCACTGGTGAAACACGGCCCTTTGTCGCTCACCAGGATATCAGGCAGGCCGTGCGTGGCAAACATGGCCCGCAGGCTTTCAGTGGTGGCAGCGGACGTGCTAGCCGACATTATCTCACATTCAATCCATTTGGAGTATGCGTCTACAACCACTAGGAACATTTTTCCCAAGAATGGGCCTGCATAGTCGACATGGACCCTAGACCACGGTTTGGAGGGCCAAGTCCATACCTTAGTGGCACCTCCCTGCATTGCTTAACAAAACATGTGTTGCATTTGTGCACGCAGGACTCTTAAGTCCGCATCGATACCGGGCCACTACATGTGGGATCTGGCTATCACTTTCATTATTACAATGCCTGGGTGGGTACTGTGGAGGTCACTAATGACGGTGTCTCTGCCCTTTTTTGGGTACCACTACCCGATTGCCCCACAGAAGGCAGTCTGCCTGTATAGACATTTCATCTTTGCGCCGCTGGAACAGCTTTATCTCTTCCTGCATTTCCACTGGGACACTGGACCAGCTCCCGTGAAGCACACAGCTTTTTACTAGGGACAGTAAGGGGTCCTGGCTTGTCTAGGTTCTAATCTGTCGGGAGGTAACAGGTGATTGCTCACTCTCTAATGCTTCCATTGCCATAACTAAATCTGCGGGCTGTGCCATTTCCACCCCCGTGGTGGGCAATGGCAGCCTACTGAGAGCATCAGCGCAGTTTTCTGTGCCTGGCCTGTGGTGGATGGCGTAGTTGTATGCGGACAACGTGAGCGCCCATCTCTGGATGCGGGCCGATGCATTTTCTTTACCCCATAAACATACACGAACACTTCTTTTTCAATCATGCTGTAGGCCCTCTCAGCCTTAGACAGACTTCTGGATGCATAAGCAACCAGTTGCAATTTCCCAGATTTATTGGCTTGTTGCAATACACACCCGACACTGTATGACGACACATCACATGCCAGTACCAAACGCTTACATGGATCATACAACACAAGCAATTTGTTTGAGCATAACAGTTTTCTAGCTTTTACAAAGGCATTTTCTTGGCTTTTACCCCATACCCATTCATCTCCTTAATGCAGTAAAGCGTGCAGTGGTTCTAACAACGTGCTGAGACCCGGTAGGAAGTTACCAAAGTAGTTCAGGAGTCCTAGAAACGACCGCAGCTCCGTCACGTTCTGTGGTCTCATTGCATTCTCGATCGCCTCCGCCTTCGATTCGATGGGCCTGATGCCGTCCGCCGCGATTCTTCTCCCCAAGAACTCCACTTCAGGCACCAGGAAAACGCACTTCGAACGTTTTAACCTGAGCCCCACGCGATTGAGCCGACTAAGAACCTCCTCCAGGTTCTGCAGATGCTTGACTGTGTCCTGATCTGTAACTAAGATGTGGTCCTGGAAGACCAACGTGTGCGGGACTGACTTCAGTAAGCTTTCCATGTTTCTCTGGAATATCGCTGTGGCTGATCGAATCCCAAACGGGCATCTGTTGTAACTGAAGAGACCTTTGTGCGTGTTGATGCAGGTGAGGCCCTTTTGATGATTCCTCCAGCTCCTGCATCATGTAGGCCGAGGTCAAGTCCAGCTTCGTGAACGTCTTTCCTTCCGCCAGCATTGCAAAAAGGTCGTCTGCCTTTGATAGTGGGTATTGATCCTTCAGGGAGAAACAATTGATAGTTATTTTGTAATCACCACAGATTCTGACGGTGCCGTCTCCCTTGAGGACTGGAACAATCGGACTGGCCCACTCGATCGACGAAATGATGCCCTCTCGATGCAGCCTGTCCAGCTCGATCTCCACCCTCTCTCTCATCATGTACGCTACTGCTCTCGCCTTGTGATGGATGGGTCGCGCCCCCGGAATTAGGTGGATCTGCACTTTTGCTCCTTGGAATTTCCCGATGCCTGGCTCGAACAGTGAGGGGAACTTGTTGAGGACCTTGGCACATGAAGTGTCGTCGACGGGTGAGAGCGCTCGGTCGTTGTCCCAGTTCAAGCATATCTTCCCCAGCCAACTCCTGCCGAACTGCGTGGTGCCATTGCCAGTACCACCCAGAGTGATAACTTGTGCACCACTCCATCGTGGGAGACCTTTACAGTAGCACTGCCGATTACAGGAATCAGTTCCTCAGTTTAATACGAATGGGAGTCAGGGCTGGCCTTAAGGCCTTGCTGCACCACAATTTATCGAAAGTCTTTTTGCCCATGATGGACTGGCTCGCGCCCGTGTCCAGCTCCATTGACACCGGGAGTCCATTTAATTCAACTTTCAGCATTATCGGGAGACACTTTGTGGTAAATGTGTGCACCCCATATACCTCTGCCTCCTCAGTCTGAGGCTCTGGTTCGTCGTGATCCACCGTGGATCTGTCCTCCTCTGCAACATGGTGGTTTGCAGGATTAGCAGGGTTTGCAGCTCGCCTGCACATACGTTGGATGTCCCATTGTTCCACAACCCTTGCAAACGTATCCTTTGAAGCGGCTTAATGGAAACAATGATCACCCCCGCAGCGCCAACAATGTGTTAATGGCCTTGTATTCATCACCCTTGATGGTGGACTCTGAGACATCTGCGGACGTGTAGCTGTAGGCATGTGAGGCCTGCCCTGTACGTTGCGATTCGAAAACAACATTACTTTGTTCACTTGTGTGCTGAGAGATTTGTTTGGTATTGTCACTGGTGGCAATGAACGCCTGGGCTATCGCTATGGCTTTACTCAAGGTTGGGGTCTCTACAGTCAAAAGTTTACGAAGTATTACTTCATGGCCAATGCCAAGGACAAAGAAGTTTCTGAGCATGTGCTCCAAATGTCCTTCAAATGTACTGCAAGGTGTCTTAGCTCGGCGACATAACTCGCCACTTCCTGGCCTTCAGACCTCTTGCACGTGTAGAACCGGTACCTCGCCATCAGAACGCTTTCCTTCGGGTTAAGATGCTCCCGGACCAGTGTGCACAAATCATCATATGATTTCCCTGTGGGCTTCGGTGGAGCAAGCAGATTTTTCATGAGGCCATATGATGGTGCCCCGCAAACGGTGAGGAGAATCGCCCTTCGTTTGGCAGCGTTCGCTGCTCCTTCCAGCTCATTGGCCACGAAGTATTGGTCGAGTCGCTCCGATTGCGATCGCGTGACTTTTTCTCGCTGGTTGCATGTGCACAGTTCAGACCATCAATGACACATTTTACATAATCGCGCGACTTTTCCTTGCTGGTCGCATGTGTACAATTCAGATTATCAGTTGCACATTTTACATGATCAATTAGCCCTTTTGTCTTTGACTTATAATTACAATTACGTTGCTTCGATGTGTGGAACTGTCCCTTTAATTGTGGTGGGTTGCCGGTCTCGTTTAAGAGAGCCTTGCTTGCTTTACCCCAATCCGCTTCTCCGATTGGTGCCACGTGTTGCTCCATCAGTGCGGCACCTCATGGTCTGACCACGGCCATCTTTGTCTTCGGCGCATCACCTCGTGGTTTGGGCACCATATTTTCACCATCCACGATGTCGACTTCGATGATCCTCTTCTCCCCCCAGTTCTGGAGCCTGGAAGGTGCGTTCCTGTTGTCTCAGCTGGATCATCTCCACGCAGTCGTGCTGAGCGATCTGTGTCTCGGGTGCCGTGCTGGTCTGCGCTCTTGTGCTGGGTCCACCCTCAGGTGGGGGCTTGCTTTGCCTCTGAGCGCGGAGGGCGTCGATTCCTGGAGGAAGTCTTCCCACTTCCAATGGATCTTCTCCATCCACCTTCTGCCGAGCAGCGTTGGTCCATCACCTGCAACAATCCACAGGGGTAACCTGTGCACCGGGCCATCATGGAGTACCTTTACATCCGCACTACCAACAACTGGGATAAGTTCATCGGTGTAGGTGTGCAGCTTTGCCTGAACCAGGACTAACTCGGGTCGTTCAGCCGGATTGTCCCATAGCTTCTCAAAGGCTTCCTGATTCATCACTGACTGGCTCACCCCTGTGTCCACTTCCATGAAGACTAGAACGTCCTCTATCTCGACTTCCATCTTCAGCGGGGAGCGCTCGGTGGTGCAGATAAACATGCTGCGTACCTCCCCATGGGACTAGGCTGTCTCTCTGCCTATCGATTCATAATCCGCGCTGGATTCCTGGCCACCTGCAGACTCTTCAGCGACACAGTGAGTCATATTTCTCTTACACATTCGCTGGAGGTGGCCCTTTGTGCTGCAGCCTTTGCAAACATAGTCTTTAAAACGGCACTGGTGAGCCCTGTGATTCCCTCCGCAACGTCAGCATGGAGCTACTCAATTAGCCCCCCTCGGCGGACTCTGAGTTAAGGGACTTGTGGGGCCTGTTCTCTCTTCCCTCGAGAGGGTTTGCGCCCTGCGGTCCATCCTCTAAACGGCGCCACTCTGTGCACAGTACCTGCCGGGTTTGAGTCCTGAGGGTGAGACATCTGCCTGGAGCCGCAGGTCGAGGTGATGAATGACTGGCTCACAGAGATGGCCTTCTGCAGGTGACTGTGGTATCCGCTGACAGTAGCTTATGAAGAAGGCCCTCATGGCCGATTCCAGTGCCAAAAATGTCCCACAGCGCTTCGTTGAGGTGGGTCCCGAATTCACACGGTGCCACCAGCCTCCTGAGATCTGCGGCGTATTTCACGATTTCCTGGCCTTCGGGCCGTCGGTGGGTATAGAACCGGTGTCTGGCTGTGAGGATGCTCTCCTTGGGCTTGAGTTGCTCCTGGATCAGGGTTATGAGCTCCTTGTACGACTTGTTCATTGCCTTCGTTGGTGCCAGCAAGTCCCTGACGAGGCCAGAGACGGTGGGCCCACAACTGGTTAGCAGGATAGCGCGGCGCTTATCAGCCAGTGTGGCCGGGTTGTTTGCTGTGAAGAAATGTTCGAGCCTCTCCACAAAGGGGTCTCAATCATCACCACCTGCGAACTGCTGCAACGTACCAAAGGTAGTCATTTTCACGTGAAAGTTCGTAATCTCGTCGCCAGTTGTTCTGTCCTTAGATGCTCTGATAATGACTCCACGAAGCAATGTGTTGTACTTGAACTGTAGTGACCTTAGTCCTTTATTAGTTAACTCCAGAGTGAAGATCACACCTGGTGGCCTGCCTTTTATACTAGGCCAGGCACACCTGTACAGGTAACCCACGTGTCTCCCACTGCTGTGCCCTCTGGTGGCACACCTTGAGATAGTACCAACAGTAGCCGTGTAGGATACATGACACCTTTATTCCCTTATCGCTCAAAAATCTGTCTATCTCCACCTCAAGTATAGTTCCAGCTCTTGGTCCGTAGACTTGTAGGTTACGGCACTTCAAATGCATATCCAGGTACTTTTAAAATGTGGTGAGGGTTTCTGCTTTTCAGACAGTGAGTTCCAGACCCCACCACCCTCTGGGTGAAGACATTTTCCCTCAATTCCCCTCTGAACCTCCCACCAATCATTTTAAATCTATGCCCCCTGGTTATTGACCCCCTCTGCTAAGGGAAATAGGTTCTTCATATCCACACTATCTCGGCCCCTCATAATTTTATACACCTCTATAAGGTCTCCTCTCAGCCTCGTCTTTTCCAAAGAAAACAACCCCAGCCTATCCAATCTTTCCTCATAGCTAAAATTCTCCAGTCCAGGCAACATCCTCGTAAATCTCTTCTGTACCCTCTCCAATGCAATCATGTCTTTCCTCTAATGCGATGACCAGAACTACGCACAGTACTCCAGCTGTGGCCTAACCAGTGTTTTATACAGTTCCAGCATAACCTCCCTGCTCTTGTATTCTATGCCTCGGCTAATAAAGGCAAGTATTCCGTATGCCTTGTTAACCACCTTATCTACCTGGTTTGCTAACTTCAGGGATCTGTGGACCTGCACTCCCAGGTCCCTTTGTTCCTCTAGACTTTTTAGTGTCCTACCATTTAATGTGTATTCCTTGTTAGCCCTCCCCAAATGCATTACCTCACACTTCTCTGGATTAAATTCCATTTGCCACTGTTCTGACCAGTTGATTAATATCTTCCTGCAGTCCGTAGCTTTCTTCTTCATTATCAACCACACGGCCTGTTGTGTACGCGTAAATAACTGACAAACTGAGCCAGGAGAAATGTAACTTAACTTAACTGTGCTTTTATACAACCCAATATGGTGTCCCCAAACCAGCATGAACCAGCACGAGTACAACAACTGTGAATAGCTCCCGCAATCTCCTAATGCCCGTCCTGTGAACTGTAACAATATAAATAGAGTATGAACACAACATTTATCCCCCCTTTTTAAAGCCCGTCTATGATCAGACAAAGTCCTTGAGATAGCCAGGTCATGTTCTGATATGCTGAGACCGGCTTGGAGCTTGCGTTGTTTGCTCTAGGTTTTGGTTGGTAAACTGAACGGTGCCTCTGTTCCATCCTGCTGGTCTCTTCACACTCGGTTTGGCTGGGGGTTTGAGAATGTCCAGTAGCCAGCGAAGATTCCGTCCAATCATGAGCTCAGAGGGTGTCTTCCCCGTTAGCGAGTGCTTTGTCGAACGGTATGTGCGGAGAATGGTTTGAACCACTTCGCCGAATATTTGGCCTGCTGCGAGGTTGGCTTTCAAACCCTCTTTGATGACGCGGTTAAATCGCTCAACACCTCCGTTGCTTTGAGGATTGTACCGAGCAGTAAGGCGATGCTCGATAGCATGAAGAGTGAGGAAATCTGCGAACTGGTCGGACACAAACTGTGGTCCATTGTCAGTGATTATGACCTCTGGGAGGTCCCACTTTGTGAACATACGCTGGAGAATAGTGACAATCGTTGATGAGGTCACTGAGCGATTTCTGGCCATTTGGAATGCAGGTCATGTACTACAACAAGGAACCGCTGGTTCTGTGGAGCTGCATCAACTGGATCGAAGATATCCCACCTGAAGTTGTTGCCATGGTCTTTGTGGCCATGGAATGGGCTTCATTGGCTCTAGTTGGATGTTTGTGGCCTTGTCGCTCAGACTGCACGCTTCGTCAGACATGACATTTCCTCAACAAATCCATGCTGACTGTCCTCGAGTAATCCGTGTCTTTCTAAATGAAGATGTGAATGGTGGAACAGGCTCGCGGGGCTGATTAGCCTCCTCCTGTCCCTATGTTTCTATCTGTTTTAGCGATGTTGGTTGAGGGATAAATATTGACCCCAGGACACCGGGGGACTCCCCTGCTCTTCTTCCAATCGTGGCCGCAGGATCCTCTAGAGGGTGTGAGATTGGGTAACCAGGGGAAACAGATTTAAGATCATTGGCAATTGGACTCGCTGGGCGCTGAGGGAATTTTTTCCCGCAGGGAGTTGTTGTGATCGGGAACGCACTGCCTGACAGGGCGGTGGAAGCAGTTTCAATAGTGACTTTCTAAAGGGGACTCGGACAAATACTTGACAAGGAAAATTCTGCAGGGCTCTGGGGAAAGAACAGGGGGGAGTGGGGTGAATTGGATAGCTCTTTCAAAGAGCCAGCACAGGAACAATGGGCGAATGGCCTCCCTCTCTGCTGTATGATTCTTACATCAGTCGCAGCAAAGAATTCCTTCAAACCTTCACCAGCTCAATCATTACTCAGATTGGTGTTCCATTTATTAATAAAAAACTGCACGGGAGACATATTTACACCTTGATTCCAATTACTGTTGGTCTTTGTCAGCGGACTGCCCCTTTAGAATGGCCAAGGTGGAGCCAATCCCCACCTGCCCTGTGAGTGTGTGTGTGTGTGATTATTAACTGCAGAATACTCTCCGGGTCTACATAAAGTGCTCCTTCACTCCAACCCTCTCATCATGACTCTGAGGGGCAGTGGAGGATGATGAAGGCACTGCTCTTGTTGCTTGGTGTCCTGCTGTTGGTGCAGCCCACCACTGCCGATGAGGAAGCTGAAGAA
Source organism: Pristiophorus japonicus (assembly GCF_044704955.1). NCBI lineage: Eukaryota > Metazoa > Chordata > Chondrichthyes > Pristiophoridae > Pristiophorus > Pristiophorus japonicus. The sequence goes on along the minus strand of NW_027252668.1, from coordinate 1,787,535 downwards.
CCGGGTGAAGAACCGGATGAAGAACCGGATGAAGAACCGGATGAAGAATCGGATGAAGAACCGGATGGGCAACCGGTTCAGCAATCGCATTCATTCATAGGTCAGTACATCTCTCAGTAGCCCATCTGTAGCAGCATTGATAGGAACAGGAGGAGCCCATTCAGCCCCTCGAGCCTGTTCAGCCTTTCAATTAGATCATGGGTGATCTGTATCTTAACTCCATCTACCCGCCTTGGTTCCTTAAACCTTAATAGAAAATAGAAGGCTGAGGGGTTGACTTAATTAAGGTCTTTAAAAGGTTTTGATAGAGTGGATACAGAGAGAGTATTTCCACTTGTGAGGAAGAGCATAACTAGAGACCATCAATATAAGATAGTCACCAAGAGATCGAATAGGGAATACTAAATATAATCTAGAGCTCAAGTAAATCCTTTATATCTCGAATTAAATTATTAGCAAATAAATCAATGAATAAAAGTAGAAGTAGCAGTGCAGAGTGTGGGGTCTGTAGAGTGTGAGAGTTTGTAGACAGTGAGACTCTCCCCGATTCCCACAGCTGCAATAAATGTCTCCGCCTTGAGACACTCCGGCTCAGAGTCCGTGAGCTGGCGGTGAGTTAGAGAGACTCCGACACGTAAGGGAGGGGGGAGGGATTTCTGGATGGTTTTAACGGCTTCGGTTTAATGCTTCATCGGGAAAGACAGCATCCACAGCCCTCTGGGGTCGGGAATTCCAAAGATTCCCAATCCTTTGAGTGAAGAAGTTTCTCCTCATCTCAGTCCTAAATGGCTGAGCGTTTATCCTGAGACTATGACCCCTAGTTCTAGATTCCCAGCCAGGGGAAACAGCCTCCCAACACCAAAGCTGAATGACCTAGAATTTACAGCACCGTTACTTCTATACAAGACTCTGTAAAACTCCTCCTGTGACTGAAAAGATCAGCCATGATCTTTTTCAATGGCAGAGCAAGCTCGAGGGGCTAGATGGCCGACTCCTGTTCCTAATTCTTATGTTCTTATTCTTATGAAACACTGACAGACTCGGTTTGGCTCCCATAGGTAATGTGCTGGATTCCATCCTTCCAGATGATAGAGCATCGTGTAACAAAATCAGAGGATATTGCAGCCGTTCTGGTTGCCGCTTTCTCGAGATTAAAGTAAAATATATGTGTGGCAGGCGACGGGTTTGCTGCATGCAATTGCTGAAAAGGAAAAGGAAAAAGAAAAAGAAAAAGAAAGGGTAACCGAAAGCGAAAATGGCATCGATCGTTCTGCCGGACCCGATTGAGGTTACCTGACCGAAGCTAACTTTAATTCAGGCTCTGTTTGATTGTGTAGGCCCCTCAACCTCTGACCCTGTAAAACTGCTGCCAGAATAATGGGCATTGCTCAGAAATAAAACTTGCTGCATCAATTAAAGCCTCTTATCCGTGTATTATTTCTCTCAGGGTCACCAGATGTCTCAAAGCACTTTACAGTCAATGAAGTACTTTTGGAGTGTAGTCACAGTTGGAATGTAGAAAACGTACATCAGGAGAATGGGATTAGGCTGGGTGGGATATTTAAGGGTATGGGGAGTGAGGGGGAGTGTGGGATTAGACTGGGTGGGATATTAAAGGGTACAGGGAGTGAGGGGGAGAGTGGGATTAGATTGGGTGGGATATTAAATGGCACAGGGAGTGAGGGAGAGAGTGGAATTAGACTGGGTGGGATATTAAAGTGTCTGGGTTGTGAGCAGCAGAGTATGATTGGATTGGATGTGATATTAAAGTGTATAGGAGAATGAGGGGAGAGTGGGATTAGAGTGGGTGGGATATTAAATGGTACGGGGAGTGAGGGGGAGAGTGGGATAAGAGTGGGTGGGATATTAAAGGGTACGGGGAGTGAGGGTAGAGTGGGATTAGACTGGGTGGGATATTAAAGGGTACGGGGAGTGAGGGGGAGAGTGGGATTAGACTGGGTGGGATATTAAAGTGTACGGGGAGTGAGTAGGAGAGTGGGATTAGACTGGGTGGGATATTAAAGGGTACGGGGAGTGAGGGTAGAGTGGGATTAGACTGGGTGGGATATTAAAGGGTACGGGGAGTGAGGGGGAGAGTGGGATTAGACTGGGTGGGATATTAAAGTGTACGGGGAGTGAGCAGGAGAGTGGGATTAGACTGGGTGGGATATTAAAGTGTACGGGGAGTGAGCAGGAGAGTGGGATTAGACTGGTGGGATATTAAAGGGTATGGGGAGTGACGGGAAAGGGGGATTAGACTGGGTGGGATATTAAAGGGTATGGGGAGTGAGGGGGAGAATGGGATTTGACTGGGTGGGATAATAAACGATGTGGGAGAGAGTACGATTAGACTGGGTGGGATAGTAAATGTCTGGAGAGTGAGTGGGAGAGTGGGATTAGAGTGTGTTTGATATTAAACAGTGTGGGAAATGAGGGCGAGTGGGATAAGATTGTGTGGGATATTAAACTGTTCTGGGAGTGAGGAGAGAGTGGGATTAGACTGGGTGGGATATTTAAGGGTACGGGGAGTGAGGGGGAGAGTGGGATTAAACTGGGTGGAATATTAAAGGGTACAGGGAGTGAGGGGGAGAGTGGGATTAGATTGGGTGGGATATTAAATGGCACAGGGAGTGAGGGAAAGAGTGGAATTAGACTGGGTGGGATATTAAAGTGTCTGGGTTGTGAGCAGCAGAGTATGATTGGATTGGATGTGATATTAAAGTGTATAGGGGAGTGAGGGGAGAGTGGGATTAGAGTGGGTGGGATATTAAATGGTACGGGGAGTGAGGGGGAGAGTGGGATAAGAGTGGGTGGGATATTAAAGGGTACGGGGAGTGAGGGTAGAGTGGGATTAGACTGGGTGGGATATTAAAGGGTACGGGGAGTGAGGAGGAGAGTGGGATTAGACTGGGTGGGATATTAAAGTGTACGGGGAGTGAGCAGGAGAGTGGGATTAGACTGGGTGGGATATTAAAGGGTACGGGGAGTGAGGGTAGAGTGGGATTAGACTGGGTGGGATATTAAAGGGTACGGGGAGTGAGGAGGAGAGTGGGATTAGACTGGGTGGGATATTAAAGTGTACGGGGAGTGAGCAGGAGAGTGGGATTAGACTGGGTGGGATATTAAAGGGTACGGGGAGTGAGGGTAGAGTGGGATTAGACTGGGTGGGATATTAAAGGGTACGGGGAATGAGGGGGAGAGTGGGATTAGACTGGGTGGGATATTAAAGTGTACGGGGAGTGAGCAGGAGAGTGGGATTAGACTGGGTGGGATATTAAAGTGTACGGGGAGTGAGCAGGAGAGTGGGATTAGACTGGTGGGATATTAAAGGGTATGGGGAGTGACGGGAAAGGGAGATTAGACTGGGTGGGATATTAAAGGGTATGGGGAGTGAGGGGGAGAATGGGATTTGACTGGGTGGGATAATAAACGATGTGGGAGAGAGTACGATTAGACTGGGTGGGATAGTAAATGTCTGGAGAGTGAGTGGGAGAGTGGGATTAGAGTGTGTTTGATATTAAACAGTGTGGGAAATGAGGGCGAGTGGGATAAGATTGTGTGGGATATTAAACTGTTCTGGGAGTGAGGAGAGAGTGGGATTAGACTGGGTGGGATATTAAAGGGTACGGGGAGTGAGGGGGAGAGTGGGATTAAACTGGGTGGAATATTAAAGGGTATGGGGAGTTAGGGGGAGCGTAGGATTAGAGTGGTGTGATATTAATGGATACGGGGAGTGAAGTAGAGAGTGGGATTAGACTGGGTGGGATATTAAATAGTATGGGGAGAGTGAGCGGTGATTGTGATTCGACTGGGTGGGATTTTAAAATGTATGGGAAATGAGGGGAAAGTGGGATTAGACTGGGTGGGATATTAAAGTTTATGGGGAGTGAGGGGAGAGTGGGATTAGACTGGGTGGGATATTAAAGCGTACGGGGAGTCAGGGGGAGAGTGGGATTAGACTGGGTGGGATATTAAAGGGTATGGAGAGTGAGTGGGAGAGTGGGATTAGAGTGTGTTTGATATTAAACAGTGTGGGAAATGAGGGTGAGTGGGATAAGATTGTGTGGGATATTAAACTGTTCTGGGAGTGAGGAGAGAGTGGGATTAGACTGGGTGGGATATTAAAGGGTACGGAGAGTGAGGGGGAGAGTGGGATTAAACTGGGTGGAATATTAAAGGGTATGGGGAGTTAGGGGGAGCGTAGGATTAGAGTGGTGTGATATTAATGGATACGGGGAGTGAAGGGGAGAGTGGGATTAGACTGGGTGGGATATTAAATAGTATGGGGAGAGTGAGCGGTGATTGTGATTCGACTGGGTGGGATTTTAAAATGTATGGGAAATGAGGGGAGAGTGGGATTAGACTGGGTGGGATATTAAAGTTTATGGGGAGTGAGGGGAGAGTGGGATTAGACTGGGTGGGATATTAAAGTGTATGGGGAATGAGGGGAGAGTGGGATTAGACTGGGTGGGATATTAAAGGTATGGAGTTTGAGGGGGAGAGTGGGATTAGACTGGGTGGGATATTAAAGGGTATGGGGAGTGAAGGGGAGATTAGACTCGGTGGGATATTAATGGCCACGTGGAGTGAGAGGGAGAGTGGGATAAGACTGGGTAGGATATTAAACGGTACTGGGAGTTAGGGGGAGCGTGGGATAAGAGTGGTGTGCTATTAATAAATAGGGGGAGTGATGGGGAGAATGGGATTAGACTGAGTGAAGGGGAGAGTGGGATTAGACTGGGTGGGATATTAATTGGTATGTGGAGAGTGAGGAGAGAGTGGGATTAGACTGGGTGGGATTTTAAAATGTATGGGAAATGAGGGGAGAGTGGGATTAGACTGGGTGGGATATTAAAGTTTATGGGGAGTGAGGGGAGAGTGGGATTAGACTGGGTGGGATATTAAAGTGTATGGGGAATGAGGGGAGAGTGGGATTAGACTGGGTGGGATATTAAAGGTATGGAGTTTGAGGGGGAGAGTGGGATTAGACTGGGTGGGATATTAAAGGTTACGGGGAGTCAGGCAGAGAGTGAGATTAGACTGGGTGGGATATTAAATAGGATGGGCAGAGTGAGGGGAGAGTGGGATTAGACTGGGTGGGATATTAAAGTTTATGGGGAGTGAGGGGAGAGTGGGATTAGACTAGGTGGGTTACTAAAGGGTATGGGGAGTGAGGGGGAGAGTGGGATTAGACTGGGTGAGATATTAAAGGGTACGGGGAGTCAGGGGGCGAGCGGGATTAGACTGGGTGGGATATTAAAGGGCACAGGGGGAGAGTGGGATTCGGATGGGTGTGATATTAAACAGTACGGCAAGTGAGGGGAGAGTGGGATTAGACTGGGTGGGATATTAAAGGGTATGGTGAAATCAACTGTCAGCCAGTATGTTATTTGAGTTAATAAAACAAAGGGGAAGGGGAGGCTGGGTACAGGAGTTATCGTACTTGTTCGTGATAAGGGAAGTGTGGAGCATGACAGTGGTATTAGACTGGGTGGGATAATAAACGATGTGGGAGAAACTCCGATTAGAGTGGGTGGGATCGTAAATGCTACGGAAAATGAGCAGTCTGGAGGGATTAGACTGGCTAGGATATTAAACGGTACGGGAAGTGAGGGGGATAGTGGGATTACACTGGGTGTGATATATAAACGTGTCGGGGATCGAAGAGAGTGGGATAAGAATGGGTGGGATATTAAAGGGTACGGGGAGTGAGGGGGAGAGTGGAATTAGCCTGTGTAGAATATTAAAGGGCACGGGTGGTGAGGGGGAGAGTGGGATTAGACTGGGTGGGATATTAAAGGGCACGGGTGGTGAGGGGGAGAGTGGGATTAGACTGGGTGAGATATTAAACGGTACGGGGAGTGAGGGGGAAAGTGGGATTAGACTGGGTGGGATATTAAACGGTACGGGAAGTGAGGGGGATAGTGGGATTAGACTGGGTGGGATATTAAAGGGTACGGGAGTGAGGGGGAGAGTGGGATTAGACTGGGTGGGATATTAAAGGGTCCGGGAGTGAGGGGAGAGTGGGATTAGACTGGCTGGGATATTAAAGGGTATGGGGAGTGAAAGGGTGAGTGGGATTAGACTGGGTGGGATATTAATGCATATGGGGAGTGAGGGGAGAGTGGTGATTAGAGTGGGTGGGATCGTAAACGGTGCAAGGGAGAGTGAGGGGGAGAGTGGGATTAGATTAGGTGGGATATTAAAGGGTACGGTGAGTGAGGGGGTGAGTGGGATTAGACTGGATGGGATATTAAAGGGTATGGGGAGTGAGGGGTAGAGCATGATTAGACTGAGTGTGATATTAAAGGGAATGGAGAGTGAGTGGGATTAGAGTGTGTTTGATATTAAACAGTGTGGGAAATGAGGGCGAGTGGGATAAGATAGTGTGGGATATTAAACGGTACTTTGAGTGAGGAGAGAGTGGGATGAGACTGGGTGGGATATTAAAGGGTACAGAGAGTGAGGTGGAGAGTGGGATTAAACTGGGTGGAATATTAAAGGGTATGGGGAGTGAAGGGGAGATTCGACTCGGTGGGATATTAATGGCCACGTGGAGTGAGAGGGAGAGTGGGATAAGACTGGGTAGGATATTAAACGGTACTGGGAGTTAGGGGGAGCGTGGGATAAGAGTGGTGTGCTATTAATAAATAGGGGGAGTGATGGGGAGAATGGGATTAGACTGAGTGAAGGGGAGAGTGGGATTAGACTGGGTGGGATATTAATTGGTATGTGGAGAGTGAGGGGAGAGTGGGATTAGACTGGTTGGGATATTAAAGTGTATGGGGAATGAGGGGAGAGTGGGATTAGACTGGATGAGATTTTAAAGGGTATGGGAAGTGAGGGGTGAGTGAGATTAAACTGGGTGGAATATTAAAGGGTACTGGTAGTTAGGGGGAGCGTGGGATTAGAGTGGTGTGATATTAATGGATGGGGGAGTGATGGGGAGAGTGGGATTAGACTGGGTGGGATATTAAATAGTATAGGGAATGAGGGGAGAGTGGGATGAGACTGGGTGGGATATTAAAGTTTATGGGGAGTGAGGGGAGAGTGGGATTAGACTGGGTGGGATATTAAATAGTATGGGGAGAGTGAGGGGAGAGTGGGATTAAACTGGGTGGGATATTAAATTGTTTGGGGAATGAGAGGAGAGTGAGATTAGACTGGGTTAGATATTTAAGGGTATGGAGAGTCAGGGGGAGAGTGGGATTAGACTGGGTGGGGTATTAAATAGTATGGGGAGAGTGAGGGGAGAGTGGGATGAGACTGGGTGGGATATTAAAGTTTTTGGGGAGTGAGAGGAGAGTGGGATTAGACTGGGTGGGATATTAAAGGGTACAGGGAGTCAGGGGGAGAGTGGGATTCGACTGGGTGGGATATTAAAGGGTACAGGGAGTGATGGGGAGAGTGGGATTAGACTGGGTGGGATATTAAAGGGTATGCGGGGTGAGGGGGAGAGTAGGATTGGACTGGGTGGGTTATTAAAGCGTATGGGGAGTGAGGGGGAGAATGGAATTAGACTGGGTGGGATATTAAAGCGTATGGGGAGTGAGGGGGAGAGTGGGATCAGACTGGGTGGGATATTAAAGGGTATGGTGAGTGAGGGGGAGAGTGGGATTCGACTGGGTGGGATATTAAAGGGTATGCGGGGTGAGGGGGAGAGTAGGATTGGACTGGGTGGGTTATTAAAGCGTATGGGGATTGAGGGGGAGAATGGGATTAGACTGGGTCGTATATTATCGGGTATGGGGAGTGAGGGGGAGAGTGGGATTCGACTGGGTGGGATATTATAGGGTGCGGGGAGTGAGTGGGAGACTGATATTGGAGCAGGTGGGATATTAAAGGGCACGGAGGGTGAGAGGGAGAGTGGGATTAGGATGTGTGTGATATTAAACAGTACGGCAAGTGAGGGGAGAGTGGGATTAGACTGGGTGGGATATTAAAGGGTATGGTGAAATCAACTGTCAGCCAGTATGTTCTTTGAGTCAATGAAACAAATAGAAATCTGCATTTTATTGGGAAAGCATGTTCGCGGCAGGCAATGAAGTTAATCAGGAAGCAAGAATCTATTTTGCTTTTGAAAAAGGGAAGTGGAGGCTGTGTACAAAAGTTATCGTACTTGTTCGTGAGAAGGGAAGTGTAGAGCATGACAGTGGTATTAGACTGGGTGGGATAATAAACGATGTGGGAGAAACTACGATTGGAGTGGGTGGGATAGTAAATGCTACGGAAAATGAGCAGGCTGGAGGGATTTGACTGGCTGGGATATTAAAGGGTACGACGAGTGTGGGGGAGAGTGGGATTAGAGTGGGTCTGATATTAAACGGTACGGGAAGTGAGGGGGAGAGTGGGATTAGACTGGCTTGGATATTAAACAGTACGGGAAGTGAGGGGGAGAGTGGGATTAAGCTGGGTGGGATATTAAACGGTACGGGAAGTGAGGGGGAGAGTGGGATTACACTGGGTGGGATAGTAAACGTATTGGGGAATGAAGAGAGTGGGATAAGACTGGTTGGGATATTAAAGGGTACGGGGAGTGAGGGGGAGAGTGGAAATAGACTGCGTAGAATATTAAAGGGCACGGGTGGTGAGGGGGAGAGTGGGATTCGACTGGGTGGGATATTAAAGGGTACGGGGAGTGAGGTGAGAGTGGATTTAGACTGGGCGGGATATTAAAGGTTATGGGGAGTGAGGGGGAGAGTGGGATTAGACTGGGTGGGATATTAAAGGGTACAGGGAGTCAGGGGGAGAGTGGGATTCGACTGGGTGGGATATTAAAGGGTACAGGGAGTGATGGGGAGAGTGGGATTAGACTGGGTGGGATATTAAAGGGTATGCGGGGTGAGGGGGAGAGTAGGATTGGACTGGGTGGGTTATTAAAGCATATGGGGAGTGAGGGGGAGAATGGGATTAGACTGGGTGGGATATTAAAGCGTATGGGGAGTGAGGGGGAGAGTGGGATCAGACTGGGTGGGATATTAAAGGGTACGGGGAGTGAGGGGGAGAGTGGGATCAGACTGGGTGGGATATTAAAGGGTATGGTGAGTGAGGGGGAGAGTGGGATTAGACTGGGTGGGATATTAAAGGGTATGCGGGGTGAGGGGGAGAGTAGGATTGGACTGGGTGGGTTATTAAAGCGTATGGGGAGTGAGGGGGAGAATGGGATTAGACTGGGTCGTATAATATCGGGTATGGGGAGTGAGGGGGAGAGTGGGATTCGACTGGGTGGGATATTATAGGGTGCAGGGAGTGAGTGGGAGACTGATATTGGAGCAGGTGGGATATTAAAGGGCACGGGGGTTGAGGGGGAGAGTGGGATTAGGATGTGTGTGATATTAAACAGTACGGGGAGTGAGGGGAGAGTGGGATTAGACTGGGTGGGATATTAAAGGGTATGGTGAAATCAACTGTCAGCCAGTATGTTCTTTGAGTTAATGAAACAAATAGAAATCTGCATTTTATTGGGAAAGCATGTTCGCGGCAGGCAATGAAGTTAATCAGGAAGCAAGAATCTATTTTGCTTTTGAAAAAGGGAAGTGGAGGCTGGGTACAGGAGTTATCGTACTTGTTCGTGAGAAGGGAAGTGTAGAGCATGACAGTGGTATTAGACTGGGTGGGATAATAAACGATGTGGGAGAAACTCCGATTAGAGTGGGTGGGATAGTAAATGCTACGGAAAATGAGCAGGCTGGAGGGATTTGACTGGCTGGGATATTAAAGGGTACGTCGAGTGTGGGGGAGAGTGGGATTAGAGTGGGTCTGATATTAAACGGTACGGGAAGTGAGGGGGAGAGTGGGATTAGACTGGCTTGGATATTAAACAGTACGGGAAGTGAGGGGGAGAGTGGGATTACACTGGGTGGGATAGTAAACGTGTTGGGGAATGAAGAGAGTGGGATAAGACTGGTTGGGATATTAAAGGGTACGGGGAGTGAGGGGGAGAGTGGAATTAGACTGCGTAGAATATTAAAGGGCACGGGTGGTGAGGGGGAGAGTGGGATTCGACTGGGTGGGATATTAAAGGGTACGGGGAGTGAGGGGGAGAGTGGGATTAGACTGGGTGGGATATTAAAGGATATGGGGTGTGAAGGGGAGAGTGGGATCAGACTAGGTGGGATATTAATGGATACGTGGAGTGAAGGGGAGAGTGGGATAAGACTGGGTAGGATATTAAACGGTACTGGGAGTTAGGGCGAGCGTGGGATTAGAGTGGTATGATATTAATGGATACGGGGACTGAGGGGGAGAGTGGGATTGAACTGAGTGAGGGGGAGAGTGGGATTAGACTGGGTGGGATATTAAATGGTATGGGGAGAGTGAGGGGAGAGTGGGATTAGACTGGGTGGGATATTAAAGTGTATGGGGAATGTGGGGAGAGTGGGATTAGACTGGATGAGATTTTAATGCATATGGGGAGTGAGGGGAGAGTGGTGATTAGAGTGGGTGGGATCGTAAACGGTGCAAGGGAGAGTGAGGGAGAGAGTTGGATTAGATTAGGTGGGATATTAAAGGTACGGTGAGTGAGGGGGTGAGTGGGATTAGACTGTATGGGATATTAAAGGGTATGGGGAGTGAGGGGGAGAGCGGGATTAGAGTGTGTTTGATATTAAACAGTGTGGGAAATGAGGGCGAGTGTGATAAGATTGTGTGGGATATTAAACGGTACTTCGAGTGAGGAGAGAGTGGGATTAGACTGGGTGGGATATTAAAGGGTACGGAGAGTGAGAGGGAGAGTGGGATTAAACTGGGTGGAATATTAAAGGGTATGGGGAGTGAAGGGGAGAGTCGGGTTAGACTAGGTGGGATATTAATGGATGGGGGAGTGATGGGGAGAGTGGGATTAGACTGGGTGGGATATTAAAATGTATGGGGAATGAGGGGAGCGTGGGATTAGGCTGGGTGGGATTTTAAAGTTTATGGGGAGTGAGGGGAGAGTGGGATTAGGCTGGGTGGGATTTTAAAGTATATGGGGAGAGTGGGATTAGACTGGGTGGGATATTAAAGTGTATGGGGAATGAGGGGAGAGTGGGATTAGACTGGGTTGGCTATTAAAGGGTATGGGGAGTCAGGGGGAGAGTGGGATTAGACTGGGTGGGATATTAAAGTGTATGGGGAATGAGGGGAGAGTGGGATTAGACTGGGTGGGATATTAAAGGGTATGGCGAGTGAATGGGAGAGTGGGATTAGACTAGGTGGGATATTAATGGATGGGGGAGTGATGGGGAGAGCGGGATTAGACTGGGTGGGATATTAAATAATATGGGTAGTGTGTGGGGAGAGTGGGATTAGACTGGGTGGGATATTAAAATGTATGGGGAATGAGGGGAGAATGGGATTAGACTGGGTGGGATATTAAAGATTATGGGGAGTGAGGGGAGAGTGGGATTAGACTGGGTGGGATATTAAATAGTATGGGGAGTGTGAGGGGAGAGTGGGATTAGACTGGGTGGGATATTAAAGTGTATGGGGAATGATGGGAGAGTGGGATTAGACTGGGTTGGATATTAAAGGGTACGGGGAGTCAGGGGGAGAGTGGGATTAGACTGGGTGGGATATTAAAATGTATGGGGAATGATGGGAGAGTGGGATTAGGCTGGGTGGGATTTTAAAGTATATGGGGAGAGTGGGATTAGACTGGGTGGGATATTAAAGTGTATGGGGAATGAGGGGAGAGTGGGATTAGACTGGGTTGGCTATTAAAGGGTATGGGGAGTCAGGGGGAGAGTGGGATTAGACTGGGTGGGATATTAAAGTGTATGGGGAATGAGGGGAGAGTGGGATTAGACTGGGTGGGATATTAAAGGGTATGGCGAGTGAATGGGAGAGTGGGATTAGACTAGGTGGGATATTAATGGATGGGGGAGTGATGGGGAGAGTGGGATTAGACTGGGTGGGATATTAAATAATATGGGTAGAGTGTGGGGAGAGTGGGATTAGACTGGGTGGGATATTGAAATGTATGGGGAATGAGGGGAGAATGGGATTAGACTGGGTGGGATATCAAAGATTATGGGGAGTGAGGGGAGAGTGGGATTAGACTGGGTGGGATATTAAATAGTATGGGGAGTGTGAGGGGAGAGTGGGATTAGACTGGGTTGGATATTAAAGGGTACGGGGAGTCAGGGGGAGAGTGGGATTAGACTGGGTGGGATATTAAAATGTATGGAGAATGAGGGGAGAGTGGGAAGACTGGGTGGGATATTAAAGTTTATGGGGAGTGAGGGGAGAGTGGGATTCGACTGGGTGGGGTATTAAAGTGTATGGGGAATGAGGGGAGAGTGGGTTTAGACTGGGTGGGATATTAAAGGGTATGGGGAGTGAGGGGGATAGTGGGATTAGACTGGGTGGGATATTTAAGGGTAAAGGGAATCAGGAGGAGAGTGGGATTAGACTGGGTGGGATATTAAAGGGTACAGGGAGTGAGCGGGAGAGTGGGATTAGACTGGGTGGGATATTGAAGGGTATGGGGAGTGAGGGGGAGAATGGGATGGCTGGGTCGTATATTATCGGGTATGCGGAGTGAGGGGGAGAGTAGGATTAGACTGGGTGGGATATTATAGGGTGCGGGGAGTGAGTGGGAGACTGATATTGGAGCAGGTGGGATATTAAAGGGCACGGGGGGTGAGGGGGAGAGTGGGATTAGGATGTGTGTATATTAAACAGTATGGGAAGTAAGGGGAGAGTGGGATTAGACTGGGTGGGATATTAAAGGGTATGGTGAAATCAACTGTCGGCCACTATGTTCTTTGAGTTAATGAAACAAATAGAAATCTGCATTTTATTGGGAAAGCATGTTCGCGGCAGGCAATGAAGTTAATCAGGAAGCAAGAATCTATTTTGCTTTTGAAAAAGGGAAGTGGAGGCTGGGTACAGGAGTTATCGTACTTGTTCGTGAGAAGGGAAGTGTAGAGCATGACAGTGGTATTAGACTGGGTGGGATAATAAACGATGTGGGAGAAACTCCGATTAGAGTGGGTGGGATAGTAAATGCTACGGAAAATGAGCAGGCTGGAGGGATTTGACTGGCTGGGATATTAAAGGGTACGACGAGTGTGGGGGAGAGTGGGATTAGAGTGGGTCTGATATTAAACGGTACGGGAAGTGACGGGGAGAGTGGGATTAGACTGGGTGGGATATTAAAGGATATGGGGTGTGAAGGGGAGAGTGGGATCAGACTAGGTGGGATATTAATAGATACGTGGAGTGAAGGGGAGAGTGGGATAAGACTGGGTAGGATATTAAACGGTACTGGGAGTTAGGGGGAGCGTGGGATTAGAGTGGTATGATATTAATGGATACGGGGACTGACGGGGAGAGTGGGATTGAACTGAGTGAGGGGGAGAGTGGGATTAGACTGGGTGGGATATTAAATGGTATGGGGAGAGTGAGATTAGACTGGGTGGGATATTAAAGTGTATGGGGAATGAGGGGAGAGTGGGATTAGACTAGATGAGATTTTAAAAGGTATGGGGAGTGAGGGGGAGAGTCGGATTATACTGGGTGGGATATTAAACGGTACGGGGAGTCAGGGGGAGAGTGGGATCAGGCTGGATTGGATATTAAAGGGTATGGGGAGTGAAAGGGTGAGTGGGATTAGACTGGGTGGGATATTACTGCATATGGGGTGTGAGGGGAGAGTGGTGATTAGAGTGGGTGGGATCGTAAACGGTGCAAGGGAGAGTGAGGGAGAGAGTGGGATTAGATTAGGTGGGATATTAAAGGGTACGGTGAGTGAGGGGGTGAGTGGGATTAGACTGTATGGGATATTAAAGGGTATGGGGAGTGAGGGGGAGAGCGGGATTAGACTGGGTATGATATTAAAGGGTATGGAGAGTGAGTGGGAGAGTGGGATTTGAGTGTGTTTGATATTAAACAGTGTGGGAAATGAGGGCGAGTGTGATAAGATTGTGTGGGATATTAAACGGTACTTCGAGTGAGGAGAGAGTGGGATTAGACAGGGTGGGATATTAAAGGGTACAGAGAGTGGGGGGGAGAGTGGGATTAAACTGGGTGGAATACTAAAGGGTATGGGGAGTGAAGGGGAGAGTGGGGTTAGACTAGGTGGGATATTAATGGATGGGGGAGTGATGGGGAGAGTGGGATTAGGCTGGGTGGGATATTAAATAGTATGGGGAGAGTGTGGGGATAGTGGGATTAGACTGGGTGGGATATTAAAATGTATGGGGAATGAGGGGAGAGTGGGATTAGGCTGGGTGGGATATTAAAGTTTATGGGGAGTGAGGGGAGAGTGGGATTAGACTGGGTGGGATATTAAAAAGGATGGGGAGAGTGAGGGGAGAGTGGGATTAGACTGGGTGGGATATTAAAGTGTATGGGGAATGAGGGGAGAGTGGGATTAGACTGGGTTGGATATTAAAGGGTACGGGGAGTCACGGGGAGAGTGGGATTAGACTGGGTGGGATATTAAAGTGTATGGGGAATGAGGGGAGAGTGGGATTAGACTGGGTGAGATATTAAAGTTTATGGGGAGTGAGGGGAGAATGGGATTAGACTGGGTGGGATATTAAACAGTATGGGGAGTGTGAGGGGAGAGTGGGATTAGACTGGGTGGTATATGAAAGTGTATGGGGAATGATGGGAGAGTGGGATTAGACTGGGTTGGATATTAAAGGGTACGGGGAGTCAGGGGGAGAGTGGGATTAAACTGGGTGGGATATTAAATAGTATGGGGAGAGTGAGGGGAGAGTGGGATGAGACTGGGTGGGATATTAAAATGTATGGGGAATGAGGGGAGAGTGGGAAGACTGGGTGGGATATTAAAGTTTACGGGGAGTGAGGGGAGAGTGGGATTAGAATGGGTGGGGTATTAAAGTGTAAGGGGAATGAGGGGAGAGTGGGTTTAGACTGGGTGGGATATTAAAGGGTATGGGGAGTGAGGGGGAGAGTGGGATTAGACTGAGTGGGATATTAAAGGGTATAGGGAGTGAGGAGGAGAGTGGGATTAGACTGCGTGGGATATTAAAGGGTACAGGGAGTGAGGGGGAGAGTGGGATTAGACTGGGTGGGATATTGAAGGGTATGCGGAGTGAGGGGGAGAGTAGGATTAGACTGGGTGGGTTATTAAAGCGTATGGAGAGTAAGGGGGAAAGTGGGATGTGACTGGGTGGGATATTAAAGTGCATGAGGAGTGAGGGGGTGAGTGGGATTCGACTGGATGGGATATTAAAGAGTTTGGGGAATGAGGGGAGAGTGAGATTAGACTGGGTGGGATATTAAAGGGCACGGGGAGTGAGGGGGAGAGTGGGATTAGACTGGGTGGGATATTAAAGGGTATGGGGAGTGAAAGGGTGAGTGGGATTAGACTGGGTGGGATATTAAACGGTACGGGGTATGATGGGGAGAGTGGGATTCGACAGGGTGGGATATTAAAGTGCATGGGGACTGAGGGGGAGTGTGGGATTAGACAGGGTGGGATATTAAAGGGTATAGGGAGTGAGGGGGAGAATGGGATTGGACTGGGTGGGATATTAAAGGGTATGGGGAGTGAGGGGGAGAGTGGGATTAGACTGGGTGGGATATTAAAGGGTATAGGGAGTGAGGGGGAGAATGGGATTGGACTGGGTGGGATATTAAACAGTATGGGGAGTGTGAGGGGAGAGTGGGATTAGACTGGGTGGGATATTAAAGTGTATGGGGAATGATGGGAGAGTGGGATTAGACTGGGTTGGATATTAAAGGGTACGGGGAGTCAGGGGGAGAGTGGGATTAAACTGGGTGGGATATTAAAGGGTATGGGGAGTGAGGGGGAGAGTGGGATTAGACTGGGTGGGATATTAAAGGGTATAGGGAGTGAGGAGGGGAGTGGGATTAGAATGGGTGGGGTATTAAAGTGTAAAGGGAATGAGGGGAGAGTGGGTTTAGACTGGGTGGGATATTAAAGCGTATGGAGAGTAAGGGGGAGAGTGGGATGTGACTGGGTGGGATATTAAAGTGCATGAGGAGTGAGGGGGTGAGTGGGATTCGACTGGATGGGATATTAAAGAGTTTGGGGAATGAGGGGAGAGTGAGATTAGACTGGGTGGGATATTAAAGGGCACGGGGAGTGAGGGGGAGAGTGGGATTCGACTGGGTGGGATATTAAATAGTACGGGGAGTGAGGGGGAGAGTGGGATTAGACTGGGTGGGATATTAAAGGGTATGGGGAGTGAAAGGGTGAGTGGGATTAGACTGGGTGGGATATTAAACGGTACGGGGTATGATGGGGAGAGTGGGATTCGACAGGGTGGGATATTAAAGTGCATGGGGACTGAGGGGGAGTGTGGGATTAGACAGGGTGGGATATTAAAGGGTATAGGGAGTGAGGGGGAGAATGGGATTGGACTGGGTTGGATATTAAAGGGTATGGGGAGTGAGGGGGAGAGTGGGATTAGACTGGGTGGGATATTAAAGGGTATAGGGAGTGAGGGGGAGAATGGGATTGGACTGGGTGGGATATTAAAGGGCATGTGGGGGTGAGGGGGAGAGTGGGATTAGGATGGGTGTGATATTAAACAGTACGGGGAGTGAGGGGAGAAGTGGTTTAGACTGGGTGGGATATTAAAGGGTATGGAGAGTAAGGGGGAGAGTGGGATGTGACTGGGTGGGATATTAAAGTGCATGAGGAGTGAGGGGGTGAGTGGGATTCGACTGGATGGGATATTAAAGAGTTTGGGGAATGAGGGGAGAGTGAGATTAGACTGGGTGGGATATTAAAGGGCATGGGGAGTGAGGGGGAGAGTGGGATTCGACTGGGTGGGATAGTAAATAGTACGGGGAGTGAGGGGGAGAGTGGGATTAGACTGGGTGGGATATTAAAGGGTATGGGGAGTGAAAGGGTGAGTGGGATTAGAGTGTGTTTGATATTAAACAGTGTGGGAAATGAGGGCGAGTGGGATAAGATTGTGTCGGATATTAAACGGTACTTTGAGTGAGGAGAGAGTGAGATTCGACTGGGTGAGATATTAAAGGGTATGGGGAGTGAGGGGGAGAGTGAGATTAAACTGGGTGGAATATTAAGGGGTATGGGGAGTGAAGGGGAGAGTGGGATCCGATTAGGTGGGATATTAATGGACACGTGGAGTGAGAGGGAGAGTGGGATAAGACTGGGTAGGATATTAAACGGTATTGGGAGTTCAGTGGAGTGTGGGATTAGTGTGGTGTGATATTAATGGATACGGGCAGTGAGGGATTAGGCTGGGTGGGAAATTAAATAGTATGGGGAGAGTAAGGGGAGAGTGGGATTAGACTGGGTGGGATATTAAAATGTATGGGGAATGAGGGGAGAGTGGGATTAAACTGGGTGGGATATTAAAGAGTACGGGGAGTGAGGGGGAGAGTGGGTTTAGACTGGGTGGGATATTAAATAGTACGGGGAGTGAGGGGGAGAGTGGGATAAGACTGTGTAGGATATTAAACTATATTGGGAGTTCAGTGGAGTGTGGGATTAGTGTGGTGTGATATTAATGGATACGGGCAGTGAGGGATTAGGCTGGGTGGGATATTAAATAGTATGGGGAGAGTAAGGGGAGAGTGGGATTAGACTGGGTGGGATATTAAAATGTATGGGGAATGAGGGGAGAGTGGAATTAAACTGGGTGGGATATTAAAGGGTACGGGGAGTGAGGGGGAGAGTGGGATTAGACTGGGTGGGATATTAAATAGTACGGGGAGTGAGGGGGAGAGTGGGATAAGACTGTGTAGGATATTAAACTATATTGGGAGTTCAGTGGAGTGTGGGATTAGTGTGGTGTGATATTAATGGATACCGGCAGTGAGGGATTAGGCTGGGTGGGATATTAAATAGTATGGGGAGAGTAAGGGGAGAGTGGGATTAGACTGGGTGGGATATTAAAATGTATGGGGAATGAGGGGAGAGTGGGATTAGACTTGGTGGGATATTAAAGTTTATGCGTATTGAGGGGAGAGTGGGATTAGACTGGTTGGGATATTAAAGTTTATGGGGAGTGAGGGGAGAGTGGGATTAGACTTGGTGGGATTTTAAAGTGTGTGGGGAGTGAGGGGGAGAGTGGGATTACACTGGGTGGGATATTAAAGGGTGTGGGGAGTGAGGGGGAGAGTGGGATTAGACTGGGTGGGATATTAAAGGGTACGGGGAGTCAGGGGGAGAGTGGGATTAGACTGGGTGGGATATTAAAGGGTGTGGGGATTGAGGGGGAGAGTGGGATTAGACTGGGTGGGTTAATAAAGCGTATGGGGAGTGAGGGGGAGAGTGGCATTAGAGTGGGTGGGATCATAAACGGTGCAAGGGAGAGTGAGGGGAGAGTAGGATGAGACTGGGTGAAGCTATTAAAAGTTATGGGGTGTGAGGGGGAGAGTGGGATTAGACTGGGTGGGATATTAAATGAAATGTGGAGTGAGTGGGAGAGTGGGATTAGACTGGGTGTAGATATTAAAAGGTATGGGGAGTGAGGTGAGAGTCGGGTTAGACTGGGTGTAGATATTAAAGGATATGGGGAGTGAGGAGGAGAGTGGGATTAGACTTGGTAGGATATTAAACGGTATGAGGAGTGACGGAAAGAGTGGGACTAGACTGGGAGGGATATTAAAGGGTATGGGGAGTGAGGGGAGAGTCGGGTTAGACTGGGTGGGATATTAAAGGCTATGGGGAGTGACGGAGAGAGTGGGATTAGACTGGATGGGATATCAAAGCGTATGGGGAGCGAGGGGGAGAGTGGGATTAAACTGGGTGTAGACATTAAAAGGTATGGGGAGTGAGGAGAGAGTCGGATTAGGATGGGTGGGATATTAAAGGGTATGGGGAGTGAGGGGGAGAGTGTGATTAGACTGTGTGGAATATTAAAGGGTATGGGGAGTGACGGAGAGAGTGGGATTAGACTGGGTGGGATATCAAAGCGTGTGGGGAGTGAGCGGGAGAGTTGGATTAGACTGGGTGGGATATTAAAAGGGATGGGAGTGAGGGGAGAGTCGGGTTAGACTGGGTCAAATATTATAGGGTTAGGGGAGTGAGGGGGAGACTGGTATTAGAGCAGGTGGGACATTAAAGGACACGGTGGGTGAGGAGTAGAGTGGGATTAGGATGGGCGTGATATTAAACAGTACGGGGAGTGAGGGGAGAAGGGGATTAGAGTGGATGGTTTATTAAAGGGTAGTGGAAGTGAGGGGAGAGTGGGATTAGACTGGGTGGGATATTAAAGGTGAAATCAACTGTCAGCCAATGTGTTCTTTGAGTTAATGAAACAAATAGAAATGTGCATTTTATTGGGAAAGCATGTTAACGGCAGGCAATGAAGTTAATCAGGAAGCAAGAATATATTTTGCTTTTGAAAAGGGGAAGGGGAGGCTGGTTACAGGAGTTATCGTACTTGTTCGTGATTAGGGAATTGTGGAGCATGCCAGTGGTATTAGACTGGGTGGGATAATAAACGACGTGGGAGAGACTACGATTAGAGTGGGTGAGATAGTAAATGCTACGGAAAATGAGCAGGAGGGAGGGATTAGACTGGCTGGGATATTAAAGGGTATGCGGAGTGAGGG
The DNA here is from genome assembly GCF_044704955.1 of Pristiophorus japonicus. Taxonomy (NCBI): domain Eukaryota; kingdom Metazoa; phylum Chordata; class Chondrichthyes; family Pristiophoridae; genus Pristiophorus; species Pristiophorus japonicus. The sequence goes on along the minus strand of NW_027252668.1, from coordinate 1,768,020 downwards.
GAGAGTGCGATTAGTCTGGGTCGGATATTATCGGGTATGGGGAGGGAGGGGGAGAGTGGGATTAGACTGGGTGGGATATTAAAGGGTATGGGGAGTGAGGGGAGAGTGGGATTAGTCTGGGTGGGATATTATAGGGTATGGGGAGAGACGCGGAGAGTGGGATTAGACTGGGTGGGATATTAAAGGGTACCGGGGTGGGGGGGATGAGTGGGATTAGACTGGGTGGGATATTAAACAGTACAGGGAGTGAGGGGAGAGTGGGATTAGTCTGGGTGTGATATTATAGCGTATGGGGAGTGAGTGGGAGGGTGGCATTAGACTGGCTGGGATATTCAAGTGTACGGGGAATGAGGTGAGAGTGGGATTAGACTGTGTGGAAAATTAAACTATCTGGGGAGTGACGGGAGAGTGGGATTCGACTGGGTGGGATATTAAAGGGTGCGGGGAGTGAAGGGGAGAGTGGGATTAGACTGGGTGGGTTATTAAAGAGTATTGGGAGTGAGAGGGAGAATGGGATTAGAGTGGGTGTGATATTAAACGGTACAGGGAGTGAGGTGAGAGTGGGATTAGACTGTGTGGGATATTATAGGGTATGGGGAGAGAGGGGGAGAGTGGGATTAGACTGGGTGGGATATTAAATGGTACTGAAAGTGAGAGGGAGAGTGGGATTAGAATGGGTGGGATATTAAAGGGTAGTGTGAGTGAGGGGTAGAGTGGGATTAGACTTGGTGGAATTTTAAACGGTACAGGAAGTGAGTGGAGAGTGGGATTAGAGTGGGTGTGATATTAAACTGTACAGGGAGTGAGGGGAGAGTGGGATGAAACTGGGTGGGATATTAAATGCTATGGTGAAATCAACTGTCAGCCAGTATGTTCTTTGAGTTAATGAAACAAATAGAAATCTGCATTTTATTGGGAAAGCATGTTAACGGCAGGCAATGAAGTTAATTAGGAAGCAAGAATCTATTTTTCTTTTGAAAAGGGGAAGGGGAGGCTGGGTACAGGAGTTATCGTACTTGTTCGTGATAAGGGAAGTGTGGAGCATGACAGTGGTATTAGACTGGGTGGGATAATAAACGATGTGAGAGAGAGTACGATTAGAGTGGATGGGATAGTAAATGCTACGGAAAATGAGCAGGCTGGAGGGATTGGACTGGGTGGGATATTAAAGGGAACAGGGAGTGAGGGGAAGAATGGGATTAGACTGGGTGGGATATTAAAAGGTATGGGGAGTGAAGGGGAGAGTGAGATTAGACTGGTTGGGATATTTAATGCTACAGGGAGTGAGGGGAAGAGTGGGATTAGACTGGGTGGGATATTAAAGGGTATGGGGAGTGAGAGTGAAAGCGGGATTCGATTTAGTGGGATATTAAAGTTTATGGGGAGTGAGGGGGAGAGTGGGATTAGACTGGATGGGATATTAAAGGGTATGAGGAGTGAGGGAAAGTGGGATTAGACTGGGTAGGATATTAAAAGTTACGGTGAGTTAGGGGATTTTAAAGTGCATGGGGAGTGAGAGGGTGACTGGGATTACACTGGGTGGGATACTAAAAGCTATGGGGAGCGAGGGGTAGATTGGGATTAGACTGGGTGGGATATTAAATGGTTCGGGGAATGAGAAGAGAGTGGGATAAGACTGGGTGGGATATTAAAGTTTATGGGGAGTGAGGGGGAGAGTGAGATTAGATTGGGTGGGATATTAACGTGAATGGGGAGTGTGGGATTAAACTGTGTTCTCAAAGTCTATAGGGGTGAGCAGGATGTTGTGATTAGTCTGGGTGGTATATTTCAATGTACGGGGATTGAGCAGGAGAGTTGGATTACACTGGGTGGGATATTAAAGGGTATGAGGAATCAGCGGGAGAGTGGGATTAGACTGGGTGGGATATTAAATTCTGTGGGAGTGAAGGGAGTGTGGGATTTGGAATGGGTGGTATATTAAAGTGTATGGGGAGTGAGGGGGAGAGTGGGGTTAGACTTGCTGGGATATTAAAGGGTTTGGAGAATGAGGTGAGAGCGGGATTAGACTGGGTGGGCGCAGCCAAGTTCATGCCACAGTGGGTGGCTCTGCTGCACAGCGGTGCAGGAAAAACAGTGGGAGAGCTATAGTGACCGGGGACTCAATTGTAAGGGGAATAGATCGGCGTTTCTGCGGCCGCAACCGAGACTCCAGGATGGTATGTTGCCTCCCTGGTGCAAGGGTGAAGGATGTCTCGGAGCGGGTGCAGGACATTCTGAAAAGGGAGGGTGAACAGCCAGTTGTCGTGGGTGCATATAGGTACCAACGATATAGGTAAAAAACGTGATGAGGTCCTCCAAGACGAATTTAGGGAATTTGGAGCTAAATTAAAAAGTAGGACCTCAAAAGTAGTAATTTTAGGATTGCCAACAGTGTCACGTGCTCGTCAGAGTAGGAATCGCAGGATAGCTCAGATGAATATGTGGCTTGAGGAGTGGTGCAAAAGGGAGGGATTCAAATTCCTGGGGCATTGGAACCGGTTCTGGGGGAGGTGGGACCAGTACAAACCGGACGGTCTGCATCTGGTCAGGACTGGAACGAATGTCCTAGGGGGAGTGTTTGCTCGTGCTGTTGGGAAGGAGTTAAACTAATATGGCAGGGGGATGGGAACCTATGCAGGGAGACAGAGGAAAGTAGAATGGGGGCAGAAGCAAAAGATAAAAAGAAGAAAAGTAAAAGTGGAGGGCAGAGAAAGCCAAGGCAAAAAGCAAAAAGGGCCACATTGCAGCAAAATTCTCAAGGGGCAAAGTGTGTTGCAAAGACAAGCCTGAAGGCTCTGTGCCTCAATGCGAGGAGTATTGATGGACGAATAAGGCGGACGAATTAACTGCGCAAAAACAGTTAACGGGTACGATGTAATTGGCAACACGGAGACATGGCTCCAGGGTGACCAAGGCTGGGAACTCAACATCCAGGGGTATTCAAATATTTAGGAAGGATAGACAGAAAGGAAAAGGAGGCGGGATGGCATTGCTCGTTAAAGAGGAAATTAATGCAATAGTAAGAAAGGACATTAGTTTGGATGATGTGGAATCAGTATGGGTGGAGCTACGGAATACCAAGAGGCAGAAAACGAGAGTGGGAGTTGTGCACAGACCACCAAACAGTAGTAGTAAGTTTGGGGACAGCATCAAACAAGAAATTAGGGATGCCTGCAATAAAGGTACACTAGTTATCATGGATGACTTTAAGCTACATATTGATTGGGCTAACCAAACTGGTAGCAATGCGGTGGAGGAGGATTTCCTGGAGTGTATTAGGGATGGTTTTCTCGACCAATATAATCGAGGAACCAATTAGGGAGCTGGCCATCCTAGACTGGGTGATGTGTAATGAGAAAGGACTAATTAGCAATCTTGTTGTGCGAGACCCCTTGAGGAAGAGTGACCATAACATGGTAGAATTCTTTCTTAGGATGGAGAGTGACACAGTTAATTCAGAAACTAGGGTCCTGAACGTAAGGAAAGGTAACTTCGATGGTTTGAGGCGTGAATTGGCTAGAATAGACTGGCAAATGATTCTTAAAGGATTGACGGTGGATAGACAATGGCAAACATTTAAAGATCACATTGATGAACTTCAGCAATTGTACATCCCTGTCTGGAGTAAAAATAAAACGGGGAAGGTGGCTCAACCGTGGCTAACAAGGGAAATTAAGGATAGTGTTAAATCTAAGGAAGAGGCATATAAATTGGCCAGAAAAAGCAGCAAACCTGGGGACTGGGAGAAATTTAGAATTCAGCAGAGGACAAAGGGTTTAATTAAGAGGGGGAAAATAGAGTACGAGAAGAAGCTTGCCGGGAACATAAAAACTGACTGCAAAAGCTTCGATAGATACGTGAAGAGAAAAAAAACGTAGGTCCCTTGCAGTTGGATTCAGGTGAATTAATAATGGGGAACAAAGAAATGGCAGACCAATTGAACAAATACTTTGGTTCTGTCTTCACGAAGGAAGGCACAAATAACTTTCCGGAAGTACGAGGGGACCGAGGGTCTAGTGAGAAGGAGGAACTGAAGGGTATCCTTATTAGGCGGGAAATTGTGTTCGGGAAATTGATGGGATTGAAACATTGAAACATAGAAAATAGGTGCAGGAGTAGGCCATTCGGCCCTTCGAGCCTGCACCGCCATTCAATGAGTTCATGGCTGAACATGAAACTTCAGTACCCCATTCCTGCTTTCTCGCCATACCCCTTGATCCCCCTAGTAGAAAGGACTACATCTAACTCCTTTTTGAATATATTTAGTGAATTGGCCTCAACAACTTTCTGTGGTAGAGAATTCCACAGGTTCACCACTCTCTGGGTGAAGAAATTTCTCCTCATCTCGGTCCTAAATGGCTAACCCCTTATCCTTAGACTGCGATCCCTGGTTCTGGACTTCCCCAACATTGGGAACATTCTTCCTGCATCTAACCTGTCTAAACCCGTCAGAATTTTAAATGTTTCTATGAGATCCCCTCATTCTTCTGAACTCCAATGAATACAAGCCCAGTTGATCCAGTCTTTCTTGATATGTCAGTCTTGCCATCCCGGTAATCAGTCTGGTGAACCTTCGCTGCATTCCCTCAATAGCAAGAATGTTCTTCCTGAAGTTAGGAGACCAAAACTGGACACAATACTCCAGGTGTGGCCTCACCAAGGTCCTGTACAACTGTAGTAACACCTCCCTGCCCCTGTACTCAAATCCCCTAGATATGAAGGCCAACATGTCATTTGCTTTCTGAACCGCCTGCTGTACCTGCATGCCAACCTTCAATGACTGATGTACCATGACATCCAGGTCTCGATGCACCTCTCCTTTTCCTAATCTGTCACCATTCAGATAATAGTCTGTCTCTCTGTTTTTACCACCAAAGTGGATAACCTCACATTTATCCACATTATACTTCAGCTGCCATGCATTTGCCCACTCACCTAACCTATCCAAGTCACTTTGCAGCCTCATAGCATCCTCCTCGCAGCTCACACTGCCACCCAACTTAGTGTCATCCGCAAATTTGGAGATACTACATTTAATCCCCTCGTCTAAATCATTAATGTACAATGTAAACAGCTGGGCCCCAGCACAGAACCTTGCGGTACCCCACTAGTCACTGCCTGCCATTCTGAAAAGTACCCATTTACTCCTACTCTTTGCTTCCTGTCTGACAACCAGTTCTCAATCCATATCAGCACACTACCCCCAATCCCATGTGCTTTAACTTTGCACATTAATCTCTTGTGTGGGACCTTGTCGAAAGCCTTCTGAAAGTCCAAATACACCACATCAACTGGTTCTCCCTTGTCCACTCTACTGGAAACATCCTCAAAAAATTCCAGAAGATTTGTCAAGCATGATTTCCCTTTCAGAAATCCATGCTGACTTGGACCTATCATGTCACCTCTTTCCAAATGCGCTGCTATGACATCCTTAATAATTGATTCCATCATTTTACCCACTACCGATGTCAGGCTGACTGGTCTATAATTCCCTGTTTTCTCTCTCCCTCCTTTTTTAAAAAATGGGGTCACATTGGCTACCCTCCACTCCATAGGAACTGATCCAGAGTCAATGGAATGTTGGAAAATGACTGTCAATGCATCCGCTATTTCCAAGGCCACCTCATTAAGTACTCTGGGATGCAGTCCATCAGGCCCTGGGGATTTATTGGCCTTCAATCCCATCAATTTCCCCAACACAATTTCCTGACTAATAAGGATTTCCCTCAGTTCCTCCTTCTGACCCCTTTTATATTCAGAAGGTTGTTAGTGTCCTCCTTAGTGAATACCGAACCAAAGTACTTGTTCAATTGGTCTGCCATTTCTTTGTTCCCCGTTATGACTTCCCCTGATTCTGACTGCAGGGGACCTACGTTTGTCTTTACTAACCTTTTTCTCTTTACATATCTATAGAAACTTTTGCAGTCCGTCTTAATGTTCCCTGCAAGCTTCCTCTCGTACTCCATTTTCCCTGCCCTAATCAAACCCTTTATCCTCCTCTGCTGAGTTCTACATTTCTCCCAGTCCCCGGGTTCACTGCTATTTCTGGCCAATTTGTATGCCATTTCCTTGGCTTTAATACTATCCCTGATTTCCCTAGATAGCCACGGTTGAGCCACCTTCCCTTTTTTATTTTTACGCCAGACAGGAATGTACAATTGTTGTAGTTCATCCATGCGGTCTCTAAATGTCTGCCATTGCCCATCCACAGTCAACCCCTTAAGTATCATTCGCCAATCTATCCTAGCCAATTCACGCTTCATACCTTCAAAGTTACCCTTCTTTAAGTTCTGGAACATGGTCTCTGAATTAACTGTTTCATTCTCCATCCTAATGCAGAATTCCACCATATTATGGTCACTCTTCCCCAAGGGGCCTCGCACAATGAGATTGCTAATTAATCCTCTCTCATTACACAACACCCAGTCTAAGATGGCCTCCCCCCTAGTTGGTTCCTCGACATATTGGTCTCGAAAACCATCCCTTATGCACTCCAGGAAATCCTCCTCCACCGTATTGCTTCCAGTTTGGTTAGCCCAATCTATACGCATATTAAAGTCACCCATGATAACTGCTGCACCTTTATTGCATGCACCCCTAATTTCCTGTTTGATGCCCTCCCCAACATCACTACTACCAGGGCCTGATAGTCTGCATCCCAGAGTACTTAAGGAAGTGGCCCTAGAAATATTGGATGCATTGGTGATCATTTTCCAACAGTCTTATCGACTCTGGATCAGTTCCGATGGACTGGAGGATAGCTAATGTAACACCACTTTTTAAAAAGGGAGGGAGAGAGAAAGCGGGTAATTGTAGACCGGTTAGCCTGACATCAGTGGTGGGGAAAATATTGGAATCAATTATTAAGGAGGAAATAGCAGCGCATTTGGAAATCAGTGACAGGATCGGTCCAAGTCAGCATGGATTTATGAAAGGGAAATCCTGCTTGACAAATCTTCTGGAATTTTTTGAGGATGTAACTAGTAGAGTGGACAAGGGAGAACCAGTGGATGTGGTGTATTTGGACTTTCAAAAGGCTTTTGACAAGATCCCACACAAGGTATCAAAGCACATGGTATTGGGGGTAATATACTGACGTGGATAGAGAACCGGTTGGCAGACAGGAAGCAGAGTGTCGGGATAAATGGGTTCTCTTCAGAATGGCAGACAGTGACTAGTGGAGTGCCGCAGGGCTCAGTGCTGGGACCCCAGCTCTTTACAATATACATCAATGATTTAGATGAAGGAGTTGAGTGTAATATCTCCAAGTTTGCAGATGACACTAAGCTGGGTGGCGATGTGAGCTGTAAGGGGGACGCTAAGAGGCTGCAGGGTGACTTGGACAGGTTAGGCGAGTGGGGAAATGCATGGCAGATGCAGTATAATGTGGATAAATGTGAGATTATCCACTTTGGGGGCAAAAACATGAAGACAGAATATTATCTGAATGGTGGCAGATTAGGAACAGGGGAGGTGCAACGAGACCTGGGTGTCATGGTTCATCAGTCATTGAAAGTTGGCATACAGGTACAGCAGGCGGTGAAGAAGGCAAATGGTATGTTGGCCTTCATAGCTAGGGGATTTGAGTATAGGAGCAGGGAGGTCTTACTGCAGTTGTACAGGGCCTTGGTGAGTCCTCACCTGGAATATTGTGTTCAGTTCTGGTCTCCTAATTTGAGGAAGGACATTCTTGCTATTGAGGGAGTGCAGCGAAGGTTCACCAGACTGATTCCTGGGATGGCTGGACTGACATATGAGGAGAGACTAGATCAACTGGGCCTTTATACATTGGAGTTTAGAAGGAGAGAAACATAGAAACATAGAAAATAGGTGCAGGAGCAGGCCATTCAGCCCTTCTAGCCTGCACCACCATTCAATGAGTTCATGGCTGAACATGAAACTTCAGTACCCCCTTCCTACTTTCTCGCCATACCCCTTGATCCCCCGAGTAGTAAGGACTTCATCTAACTCCCTTTTGAATATATTAAGTGAATTGGCCTCAACTACTTTCTGTGGTAGAGAATTCCACAGGTTCACCACTCTCTGGGTGAAGAAGTTTCTCCTCATCTCGGTCCTAAATGGCTTACCCCTTATCCTTAGACTGTGACCCCTGGTTCTGGACTTCCCCAACATTGGGAACATTCTTCCTGCATCTAACCTGTCTAAACCCGTCAAAATTTTAAACGTTTCTATGAGGTCCCCTCTCATTCTTCTGAACTCCAGTGAATACAAGCCCAGTTGATCCAGTCTTTCTTAATAGGTCAGTCCCACCATCCCGGGAATCAGTCTGGTGAATCTTCGCTGCACTCCCTCAATAGCAAGAATGTCCTTCCTCAAGTTAGGAGACCAAAACTGTACACAATACTCCAGTTGTGGCCTCACCAAGGCCCTGTACAACTGTAGCAACACCTCCTTGCCCCTGTACTCAAATCCCCTCGCTATGAAGGCCAACATGCCATTTGCTTTCTTAACCGCCTGCTGTACCTGCATGCCAACCTTCAATGACTGATGTACCATGACACCCAGGTCTCGTTGCACCTTCCCTTTTCCTAATCTGTCACCATTCAAATAATAGTCTGTCTCTCTGTTTTTACCACCAAAGTGGATAACCTCACATTTATCCACATTATACTTCATCTGCCATGCATTTGCCCACTCACCTAACCTATCCAAGTCACTCTGCAGCCTCATAGCATCCTCCTCGCAGCTCACACTGCCACCCAACTTAGTGTCATCCACAAATTTGGAGATACTACATTTAATCCCCTCGTCTAAATCATTAATGTACAATGTACAATGTAAACAGGATCTCATAGAAACATAGAAACATACAAAATTCTGAAGGCACGGGACAGGTCAGATGCGGGTAGATTGTTCCCGATGTTGGGGAAGACCAGAAGCAGGGGACACAATCTTAGGATAAGGGGTAGGCCAGTTAGGACTGAGATGAGGAGAAACTTCTTCACTCAGAGAGTTGTTAATCTGTGGAATTCCCTGCCGCAGAGAGTTGTTGATGCCAGTTCATTGGATATATTCAAGAGGGAGTTAGATATGGCCCTTACGGCTAAGGGGATCAACAGGTATGGAGAAAAAGCAGTAAAGGGGTACTGAGGGATTGATCAGCCATGATCTTATTGTATGGTGGTGCAGCCTTGAAAGGCCGAATAGCCTACTCCTGCACCTATTTTGTATGTTTCTATGTTTCTAAACGGTGCGGGGAGTGAGGGGGAGAGTAGGATTGGACTAGCTGGGTTATTAAAGGATACGGGGAGTAAGGTGGAGTGGGATTAGAGTGGATGTGATATTAAACAGTATGGGGAGTGAGGGGAGAGTGGGATTGGAGTGGGTGGGGTAGTAACCGGTACAGGGAGTGAGGGGAGTGTGCGATTAGACTGTGTGTGATATTACATTGTATGTATGAGAGCGAGTGTGTGTGAGTGTGTGTGCTTTTTTATTATTCGTTTCTGGAATGTGGGCGTCGCTGGCAAGGACGGCATTTATTGCTCATCCCTAATTGCCGCCTTCTTGAACCGCTGCAGTCCGTGTGGTGAAGGTGCTCCCTCAGTGCTGTTAGGGAGGGAGTTCCAGGATTTTGACCCAGCGACGTTGAAAGAACGACCGATATATTTCCACGTCAGGATGGTGTGTGACTGGGAGGGGAACGTGGAGGTGGTGGTGTTCCCATGCACCTGCTGCCCTGGTCCTTCTAGCCGTTAAAGGTCGCGGGTTTGAGAGGTGCCGCCGAAGAAGCCTTGGCGAGTTGCTGCAGTGCATCTTGTAGATGGTGCACACTGCAGCCAGGGGGCGCCGGTGGTGGAGGGAGTGAATGTTTAAGGTGGTGGTTGAGGCGCAGATCAAGTGGGCTGCTTTGTCCTGGATGGTGTCGAGCTTCTTGAGTGTTGTTGCAGATGCACTCATTCAGGCAAGTGGAGAGTATTCCATCACACTCCTGACTTGTGCCTTGTTGGTAACGTAACTGCTGCAGCCAAAGTCGCTAGCGGTGAGTGGCTCCGAGAATTGGGCTGGGCCACAAGGCCCTGTGCAGTTGAATAGCTGCCGTCCCGGCCACGCGCTCGGGGCGACAATGATGTCCACCCGCCAAAATAAACCCAATGGTGCTCTAGCCAGTGCTGAGTGTGGACCCTGCGGCCCAAGTGGGGTACAGCACCGTGGGCAGGAGAGATGGGGAGGAGTAGAGCAGGGAGGAGGGGGCGGGGAAACCATTCTCATTTCTGCCCCATTTAACCAGGAACTCTGCCCCATCCAGAGCTCTGGAACATCCAGTTGGCAAGGAGAAGCGATGACATCACTGCTGAAGCAACTTCCCCAGCCGAACCTCAACACTTTCCTTTACTTGATGCAGCACTTAAAAAGGTAATTTAGATCTTCAAATCACATTGACTGATGTCTCTCAGTCCCCTCCCTCAGGGAAATATCTGTACACTGACTGGTGTCTCTCAGTCCCCTCTCCCTCAGGAAGATATCTGTACACTGACTGGTGTTTCTCAGTCCCCTCTCCCTCAGGGAGATATCTGTACACTGACTGGTGTTTCTCAGTCCCCCTCTCTCAGGGAGATATCTGTACACTGACTGGTGTCTCTCAGTCCCTCTCCCTCAGGGAGATATCAGTACACTGACTGGTGTCTCTCAGTCCCTCTCCCTCAGGGAGATATCTGTACACTGACTGGTGTCTCTCAGTCCCTCTCCCTCAGGGAGATATCTGTACACTGACTGGTGTCTCTCAGTCCCCTCCCTCAGGGAGATATCTGTACACTGACTGGTGTCTCTCAGTCCGCTCTCCCTCAGTGAGATATCTGTACACTGACTGGTGTCTCTCAGTCCCCTCTCCGTCAGGGAGATATCTGTACACTGACTGGTGTCTCTCAGTCCCCTCTCCCTCAGGGAAATATCTGTACACTGACTGGTGTCTCTCAGTCCCCGCTCCCTCAGGGAGATATCTGTACACTGACTGGTGTCTCTCAGTCCCTCTCCCTCAGGGAGATATCTGTACACCGACTGGTGTCTCTCAGTCCCCTCTCCCTCAGGGAGATATCTGTACACTGACTGGTGTCTCTCAGTCCCCTCCCTCAGGGAGATATCTGTACACTGACTGGTGTCTCTCAGTCCCCTCTCCCTCAGTGAGATATCTGTACACTGACTGGTGTCTCTCAGTCCCCTCTCCGTCAGGGAGATATCTGTACACTGACTGGTGTCTCTCAGTCCCCGCTCCCTCAGGGAGATATCTGTACACTGACTGGTGTCTCTCAGTCCCCGCTCCCTCAGGGAGATATCTGTACACTGACTGGTGTCTCTCAGTCCCCTCTCCCTCAGGAAGATATCTGTACACTGACTGGTGTCTCTCAGTCCCTCTCCCTCAGGGAGATATCTGTACACTGACTGGTGTCTCTCAGTCCCCTCTCCCTCAGAGAGATATCAGTACACTGACTGGTGTCTCTCAGTCCCCTCTACCTCAGGGAGATATCTGTACACTGACTGGTGTCTCTCAGTCCCCTCTCCCTCAGGGAGATATCTGTACACTGACTGTTGTCTCTCAGTCCCCTCTCCCTCAGGGAGATATCTGTACACTGACTGGTGTCTCTCAGTCCCCTCTCCCTCAGGGAGATATCTGTACACTGACTGGTGTCTCTCAGTCCCCCTTCACCCTCATGGAGATATCTGTACACTGACTGTTGTCTCTCAGTCCCCTCTCCCTCAGGGAGATATCTGTACACTGACTGGTGTCTCTCAGTCCCCTCTCCCTCAGGGAGATATCTGTGCACTGACTGGTGTCTCTCAGTCCCCTCTCCCTCAGGGAGATATCTGTACACTGACTGGTGTCTCGCAGTCCCCCTCTCTCAGGGAGATATCTGTACACTGACTGGCGTCTCTCAGTCCCTCTCTCTCAGAGAGATATCTGTACACTGACTGGTGTTTCTCAGTCCCCTCTCCCTCAGAGAGATATCTGTACACTGACTGGTGTCTCTCAGTGCCCTCTCTCAGGGAGATATCTGTACACTGACTGGTGTCTCCGAGTCCCCCTCCCTCAGGGAGATGTCTGTACACTGACTGGTGTCTTATCTGTGAAGTTATACAGGGCTATGGGGAGCAGTGGGATTAGATTGGGTTTAATGTAGGGCAACGGGGAGAGAGCAGGGCAGTGGAATTAGATTTCGATTGATACAGGGCTGTGGGGGGAGAGTAGGGCAGTGGGATTAGTTTGGGATTGATACTGCCTATGGAAAGAGAGTGGGGCAGTGAGATTAGTTTAGGATTGATAGCGGGCTATGGGGAGAGAGTGTGGAAGTGGGATTAGTTTGTGATTGGTACAGGGCTACGGGGAGAGAGAGGGGCAGTGGGTTTAGTTTGGGGATTGATACAGGGCTATGGGGAGAGAGAGGGGCAGTGGGTTTAGTTTGGGGATTGATACAGGGCTATGGGGAGAGAGTGGGGCAGTGGGTTTAGTTTGGGGATTGATACAGGGCTATGGGGAGAGAGTGGGGCAGTGGGATTAGTTTTGGATTGAAATTGGCTATGTGGAGAGAGCAGGCCAGTGGGATCAGTTGGGGATTGATGCAGGGCTGTGGGGAGAGAGTGGGGCAGTGGGATTAGTTTGGGATTGATACAGGGCTATGGGGAGAGAGTGGGGCAGTGGGATTAGTTTGGGAATTGATACAGGGCTATGGGGAGAGAGTATGGAAGTGGGATTAGTTTGGGATTGATACAGGGCTATGGGGAGAGAGTGGGGCAGTGGGATTAGTTTGGGAATTGATACAGGGCTGTGGGGAGAGAGTATGGAAGTGGGATTAGTTTGGGATTGATACAGGGCTATGGGGAGAGAGCGTGGCAGTGGGATTGGATTGGGATGGACACTGGGCTGATGAGAGAGTAGGGCAGTGGGGTTAGTTTGTAATTGATACAGGGCTGTGGAGAGAGAGCGGGTCAGTGGGATTAGTTTGGGATTGACATTTGCTATGTGGAGAGAGCAGGCCAGTGGGATTAGTTTGGGATTGACATTGGTCTATGGGGAGAGCACGGGGCACTGGGATTAGTTTAAGATTGATACAGGGCTATGGGGAGAGAGTGGGGCAGTGGGATTTATTTGGGATCGACATAGCGCTATGGAGAGAGGGGCAGTGGGATTAGTTTGACTCGGGAAATGACCCCGGGTATATTGGCAGCGACCTTGGACAGTGACCCAGTGTATGGGCAGTGACCCCAGGTATGTTGGCAGTGAACCCGGGTATGTTGGCAGTGACCCCGGGCAGTGATACCGGGTATGTTAGCACTGACCCCAAGCAGTGACCACGGGTGTGGGCAGAAACTCTGGGTATGTTGGCAGTGACCCCAAACAGTGGCCCTGTGTATTTTGGCAATGACTTCGGGCAGTGACCCCGGGTACATTGGCGGTGGCCCTGGACGGTGACCCCGGGTATCTTGGCAGTGACCACGGGAGTGGGAAGTGACCCTGGGCATGGTCCCCGGGTGTGGGCAGCAACCCCGGGCAGTGATCCGGGTGTGGGCAGTGATCCGGGTGTGGGCAGTGACACCGAGCAGTGATCCCGTGTGCGGGCACTGACCCCAGGTGCGGGCAGTGACCCCGGGTGTGGGCAGTGACCCCGGGTGTGGGCAGTGGCACCAAGCAGTGACCCCGTGTGCGGGCACTGACCCCAGGCATGGGCAGTGACCCCGGGTGTGGGCAGTGACCCCGGGTGTGGGCACTGACACCGAGCAGTGACCCCGGGTGTGGGCAGTGACCCCGGGTGTGGGCAGTGACCCCAGGTGTGGGCAGTGGTCCCGGGTGTGAGCAGTGGCCTTGGGTGTGGGCAGTGACCCCGAGCGTGGGCAGTGACCCCGGGAGTGGGCAGTGACCCCGGGTGTGGGCAATGAACCCGGGTGTGGGCAGTGACCCCGGGTGTGGGCAGTGACCCCGGGTGTGGGCAATGAACCCGGGTGTGGGCAGTGACCCCGGGTGTGGGCAGTGAACCCGGGTGTGGGCAGTGACCCCGGGTGTGGGCAGTGACCCCGGGTGTGGGCAATGAACCCGGGTGTGGGCAGTGACCCCGGGTGTGGGCAGTGACCCCGGGCAGTGACCCCGGGTGTGGGCATTGACCCCGGGCAGTGACCCCGGGTGTGGGCAGTGTCCCGGGGCGTGGGCAGTGACCCCGGGTGAAGCAGTGACCCCGGGCAGTGGCCCCGAGTGTTGGCAGCGACCCCGACATGTGGGCAGTGGTGTGGGCAGTGACCCCGGGTGTGGGCAGTGACCCAGGCAGTGAGCCCGGGCAGTGGCCGCGGGTGTGGGCAGTGACCCTGGCAGTTGGCCCGGGTGTAGGCAGTGACACCGGGCAGTGGCCCCAGGTGTAGGCAGTGACCCCGGGCAGTGACCCCGGGTGTAGGCAGTGACCCCGGGCAGTGACCCCGGGCAGTGGCCCCGGGCAGTGGCCGCGGGTGTGGGCAGTGACACCGGGCAGTGGCCCCAGGTGTAGGCAGTGACCCCGGGCAGTGACCCCGGGCAGTGGCCCCGGGCAGTGGCCGCGGGTGTGGGCAGTGACCCAGGCAGTGGCCCCGGGTGTAGGCAGTGACCCCGGGCAGTGGCCCCGGGTGTTGGCAGTGACCCCGACATGTGGGCAGTGGTGTGGGCAGTGACCCCGGGTGTGGGCAGTGACCCAGGCAATGGTCCCGGGTGTAGGCAGTGACACCGGGCAGTGGCCCCAGGTGTAGGCAGTGACCCCGGGCAGTGACCCCGGGTGTTGGCAGTGACCCCGGGTGTGGGCAGTGACCCTGGCAGTGGCCCCGGGTGTTGGCAGTGACCCCGGGCAGTGGCCCCGGGTGTGAGCAGTGACCCCGGGGAGTGGCTCCGGGTGTTGGCAGTGACCCCGGGTTTGGGCAGTGACCCTGGCAGTGGCCCCGGGTGTTGGCAGTGACCCCGGGCAGTGGCTCCGGATGTTGGCAGTGATCCCGGGTGTGGGCAGTGACCCTGGCAGTGGTCCCGGGTGTTGGCAGTGAGCCCGGGCAGTGGCCCCGGGTGTGAGCAGTGACCCTGGCAGTGACCCCGGGTGTGGGCAGTGACCCTGGGTGTGGGCAGTGACCCCGGGTGTGGGCAGTGACACCGGGTGTGGGCAGTGACCCCGGGTGTGGGTAGTGGTCCCGACTATGGGCAGTTACCCCGGGTGTGGGCAATGACTCCGGGCGTGGGCAGTTACCCCGGGTGTGGGCAATGACCCCGGGTGTGGGCAGTGACCCCGGGCAGGGGCCCCGGGTGTGGGCAGTGACCCCGGGCAGTGGCCCCAGGTGTGAGCAGTGACCCCAGGTGTGGGCAGTGACCCAGGCAGTGTCCATAGGTGTGGGGAGTGACCCCGGGCAGTGTCCCCAGGTGTATGCAGTGACCCCGAGCAGTGGCCCCGGGTGTTGGCAGTGACCCCGGGCAGTGGACCCGGGTGTATTCAGTGACCCCGGGCAGTGAACCCGGGTGTGGGCAGTGACCCTGGCAGTGGCCCCGGGTGTTGGCAGTGACCCCGGGCAGTGACCCTGGGTGTGGGCAGTGACCCTGGCAGTGGCCCCGGGTGTTGGCAGTGACCCCGGGCAGTGACCCTGGGTGTGGGCAGTGACCCCGAGTGTGGGCATTTACCCCGGGTATGGGCAATGACCCCGGGCGTGGACAGTGACTCCGGGTGTGGGCAGTGACCCCGGGCAGTGACCCTCGGTTTGGGCAGTGACCCCGAGTGTGGGCAGTGTCCCGGGGTGTGGGCAGTGACCCCGGTTGTGGGCAGTGGCCCCGGGTGTGAGCAGTGACTCCGGTTGTGGGTAGTTACCCCGGGTGTGGGCAGTGACCACGGGTGTGGGCAGTGACCCCGGGTGTGGGCAATGACCCCGGGCATGGGCAGTGACCCGGAGTGTGGGTAGTGGCCCCGGGTGTGGGCAGTGACACCGGGCAGTGGCCCCAGGTGTAGGCAGTGACCCCGGGCAGTGACCCCGGGTGTTGGCAGTGGCCCCGGGTGTTGGCAGTGACCCCGAGCAGTGACCCCGGGTGTGAGCAGTGACCCTGGCAGTGACCCCGGGTGTGGGCAGTGACCCCGGGTGTGGGCGGTGACACTGGGTGTGGGCAGTGACTCCGGGTATTGACAGTGACCCCGGGCAGTGACCCTGGGTTTGGGCAGTGACCCCGAGTGTGGGCAGTGTCCCGGGGTGTGTGGGCAGTGACCCCGGGTGTGGGCAGTGACCCCGGGTGTGGGAAGTGACCCTGGGAGAGGGCAGTGACCCCGGGTGCGGGCAGTGACCCCGGGTGTGGGCAGTGACCCCGGGTGTGGGCAGTGGCCCCGGGTGTGGGCAGTGTCCCGGGGTGTGGGCAGTGACCCCGGGTGTGGGCAGTGACCCCGGGTGTGGGCAGTGACCCCGGGTGTGGGCAGTGACCCCGGGTGTGGGCAGTGACCCCGGGTGTGGGCAGTGGCCCCGGGTGTGAGCAGTGACTCCGGTTGTGGGCAGTGACCCCGGGTGTGGGCAATGACCCCGGGCGTGGGCAGTGACCCCGAGTGTGGGCAATGACCCCGGGTGTGGGCAGTGACCCCGGGTGTGGGCAATGACCCCGGGCGTGGGCAGTGACCCTGAGTGTGGGTAGTGGTAACGAATGTGGGCAGTGACCCCGGGTGTGGGCAGTGACCCCGGGTGTGGGCAATGACCCCGGGCGTGGGCAGTGACCCTGAGTGTGGGTAGTGGTAACGAATGTGGGCAGTGACCCCAGGTGTGGGCAATGAACCCGGGTGTGGGCAGTGACCACGGGCGTGGGCAGTGACCCCGGGCAGTGACCCCGGGTGTGGGCATTGACCCTAGGCAGTGACCCCGGGTGTGGGCAGTGTCCCGGGGTGTGTGCAGTGACCCCGGGTGAGGCAGTGACCCCGGGCAGTGGCCCCGGGTGTTGGCAGTGACCCCGACATGTGGGCAGTGGTGTGGGCAGTGACCCCGGGTGTGGGCAGTGACCCAGGCAGTGAGCCCGGGCAGTGGCCGCGGGTGTGGGCAGTGACCCAGGCAGTTGGCCCGGGTGTAGGCAGTGACACCGGGCAGTGGCCCCAGGTGTAGGCAGTGACCCCGGGCAGTGACCCCGGGTGTTGGCAGTGACCCTGGGAAGTGACCCCGGGTGTGGGCAGTGGCCCCGGGCAATGGCCCCGGGCAGTGGCCCCGGGTGTAGGCAGTGACACCGGGCAGTGGTCCCAGGTGTAGGCAGTGACCCCGGGCAGTGACCCCGGGTGTTGGCAGTGACCCTGGGCAGTGACCCCGGGTGTGGGCAGTGGCCCGGGTGTGAGCAGTGACCCCGGGCAGTGGCTCCGGTTGTTGGCAGTGACCCCGGGCAGTGGCCCCGGGTGTGGGCAGTGATCCCGGGCAGTGGCCCCGGGTGTGGGCAGTGACACCGGGCAGTGACCCCGGGTGTTGGCAGTGACCCCGGGCAGTGGCCCCGGGTGTGGGCAGTGACCCTGGGCAGTGGCCCCGGGTGTGGGCAGTGATCCCGGGCAGTGGCCCCGGGTGTGGGCAGTGACCCCGGGCAAAGGCCCCGGGTGTGGGCAGTAACCCCGGGCAGTGGCCCCGGGTGTGGGCAGTGACCCCGGGCAGTGGCCCCGGGTGTGGGCAGTGACCCCGGGCAGTGGCCCCAGGTGTGAGCAATGACCCAGGCAGTGTCCACGGGTGTGGGCAGTGACCCCGGGCAGTGTCCCCGGGTGTAGACAGTGACCCCGGGCAGTGGCCCCGGGTGTTGGCAGTGACCCCGGGCAGTGACCCCGGGTGTGGGCAGTGACCCCGGGCAGTGGCCCCGGGTGTAGGCAGTGAGCCCGGGCAGTGGCCCCGGGTGTGGGCAGTAACCCCGGGCAGTGTCCCCGGGTGTAGACAGTGACCCCGGGCAGTGGCCCCGGGTGTTGGCAGTGACCCCGGGCAGTGACCCCGGGTGTGGGCAGTGACCCCGGGCAGTGGCCCCGGGTGTAGGCAGTGAGCCCGGGCAGTGGCCCCGGGTGTGGGCAGTGACCCCGGGCAGTGGCCCCGGGTGTGAGCAGTGACCCCAGGTGTGGGCAGTGACCCAGGGAGTGTCCACGGGTGTGGGCAGTGACCCCGGGCAGTGTCCCCGGGTGTAGGCAGTGACCCCGGGCAGTGGCCCCGGGTGTTGGCAGTGACCCCGGGCAGTGACCCCGGGTGTGGGCAGTGGCCCGGGTGTGAGCAGTGACCCCGGGCAGTGGCTCCGGGTGTTGGCAGTGACCCCGGGTGTGGGCAGTGACCCCGGGCAGTGACCCCGGGTGTGGGCAGTGGCCCGGGTGTGAGCAGTGACCCCGGGCAGTGGCTCCGGGTGTTGGCAGTGGCCCCGGGTGTTGGCAGTGACCCCGGGCAGTGGCCCCGGGTGTTGGCAGTGACCCCGGGCAGTGACCCCGGGTGTGGGCAGTGGCCCGGGTGTGAGCAGTGACCCCGGGCAGTGGCTCTGGGTGTTGGCAGTGACCCCGGGTGTGGGCAGTGACCCTGGCAATGGCCCCGGGTGTTGGCAGTGACCCCGGGCAGTGGCCCCGGGTGTGAGCAGTGACCCTGGCAGTGGCCCCAGGTGTAGGCAGTGACCCCGGGCAGTGACCCCGGGTGTTGGCAGTGACCCCGGGCAATGACCCCGGGTGTGGGCAGTGACACCGGGCAGTGGCCCCGGGTGTTGGCAGTGACCCCGGGCAATGACCCCGGGTGTAGGCAGTGACCCAGGCAGTGGCCCCGGGTGTAGGCAGTGACACCGGGCAGTGGCCCCGGGTGTAGGCAGTGACACCGGGTGTGGGCAGTGACCCTGGGAGTGGGCAGTGACCCCGGGTGTGGGCAGTGACTCCTGTTGTGGGTAGTGGCCCCGGGTGTGGGCAGTGACCCCGGGTGTGGGCAGTGACCCCGGTTGTGGGCAGTGACCCCGGGTGTGGGCAGTGACGCCGGGTGTGGGCAGTGACCCCGGGTGTGGGCAGTGACGCCGGGTGTGGGTAGTGGTCCCGAGTATGGGCAGTGACCCCGGGTGTGGGCATTGACCCCAGGTGTGGGCAGTGGCCCCGGGTGTGGGCAGTGACCCCGGGTTTGGGCAGTGACCCCAGGTGTGGGCAGTGACCCCAGGTGTGGGCAGTGACCCCGGGTGTGGGCAGTGGCCCCAGGTGTAGGCAGTGACCCCGGGCAGTGGGAAGTGACCCTGGCAGTGGGCAGTGACCCCGGGTGTGGGCATTGACCCCAGGTGTGGGCAGTGGCCCCGGGTGTGGGCAGTGATCCCGGGTTTGGGCAGTGACCCCAGGCGTGGGCAGTGACCCCGGGTGAGGCAGTGACCTCGGGTGTGGGCAGTGACCCCGGGCAGTGTCCCCGGGTGTAGGCAGTGACCCCGGGCAGTGGCCCCGGGTGTTGGCAGTGACCCCGGGCAGTGACCCCAGGTGTGGGCAGTGGCCCGGGTGTGAGCAGTGACCCCGGGCAGTGGCTCCGGGTGTTGGCAGTGACCCCGGGTGTGGGCAGTGACCCTGGCAGTGGCCCCGGGTGTTGGCAGTGACCCCGGGCAGTGGCCCCGGGTGTTGGCAGTGACCCCGGGCAGTGACCCCGGGTGTGGGCAGTGGCCCGGGTGTGAGCAGTGACCCCGGGCAGTGGCTCTGGGTGTTGGCAGTGACCCCGGGTGTGGGCAGTGACCCTGGCAATGGCCCCGGGTGTTGGCAGTGACCCCGGGCAGTGGCCCCGGGTGTGAGCAGTGACCCTGGCAGTGGCCCCAGGTGTAGGCAGTGACCCCGGGCAGTGACCCCGGGTGTTGGCAGTGACCCCGGGCAATGACCCCGGGTGTGGGCAGTGACACCGGGCAGTGGCCCCGGGTGTTGGCAGTGACCCCGGGCAATGACCCCGGGTGTAGGCAGTGACCCAGGCAGTGGCCCCGGGTGTAGGCAGTGACACCGGGTGTGGGTAGTGGTCCCGAGTATGGGCAGTGACCCCGGGTGTGGGCATTGACCCCAGGTGTTGGCAGTGGCCCCGGGTGTGGGCAGCGACCCCGGGTTTGGGCAGTGACCCCAGGTGTGGGCAGTGACCCCAGGTGTGGGCAGTGACCCCGGGTGTGGGCAGTGGCCCCAGGTGTAGGCAGTGACCCCGGGCAGTGGGAAGTGACCCTGGGAGTGGGCAGTGACCCCGGGTGTGGGCAGTGTCCCGGGGTGTGGGCAGTGACCCCGGGTGTGGGCAGTGACCCCGGGTGTGGGCAGTGACCCCGGGTGTGGGCAGTGACCCCGGGTGAGGCAGTGACCTCGGGTGTGGGCAGTGACCCAGGCAGTGACCCAGGCAGTGGCCCCGGGTGTAGGCAGTGACACCGGGCAGTGGCCCCAGGTGTAGGCAGTGACACCGGGTGTGGGCAGTGGCCCCAGGTGTAGGCAGTGACCCAGGGCAGTGACTCCGGGTGTTGGCAGTGACCCCGGGCAGTGACCCCGGGTGTAGGCAGTGACACCGGGTGTGGGCAGTGGCCCCAGGTGTAGGCAGTGACCCAGGGCAGTGACCCCGGGTGTTGGCAGTGACCCCGGGCAGTGACCCCGGGTGTGAGCAGTGACCCCGGGCAGTGACCCCGGGTGTAGGCAGTGACCCCGGGTGTGGGCAGTGACCCCGGGTGTGGGTCGTGGCCCCGGGTGTGGGCAGTGACCCCGGGTGTGGGCAGTGACCCCGGGTAGTGACCCCGGGTGTGGGCAGTGACACCGGGTGTGGGCATTGACCCCGGGTGTGGGCAGTGACTCCAGTTGTGGGTGGTGGCCCCGGGTGTGGGCA
This sequence comes from Pristiophorus japonicus, assembly GCF_044704955.1. Taxonomy (NCBI): domain Eukaryota; kingdom Metazoa; phylum Chordata; class Chondrichthyes; family Pristiophoridae; genus Pristiophorus; species Pristiophorus japonicus. Next base: position 1,747,266 of record NW_027252668.1, on the reverse strand, counting down.
GTGACCCCGGGTGTGGGCAGTGACCCCGGGTTTGGGGAGTGACCCCGGGTGTGGGCAGTGACCCCGGGTGTGGGCAATGATCCCGGGGGATGAGCAGTGACTCCGGGCAGTGGCTCCGGGTGTTGGCAGTGACCCCGGGTGTGGGCAGTGACCCTGGCAGTGGCCCCGGGTGTTGGCAGTGACCCCGGGCAGTGGCCCCGGGTGTTGGCAGTGACCCCGGGCAGTGACCCCAGGTGTGGGCAGTGGCCCGGGTGTGAGCAGTGACCCCGGGCAATGGTTCTGGGTGTTGGCAGTGACCCCGGGTGTGGGCAGTGACCCTGGCAGTGGCCCCGGGTGTTGGCAGTGACCTCGGGCAGTGGCCCCGGGTGTGAGCAGTGACCCTGGCAGTGGCCCCAGGTGTAGGCAGTGACCCCGGGCAGTGACCCCGGGTGTTGGCAGTGACCCCGGGCAATGACCCCGGGTGTGGGCAGTGACACCGGGCAGTGGCCCCGGGCAGTGGCCGCGGGTGTGGCAGTGACCCAGGCAGTGGCCCCGGGTGTAGGCAGTGACACCGGGCAGTGGCCCCGGGTGTAGGCAGTGACACCGGGCAGTGGCCCCGGGTGTAGGCAGTGACACCGGGTGTGGGCAGTGACCCTGGGAGTGGGCAGTGACCCCGGGTGTGGGCAGTGACTCCAGTTGTGGGTAGTGGCCCCGGGTGTGGGCAGTGACCCCGGGTGTGGGCAGTGACCCCGGTTGTGGGCAGTGACCCCGGGTGTGGGCAGTGACGCCGGGTGTGGGCAGTGACCCCGGGTGTGGGCAGTGACGCCGGGTGTGGGTAGTGGTCCCGAGTATGGGCAGTGACCCCGGGTGTGGGCATTGACCCCAGGTGTGGGCAGTGGCTCCGGGTGTGGGCAGTGACCCCGGGTTTGGGCAGTGACCCCAGGTGTGGGCAGTGACCCCAGGTGTGGGCAGTGACCCCGGGTGTGGGCAGTGGCCCCAGGTGTAGGCAGTGACCCCGGGCAGTGGGAAGTGACCCTGGCAGTGGGCAGTGACCCCGGGTGTGGGCATTGACCCCAGGTGTGGGCAGTGGCCCCGGGTGTGGGCAGTGATCCCGGGTTTGGGCAGTGACCCCAGGCGTGGGCAGTGACCCCGGGTGAGGCAGTGACCTCGGGTGTGGGCAGTGACCCAGGCAGTGACCCAGGCAGTGGCCCCGGGTGTAGGCAGTGACACCGGGCAGTGGCCCCAGGTGTAGGCAGTGACACCGGGTGTGGGCAGTGGCCCCAGGTGTAGGCAGTGACCCAGGGCAGTGACCCCAGGTGTTGGCAGTGACCCCGGGCAGTGACCCCGGGTGTAGGCAGTGACACCGGGTGTGGGCAGTGGCCCCAGGTGTAGGCAGTGACCCCGGGCAGTGACCCCGGGTGTGAGCAGTGACCCCGGGCAGTGACCCCGGGTGTAGGCAGTGACACTGGGTGTGGGCAGTGATCCTGGGTGTGGGCAGTGACCCCGGGTGTGGGCAGTGACGCCGGGTGTGGGTAGTGGTCCCGAGTATGGGCAGTGACCCCGGGTGTGGGCATTGACCCCAGGTGTTGGCAGTGGCCCCGGGTGTGGGCAGTGACCCCGGGTTTGGGCAGTGACCCCAGGTGTGGGCAGTGACCCCAGGTGTGGGCAGCGACCCCGGGTGTGGGCAGTGGCCCCAGGTGTAGGCAGTGACCCCGGGCAGTGGGAAGTGACCCTGGGAGTGGGCAGTGACCCCGGGTGTGGGCAGTGTCCCGGGGTGTGGGCAGTGACCCCGGATGTGGGCAGTGACCCCGGGTGTGGGCAGTGACCCCGGGTGTGGGCAGTGACCCCGGGTGAGGCAGTGACCTCGGGTGTGGGCAGTGACCCAGGCAGTGACCCAGGCAGTGACCCCGGGTGTAGGCAGTGACACCGGGCAGTGGCCCCAGGTGTAGGCAGTGACACCGGGTGTGGGCAGTGGCCCCAGGTGTAGGCAGTGACCCAGGGCAGTGACCCCGGGTGTTGGCAGTGACCCCGGGCAGTGACCCCGGGTGTAGGCAGTGACACCGGGTGTGGGCAGTGGCCCCAGGTGTAGGCAGTGACCCAGGGCAGTGACCCCGGGTGTTGGCAGTGACCCCGGGCAGTGACCCCGGGTGTAGGCAGTGACACCGGGTGTGGGCAGTGGCCCCAGGTGTAGGCAGTGACCCAGGGCAGTGACCCCGGTGTTGGCAGTGACCCCGGGCAGTGACCCCGGGTGTGAGCAGTGACCCCGGGCAGTGACCCCGGGTGTAGGCAGTGACCCCGGGTGTGGGCAGTGACCCCGGGTGTGGGTCGTGGCCCCGGGTGTGGGCAGTGACCCCGGGTGTGGGCAGTGACCCCGGGTAGTGACCCCGGGTGTGGGCAGTGACACCGGGTGTGGGCAGTGATCCCTGGTGTGGGCAGTGACCCCGGGTGTGGGCAGTGACCCCTGGTGTGGGCAGTGACACCGGGTGTGGGCAGTGACCCCTGGTGTGGGCATTGACCCCGGGTGTGGGCAGTGACTCCAGTTGTGGGTGGTGGCCCCGGGTGTGGGCAGTGACCCCGGGTGTGGGCAGTGACCCCGGGTTTGGGGAGTGACCCCGGGTGTGGGCAGTGACCCCGGGTGTGGGCAATGATCCCGGGGGATGAGCAGTGACTCCGGGTGTGAGCAGTGACCCCGGGTGTGGGCAGTGACTCCAGTTGTAGGCAGTGACCCCGGGTGTGGCAGTGACCCCGGGTGTGGGCAGTGACACCGGGCAGTGGCCCCGGGTGTAGGCAGTGACACCGGGCAGTGACCCCGGGTGTAGGCAGTGACACCGGGTGTAGGCAGTGACACCGGGCAGTTGCCCCAGGTGTAGGCAGTGAACCGGGCAGTGACCCCGGGTGTTGGCAGTGACCCCGTGTGTGGGCAGTGGCCCCGGGTGTAGGCAGTGACACCGGGCAGTTGCCCCAGGTGTAGGCAGTGACACCGGGCAGTGACCCCGGGTGTTGGCAGTGACCCCGTGTGTGGGCAGTGGCCCCGGGTGTGGGCAGTGACCCCGGGTGTGGGCAGTGACCCTGGTCAGTGGCCCCGGGTGTTGGCAGTGACCCCGGGCTGTGGCCCCGGGTGTTGGCAGTGACCCCGGGTGTGGGCAGTGACCCCGGGTGTGGGCAGTGACTCCGGGTGTGGGCAGTGACCCCGGGTGTGGCAGTGACTCCGGGTGTGGGCAGTGACCCCGGGTGTGGCAGTGACCCCGGGTGTGGGCAGTGACACCGGGTGTGGGCAGTGACTCCGGGTGTGGGCATTGACCCCGGGTGTGGGCAGTGACCCCAGGTGAGACAGTGGCCCCGGGCAGTGTCCCCGGGTGTGGGCAGTGACCCCGGGCAGTGGCACCGGGTGTTGGCAGTGACCCCGGGCAGTGACCCCGGGTGTGGGCAGTGACTCAGGTAGTGGCCCCGGGTGTTGGCAGTGACCCAGGCAGTGGCCCCGGGTGTGGGCAGTGACCCCGGGCAGTGACCCCGGGTGTGGGCAGTGGCCCCGGGTGTGGGCAGTGGCCCCGTGTGTGGGCAGTGACCCCGGGTGTGGGCAGTGGCCCCGGGTGTAGGCAGTGACCCCGGGAGGTGGCCACGGGTGAGGCAGTGACCCCGGGCAGTGGCCCCGGGTGAGGCAGTGACCCCGGGTGTGGGCAGTGGCCCCGGGTGTGGGCAGTGACCCCGGGCTGTGGCCCCGGGTGAGGCAGTGACCCCGGGCAGTGGCCCCGGGTGAGGCAGTGACCCCGGGCAGTGGCCCCGGGTGTGGGCAGTGACCCCGGGCAGTGGCACCGGGTGTGAGCAGTGACCCCGGGGAATGACCCTGGAAATGTTGGCAGTGACCCGGGTGTGTGCGGTAACTCCAGGTATGTCGGCAGTGATCATAGCCGGTGACCCCGTGTGTTTTGGCGGTGATGTCGGGCAGTGTGCCCAGGTATAGAAACATAGAAAATAGATGCAGGAGTAGGCCTTTCAATCAGATCATGGTTGATCATTCCCCTCAGTACACCTTTCCTGCTTTCTCTCCATACCCCTTGATCCCTTTAGCCGTAAGGGCCATATCTAACTCCCTCTTGAATATATCCAATGAACTGGTCTCAACAACTCTCTGCGGTAGAGAATTCCACAGATTAACCACTCTCTGAGTGAAGGAGTTTCTCCTCATCTCAGTCCGAAATGGCCTACCCTTTATCCCAAGACTGTGTCCCCTGGTTCTGGACTTCCCCAACATCGGGGACATTCTTCCCGCATCTAACCTGTCCAGTCCCGTCAGAATTTTATAAGTTTCAATAGATCCCCTCTCATCCTTCTAAACTCCAGTGAATAAAGGCCCAGTCGATCCAGTCTCTCCTCATATTTCAGTCCAGCCATCCCTGAAATCAGTCTGTTGAACCTTCGCTGCACTCCCTCAATAGCAAGAACATCCTTCCTCAGACTAGGAGATGAAAACTGAACACAATATTCCAGGTGAGGCCTCACCAAGGCCCTGTACAACTGCAGTAAGACCTCCCTGCTCCTATACTCAAATCCCCTCGCTATGAAGGCCAAAATGCCATTTGCCGCCTTCACCGCCTGCTGTACCTGCAGGCCAACTTTCAATGAATGATGAACCATGACACCCAGGTCTCGTTGCACCTCCCCTTTTCCTAATCTGCCGCCATTCAGATAATATTCTGCCTTCGTGTTTTTGCCCCCAAAGTGGATAACCTCACATTTATCCACATTGTACTGCATCTGCCATGCATTTGCCCACTCACCTAACCTGTCCAAGTCACCCTGCAACCTCTTAGCGTCCTCCTCACAGCTCACACCGCCACCCAGCTTCGTGTCATCTACAAACTTGGAGATAATGAGGATGTATACTGAGAATGTATACAGACATTGAAGTTGAGAATGTGGGAAAATGTATATAAACAGTGAAATTTAACAAAGGATTCATGGTGGAATAGCCTTAAAAATCTCAGACTGCAAATGTTACAACATTGACACAACTAACAGACTGGCTCCAAGGTCTTACTAGTCACACCACTAAACTTGAAACATTAACAGGGAAAGAAAGGCTCATTGTGTAAAAACAGCCCATACAGATGTCGGCTCATGAGTGGACAAAGGGAAGGAAGGATCAAAGGGGATAGGCTGAACTGAATGTCATTCTAATTGTATCTTGTACTGAAAATGTATAACCGTTGCGTCTTTAGAACCGGGCGGCGACTCGGAAGGATAGGTTAGAAAAGCTAAATCTGGAACCTAGAACAAATTAAGTAAGGCTGTGGAGGTGCTGCACAGTCAGACGGCTCCGAGCCACCCTCCGACCCAGAAACGTCTTCCGAGATTGACGCCCCCATCCCAAAGCCCCGGCAACAATTCCCGGTCCGACCAATGCCAAACCCTGATGCACAACAAGCTGCAGACCACCCCACCATAGATGTCTATGTGCCTTGGAAACCGAACAAAATTTTGGCCATTCTGGCCACCATGCCAGATCGAAAGAGAGAACCTGTCAAGTTTATAGATCATCTTCGAACTACCATCACAGTTTATAATGCAGTCAAGGGACCTGTGGGCCCTGGTACAGCAGACCCTAAGCCCAACTGAGCATGCCCGATTTCTAACTCACCTAGGACGTGCTACCCATGATGCATTGGTGGCTGCTCACCCTAACAATGCCCAGGATCACCTAAACGCTGTTTTTACTGCTCTCGGCACGACCCTTCAGAAGCCCATCAGCATGGCCGCAGTATTAGAAACTAAACCCAAACGAGACGAAACTGCCGATGAATTCATGGAAAGATTCATTGAAATATACGGAGGTCAATCAGGAGATAATGCCTTAAGGGCGGGAGAGGATTCTCCTCAATTCTGCGCTATCCTACTTCAGTGCCTGTCCTATTCGATTGCTCACGCTATCCGGACAAATAATATGAATTGGGCAGATAACAGTAAAGCCCAGATGGAAAGGGCGGTGAAATATTATTGGCAGGAAAAGAAAGAGAGGGGGGAGGTGCGCCCCCAACCCGGGTCAAGACTGAATACGTGACTAGAAAGGGAGAGCCTCCTCAAGGGGAAAGACCGACACCCGACCCGAGAGAATATCAAATGGAACCACAGTACTGTGTAAGGGGTTGGGTAGATAACCGGGGATATGGGTATACCCAACACCCCAATGGCCCCGTCCCTGCAAACTATGGACCATCACATGGTCCTCCCCGATCAGGAAGAGGAAGCGGTCGGGGCTGGGGAAGGAGAGGGCAATGCTTCAATTGTGGGCAAGAAGGACATTGGAAGGTAGAGTGCCCCTTCGATCGGCACGAAAGAGGAAGAGGAGGAAGAGGAGGGGGGCAAGGGGGGAGAGGACGGGGATCTTACACTAACTTCTCCCAGAACAACCCCTTTGGCCAACCGTCCCCCGATTATTTGTATTGACTACGTAGCTTCATTGTACAGGGAACCTCCCCGGATGACAAACCGATGATATCGTTAAAAATTCGGAATGAGTGGCAACCCTTCTTGATAGATACGGGAGCCTCTATGTCTTCTGTACAGTCGAAGCTTAAACTCCCCGCCTTCACTGAAACACAGGGACTGTCAGGATTCCTGGGACAAGTCTCTACATTCCCGGTGTCAGAACCGGTTAAAGTAGGTTACCAGGAAGAATCGGTGGAACATCGATTTGTTATCACTACCAATCTGGACTGTAACTTGATGGCTAGAGACCTCCTCTGCAAATTCCAGTTGCATTTGGAGTGCGGAGATGATGGGATTATTGTAAAACAGGGAACCCTGAAGCGGCAGTATTATACCACTAGAACCCCTCAGTGGTGGTCTCTGGACCTGCCGCAGGCACCTTATCATGTGACCCTAGCATACGATCCCAGCGGCAAGAATCAGGATCTCCAGAACTTTTATCAGGATCACGAAGGGGAAGAGAAGGAAATTCTCTTAAGGGCTAGAGTGACTGGACCGGAAGGGAAGGCAGATTTTGTGGAAATGGATAAGAATCTGTGGAGACAGCCCCCGACGGTGACACCACATGTTACTCGTGAAGTATTACCTCCCCACCACGCTAAAGATTTAGGAATTATGGTGCGCCAAGCTATAGACCCTACCAGCCTGGATTTGCAGATTGTAAAACATGGCCGAACAGTCCAATTCCACAGGGACCCCGAGAAGGTCCTAACGACTCTGCAGCATCATACTGGCTCTAACATACCTGACTATGTGGATCCTCATGTATGGGCAGAGGACCCCTCCCAAGTGGGTTATACTCCCATTGATCCGATTGAGATCCCAGTGCAGGACAATGTGGACTGGCCCTCTATCCGACAGTACCCACTGAAACCACAGGCAATACCAAGTATCCACCGATTGATCAAGGGACCAGTGGAACAGGGGATTTTGGTCCAATGCCAGTCCCCGTGTAATACCCCTATACTGGCAGTCCCTAAGCCAGGTAAGCCAAACGAATACCGCTTAGTCCAAGACCTTCGAGCTATCAATGCTATCGTCCAGCCCCTGCACGCTCTGGTTCCCAACCCAGCACAGATACTGTCATTAATCCCAGCAAACGCCAAGATCTTCGCTATAATAGACCTCCAACATGCCTTCTTCACTTTGCCGCTAGCCCAGGCGAGTCAGTACCTGTTCGCCTTCACTTACCAGGGACAGCGATTTGCCAGTTTCCAGTCCCTAGCACGGCGAAACAAATGCGACAGTGTTTGGGGATGATCAATTACTGCAGATCCTGGATCCCTAATGTTGCCCTGATGACTAAGCACCTCACACCGTATACAAACAAGGAAGGCAGCTTTGAAATAGAAGCCACAGACGTCCAAGCCTTTAAGGAACTAAAGACAGCCCTGCTGCAAGCTCCGGCTTTGGGCCGGCCCCTCTATGACCGGCCCTTTCAACTGTACTGTACAATCCTGAAAGACTGTGCTACCGCTGTCTTAACTCAGAAACACAGGGATAAGCATAGGCCTGTTGCCTACTACTCTTCCAAAATAGACCCCGTTGCCTTGGGGCACCCTGTATGTACTCAAATATTAACCGCCATCTACAATAGCCTTCAATCCGCTGCCAACCTTACCCTCCAGCAGGATATTGTTGTGTACACCTCTCACTCCGTAGCTGCCCTCCTGGGCCAACTGCAGACTCAACACCTTACCATGGCCAGGCAAAGCAGATATGAGATCTACTTACTAAATAATCCTAAGCTGACCTTTCGGCACTGTACTGCCATTAATCCGGCCTGTTTTCTGACCGAGCCACCCCAAGATGAGGAAGAACCCAGTCATGACTGTTTATCTTTAATTCAAGAGGCCACCTCGGTCAGGGAAGATTTAGTTGATGTACCAATGGAGGACCCAGACTGTATTATGTATGTTGACGGAAGCTCTTCTATTGACCCAGAAGGTGTACGAATTTCAGGATATGCCATAGTAAACCAGGAGAATCAGGTCTTGGAATCTGCCGCCTTTGAAGCCGCCTATTCCGCCCAACAAGCTGAACGATTCGCCCTCACCCGAGCCTGTATCTCAGTGAATTCGCTGAACCAGATTGAGGGAAAAGAATCCACATTTACATTATTACACTCAATTCCTTCATTCAAATCATTAATGTATATTGTAAAGAGCTGGGGTCCCAGCACTGAGCCCTGCGGCACCCCACTAGTCACTGTCTGCCATTCTGAAAAGGACCCGTTTATCCCGACTCTCTGCTTCCTGTCTGCCAACCAGTTCTCTATCCACGTCAATATATTACCCCCAATACCATGTGCTTTAATTTTGCACACCAATCTCTTGTGTGGGACCTTGTCAAAAGACTTTTGAAAATACAAATATACCACATCCACTGGTTCTCCCTTGTCCACTCTACTCGTTACATCCTCAAAAAATTCCAGAACATTTGTCAAGCCTGGTTTCCCTTTCATAAATCCATGCTGATGATCCTGTCACTGCTTTCCAAATGCGCTGTTATTTCATCTTTAATAATTGATTCCAACATTTTCCCCACTACTGATGTCAGGCTAACCGGTCTATAATTACCCGTTTTCTCTCTCACTCCTTTTTTAAAAAGTGGGGTTACATTAGCTACCCTCCAGTCCATAGGAACTGATCCAGAGTCGATAGACTGTTGGAAAATGATCACCAATGCATCCACTATTTCTAGGGCCACTATGTTGGCAGTGACCCCGGGTATGTTGGCAGTGACCCCGTATATGTTGGCAGAGGCCCCGGGTATGTTGGCGGCGAGCCCGGGCAGTGACTCGGTCAGTGACCCTGGGTATGTTGGCCATAATCCCGGGTGGTGACCCTGGGTATGTTGGCAGTGACCCCGAATGTGGGCGGTGAAGCGGGGCAGTGACCCCGGGTGTGGTCAGTGACCCTGGACAGTGACCCCGGGTATGTTGGCGGTGACCCCGGGTGTGTGCAGTGACCCCAGGCATGTTGGCTGTGAACCCGGTTGCAGTCAGTGACCCTGGGCGGTGACCCCGGGTATGTTGGTAGTGACCCCGGGTATTGTGGGAGTGACCCCGGGTAGTGACCCTGGGTAGGATGGCACTGGCCCCGGAAAGTGTGGCTGTGTATATTGGCTGTGACCCCGGGTGTGGGCAGTAACCCCGGGCAGTGACCCCGGGTATGTTGGCAGTGACCCCGGATGTGGGCTGTGACCCTGGGCAGTGACCCCGGGTTTGCGTAGGGACCCAGGCAGTTAGCCCGGGTATGTTGGCAGTGACCCAGGAAATGACCCTGGGTATGTCAGCAGTGACCCCGGGCATGTTGGCAGTGACCCAGGAAATGACCCTGGGTATGTTAGCAGTAACCCCGGGTATGTTGGCTGTGACCCCAGGTACGTTGGCTTTGACGCCGGGCGGTGCTCCTGGGTATGGGCAGCGACCCCAGGTAGGTTGGCGGTGACCCCGGGCGGTGTCCCCGAATATGTTGCCAGTGACCCCAGGCAGTGTCTCCAGGCAGTGACCCCTGGTAGTAACCTTGGGTGGTGACCCCGAGTATGTTGGCAGTGACCCAGGCAGCGACCCCGGGCAGTGACCCCGGGAATGTTAGGAGTGACCCCAAATATGATGGCCATGACCCTTGGCAGTGACCCCAGGTATGATGGCCGTGATCCTGGGTAGTGACCCCGGTATGTTGGCTGTGAACGCGGGTGGTGACCCCGGGTATATTGGCAGTGGCCCCGAGCAGTGACCCCGGGTATATTGGCAGTGACGCCGGGTTTATTGGCTTTGAAGCTAGGCGGTGACCCTGGGTATGGGCAATGACCCCGGTCAGTGTCCCTGGGCGGTGACCCCTGTCAGTGACTTTGGGCGGTGACCCCGGGTATGTTGGCAGTGACCCCAGGTATATTGGCAATGACCCGGGCTGTCACCCCCGGTGGTGACCCCGGGTATGTTGGCACTGACCCCGGGCAGTGTCCCCAGATGGTGAGCCCTGGCAGTGACCTCGGGCAGTGACCCCGTGTATGTTGGCGGTGACCCAGGGTATGTTGGCAGTGACTCAGGCAGTCACCCTGGGCGGTGACCCCGGGTATGTTGGCAGTGACCCCGGGTATGATGGCCGTGACCCTGGGCAGTGACCCTGGGTATGATGGCCTTGACCCCGGGCAGTGTCCCCAGGTGGTGAGCCCTGGCAGTGACCTCGGGCAGTGACCCCGTGTATGTTGGCAATGACTCAGGCAGTCACCCTGGGCGGTGACCCCGGGTATGTTGGCAGCGACCCCGGGTATGTTGGCAGTGACCCCGGGTATGATGGCCGTGACCCTGGGCAGTGACCCTGGGTATGATGGCCTTGACCCTGGGCAGTGATGACGGGTATGTTGGCAGTGACCCTGGGCAATGACCCCAGGTATATTGGTAGTGCCGCGGGTGTGTGCGATGTTGACTATTTCGCTCAATGTTCGACTGGGTCGAACAAGTAGGTTTGCAACTAAGTTATAAGGTTCATGGATTGGTCAGAACAAAGACACAAATGATTAAGTTAAGGCAAACTAGTTTATTATCACCACCTTGAGATTAGACACATGTAATGCAAAAGCTGTATTTCTACTGTGTATTATATTACCCGGTCCCAGGAGTTGATCAGACACTGCTCCGGTTGCGAGCTTCGAACTCTTAGCCCGAGGTCCCTCTGTCGGATGTTGGTCCTAGGTCCCCGCTAACCCTGTCTGTGGGGGTCCCAAGTCCGCGCTAACCCTGTCTGTGGGGGTCCCAGGTCTCCATTAACCCCGTCTGTGGGGGTCCCAGATCTCCGCTAACCCTATCTGTGGGGGTCCCAGGTCTAACCCTGTCTGTGAGGGTCCCAGGTCTCCACTAACCCTGTCTGTGAGGGTCCCAGGTCTAACCCTGTCTGTGGGGGTCCCAGGTCCCCGCTAACCCTGTCTATAGAGGTCCCAGCTCTCCACTAACCCTGTCTGTGGGGGTCCAATCCTTATACCCCATAATTCTGGTGCCGACATACAGGAGCTCACACAATCTATTTCCCCAATTGCCTTATAGGTTTTACGGGCTTGGTGCCTAAATTATCTCTATCTTACAGCGGTTCTCATCTCCCTTTCATAGGTCTGGTTTGTGTCAATGGTCTCAGAATGCTCAGAATCAGCACAGTGGTGGTCTTGCTTCCCCTCCCCTATTTCTCTTTTACAAGAACATGTTGTTTAGACAGTCACAGGCTTTAGCTCTTGAAACTGTGTGATAACATTTAATTGCCTAGGTGGCAGTTGCTTAGCTTATTTCCACATTCCTCCCTTTGATCATAACTATTTCCAAATTGTATGATGACCATGGTTTTGGGTCTGGCAGATTTCTTCAGGTTAGCAAGTCCTTCAGGGTAGCAGCGGGAGCGGGAGATCGAGAGGCCTGTAAAAAGGGTGCGGAGTTCGGGAGGAGCCACAGCAGCGGGAGCGGGAGATCGAGGCTGAAAGTAAAACAAATAAGTAAAAAGAAATCGAAGTGTGACATCACAGCCAAGTGGGTCAGTGATTGGCTCGTGGATTGGTGAGTATTTTGTCTTTTTCTTTTCTTATCAGTAGGAAACCTTTGGCATTGTTGCCAAATTAAGTTAATTTAAGGGTTAAGTCATGGCAGGAGAGCCCAGACCCGTGTCATGCTCCTCTTGTGCTCTGTGGTTAATCAGGGACACTTCCAGTGTCCCTGACTACTATATGTGCGGGAAGTGTATCCAGCTGCAGCTTCTGTCAGACCGCATTACGGCACTGGAGCTGCACATGGATTCACTCTGGAGCATCCGTGATGCTGAGGATGTCATGAATAGCACGTTTAGTGAGTTGGTCACACCACAGGTAAAGGGAATGGGTGACCATCAGACAGAGCAGCAGTAGGAAGGTAGTGCAGGGGTCCCGTGTGGTCATCCCCCTCCAAAACAGATATACCACTTTGGATACTGTTGGGGGAGACGGCTCATCAGGGGAAGGTAGCAGCAGCCAAGTTCATGGCACCATGGGTGGCTCTGCTGCACAGGAGGGCAGGAAAAAGAGTGGGCGAGCTATAGTGGTAGGGGAGTCTATTGTAAGGGGAATAGTTGCCGTTTCTGCAGCCGCAATCGAGACTCCAGGATGGTATGTTGCCTCCTTGGTGCAAGGGTCAAGGATGTCTCTGAGCGGCTGCAGGGTATTCTGGAGGGGGAAGGTGAACAGCCAGTTGTCGTGGTGCATAATGGTACCAACGATATAGGTAAAAAAACGGGATGAGATCCTACAAGCTGAATTTAGGGAGCTAAGAGTTAAATTAAAAAGTAGGACCTCAAAGGTAGTAATCTCAGGATTGCTACCAATGCCACGTGCTAGTCAGAATAGAAATAGCAGGATAGTTAAGATGAATACGTGGCTTGAGGAATGGTGCAAGAGGGAGGGATTCAAATTCCTGGGACATTGGAACCGGTTCTGGGGGAGGTGGGACCAGTACAAACCGGAGGTTTGCACCTGGGCAGGACTAGAACCAATGTCCTAGGGAGAGTGTTTGCTAGTGCTGTTGGGGAGGGTTTAAACTAATATGGCAGGGGGATGGGAATCTATGCAGAGACAGAAGGAAGTAAAATGGGGGCAGAAGCAAAAGGTAGAATGGAGATAAGGAAAAGTGGAGGGCAGAGAAATCAAAGGCAAAAATCAAAAAGGGCCACATTACAACATAATTCTAAAAGGACAAAACGTGTTAAAAAAACAAACCGGAAGGTTCTGTGTCTCAATGCGAGGAGCATTCGTAATAAGGTGGATGAATTAACTGCGCAGATAACTGTTAACGGATATGATGTAATTGGGATTATGGAGACATGGCTCCAGGGTGACCAAGGCTGAGAACTCAACATCCAGGACTATTCAATATTCAGGAAGGATAGAGAGAAAGGAAAGGAGATGGGATAGCGTTGCTAGTTAAAGAGGAGATTAACGCAATAGTAAGGAAAGACATTATCTTGGATGATGTGGAATCTGTATGGGTAGATCTGCGGAACACCAAAGAGCAGAAAACGCTGGTGGGAGTTGTGTACAGACCACCAAACAGTAGTAGTGAGGTTGGGGATGGCATCAAACAGGAAATTAGGGATGCGTGCAATAAAGGTGCAGCAGATATCATGGGTACTTTAATCTACATATAGATTGAGCTAAGCAAACTGGTAGCAATACGGTGGAGGAGGATTTCCTGGAGTGTATAAGTTCTAGACCAATATGTTGAGGAACCAATTAGGGAGCTGGCCATCCTACATTGGGTGTTGTATAATGAGAGAGGATTAATTAGCAATCTTGTTGTGCGAGGACCCTTGGGGAAGAGTGACCATAATATGGTAGAATTCTTCATTAAGGTGGAGAGTGAAACAGTTAATTCAGAGACTAGGGTCCTGAACTTAAAGGAAGGTAACTGCGATGGTATGAGACGTGAATTGGCTAGGATAGGCTGGTGAATGATACTTAAAGGTAGATAGGCAATGGCAGACATTTAAAGATCACATTTATGAACTTCAACAATTGTACATCCCTGTCTGGCGTAAAAATAAAATGGGGATGGTGGCTCAACCGTGGCTAACAAGGGAAATCAGGGATAGTGTTAAATCCAAGGAAGAAGCATATAAACTGTCCAGAAAAAGCAGCAAACCTGAGGACTAGGAGAAATTTAGAATTTAGCAGAGGAGGACAAAGGGGTTAATTAGGAGGGGAAAAATGAGTATGAGAGTAAGCTTGCAGGGAACATAAAAACTACTGCAAAAGCTTCTATAGATATGTGAAGAGAAAAAGATTAGTGACGACAAATGTAGGTCCCTTGCAGTCAGAATCAGGTGAATTTATAATGGTGAACAAAAAAATGGCAGACCAATTGAACAAATACTTTGGTTCTGTCTTCACGAAGGAAGACACAAATAACCTTCCGGAAATACTAGGGAACCGAGGGTCTAGCGAGAAGGAGGAACTGAAGGATATCCTTATTAGTCAGGAAATTGTGTTAGGGAAATTGATGGGATTAAAGGCCGATAAATCTTCAGGGCCTGATAGTCTGCATCCGAGAGTACTTAAGGAAGTGGCCCTAGAAATAGTGGATGCATTGGTGGTCATTTTCCAACATTCTATCGACTCTAGATCAGTTCCTATAGATTGCATGGTTGCTAATGTAACACCACTTTTTTAAAAAGGAGGGAGAGAGAAAACAGGGAATTATAGACCGGTTAGCCTGACATCGGTAGTGGGGAAAATGTTGGAAACAATTATTAAAGATGTAATAGCAGCGCACTTGGAAAGCAGTGACAGGATCGGTCCAATTCAGCATGGATTTATGAAAGGGAAATCATGCTTGACAAATCATCTATAATTTTTTGAGGATGTAACTAGTAGAGTGGACAAGGGAGAACTAGTGGATGTGATGTATTTGGACTTTCAAAAGGCTTTTGACAAGGTCCCACACAAGAGATTAGTATGCAAAATGAAAGCACATGGTATTGGGGGTAATGTATTGACATGGATAGAGAACTGGTTGGCAGACAGGAAGCAAAGAGTAGAAATAAACAGGTAAACATAGAAACATAGAAAATAGGTGCAGGAGTAGGCCAACTTTTCAGAATGGCAGGCAGTGACTAGTGGGGTATCGCAAGGTTCAGTGCTGTACATCAAGCTATTTACAATATACATGAATGATTTAGACAAAGGAATTGAATGTAATATTTCCAAGTTTACAGATGACAGTAAGCTGGGTGAAAGTGTGAGCTGTGAGGAGGATGCTAAGAGGCTGCAGGGTGACTTGGACAGGTTAGGTGATTGGGTAAATGCATTGCAGTATAATGTGGATAAATGTGAGCTTATCCACTTTGGTGGCAAAAACAGGAAGACAGAATATTATCTGAATGGTGATAGATTAGGAAAAGGGGAGGTGCAACGAGACCTGGGTGTCATGGTACATCAATCATTGATGCAGGTACAGCAGGCGGTGAAGAAGGCAAATGGCATGTTGGCCTTCATAGCAAGAGGATTTGAGTATAGGAGCAGGGAGGTCTTACTGCAGTTGTACAGGGCCTTGATGAGGCCTCACCTGGAATATTGTGTTCAGTTTTGGCCTCCTAATCTGAGGAAGAACATTCTTGCTATTGAGGGAGTGCAGCAAAGGTTCACCAGACTGATTCCCGGGATGGCAGTGATAAAAGTGGATTCTTTTCCCTCAATCTGGTTCAGCGAAATTACTGAGTCGAATACCGTTTCTGCCTTAAACAAAGCAAGCTTTTATTTCAAAGCAAGTCTCGATCAAGGACTCTATCAGACAGAAGGAATGCATTCTGATAGATTGCACTCACTTCCTACGGACAAAGTGACGTTACATTGTAAAGGGACGACGGTTATACATTTTCGGTAAAAGATAACAAGATACAATTAGAGTGACATCCTAGTTCAGCCTATCCCCTTTGATCCCTCTTTCCCTTTGTCCACTCATAAGCCGACCTAAGTATGGTCTGTTTTTACACAAAGGCCTATTATGAGCTACTAAGACCTTGAGGTTTTTCTGCAAGCTGTGGGTTTTGTTTCAATATGTGTTAGTGTTGTAACATTTTGCAGTCTCGAGTCTGAGATGTCATGGCTATTCCTCCATGAATTCTTTGTTAGCTTATACTGTTCATATATAATTCCCACGTTCTCAACTTCTCGACTTTAATGTCTGTATACATTTAATATCCATGTTCAGTATGCATTCTCATTAGGACTGACATATGAAGAAAGACTGGATCGACTAGGTTTATATTCACTGGAATTTAGAAGAATGAGAGGGGATCTCAGAAGCATATAAAATTCTGACGGGATTGGACAGGTTAGATGCAGGAAGAGTGTTCCCAATGTTGGGGAAGTCCAGAACCAGGGGTCACAGTCTAAGGATAAGGGGTAAGCCATTTAGGACCGAGATGAGGAGAAACTTTTTCAGCCACAGAGTTGTGAACCTGTGAAATTGTCTACCACAGAAAGTTGTTGAGACCAGTTCTTTAGATATATTCAAAAGGGAGTTAGATGTGGGCCTTACGGCTAAAGGGATCAGCGGGTATGGAGAGAAGGCAGGAGTGGGGTACTGAAGTTGCATGATCAGCCATGATCATATTGAATGGTGGTGCAGGCTCAAAGGGCCGAATGGCCTATTGCTGCACCTATTTTCTATGTTTCTGTTTGGAGCAGGATATCAACCACGTACTGAACAAGCGCCAGTGGCTTGGAAAACCCTTTCAAACCATTTGCCATCATATTAGAGAAGATGGAGGGACTGTTGTGGAAGCCCTGGGGTAAACATGTCCATGTGTACTGTTTTCCTTGACGTGTGAAGGCGAATTTATATTGACTTTCCTGGGCAAAGGGAATGGACCAAAGGCCGTTGCTAATGTCCAGGACGCTCAAAACCGTTGCACTGGGTGAGAGCCTGACTGCTGCGTCAGGGACCATGGTGACTGTGGGTGCCACCGCCGGGATAAATATATTGACGGCACATTAATCAATTGTCATGCGTCAGGAATGATCAGGCTTTTGGACGGGCCAGAATCATTAGTGGATGTGATGGGTCCGGGGATCCCCTGCTGCAACAGTCTGGTGATGATATTATCTAAATGGGCCTGGGCCTGCCAAGGGATGCGGTATTGTTTTTGGGGAGGAGGATCAGGACCCACAAGGAGGACCTGTCTGTCCATTCGGCCATATTCATGCTTATGTCTCGCAAACGCTCGCGGGTGTCGAGACATAATACTTTGCACTTCTGGATCATCTGTAAGGGTGGAGAGATCAAAGGAGAAACCTTTATGGTGCATACCCGTTCCAGTGGGGATCCGACCATCAGTACCAGTCTCCTGCATTTTCCATATACACCAATTCGCAGGATCATAGGCTAGATTATAGATTTTCATAAAGTCAACCCCGAGCATGGCTGACTCTCCTTGCACCTGCAGCACTGAGAAGCAGGCATGTGTAAATTTAAAATTTCCCAATGGATCTCTAATGGTCGTGTCACCCATGCACATTGTCCGTGCCCGGTGAACCCACTAAGCAAAACAGGCTGATTGGTTAAATCCTGGTGTGGGAGGACATGTTGATCCCCCAAACATGTCCTAGACCATCCCCCCGTGTCCCATAAGAATGCGGTACCGTGACCTCCAATGGCACCGGACACAGTGGGTCATCCGTGTTCATCCACCCCTGTCCCACACAACCATTCCGAGGTCGGGCCCTGTCATTGCAGGTCCCCGTGACTCAGTTCTGGAGACTCATGAAAGAGTGCCCTGCAACCGGCGGCTTCTCCGTCCCCTAACCTATTACTTTGCCTTGGCGCCGGGCATTGCCTGCACCAGTGGCCCAGACGTCCGCAATTAAAGCATGATCCCGAGGGCCCTTGTTCTCCGCGCTGAGGTCCCGACTGGTATTGGTCCGGACCCTCAGCTTGCCAAGTAGGACCTCTTGGTTGTCTGGATTGGAAAGCATGAACGTTTCCTTTCTGGGGCTCGGACTTATTCTGGTCTTCCTGCCAGGCCATGGTCATCCGTCAGGTGATCCACGCCTCATTGTGGGTGGCGTCCGACGGATCAAAGTGTCGACAGGCATTTTGGCCGGATTCGGAGGCAGGCAAAACGATGGACTTAAGCTACTTCGGGTGTGCCTCGTGGTCTGCCTAACCGGCAGCAGTATGGTCCAGGCTTCCCATGAGGTTACAGAATACCATCCATAATCGTTCCGTGTAGGCGCACAGATGACCCTGGCTGCCTGTTTAAACTTGGCCAATTCTATCACTGGATCTTTACTGTTAACCCCGGCCACATTTTGGACAGCGGTCCACATGTCTGTTAATGTACCCCCCCCCCCTCCACCTGTTCTCTGTACTTGGAGCATAGCCCCAAAAATGATAGGGCCCAAGCAAAGTGTCACCAACTTCCTTCTCTCCGCCTCGTCCAGTACCTGCGTTTCCGAGGCCTGCAAGACGGCTGTCTTCCAGAGTTCAAAATGTATTTTACCATCGTACTTAACGATATCCTTTGCAATCTCATTAAGTTGGGTCAGAGTGAATGGGGTGGGATAAGTTATTGGGTTTGCACCATCAGCACCCGCCCTAGTGGTGATCAAGGGATGCATAGGGAGTACTGGTGGGGCATCTGGTTGTGTCTTACTGTCAGGACTTTCCGACTGTTCAGGACCATGGGGCAGAGGTTTATCCCACGTACTCTTAGACGTTGGCCCGTAATCACCCCCTCCCTCTCTCTCTTCATAATTCATAATCTCGGGCAGCTTCAGCCAAATCATTATAATCGCTGTCTACTGGGCCTCCGTCCAAAAATGCATGGACTGCCCCTTTAAGGGACGCTAATTAAACTTTTCAGCTCTTAATTTCACTTTGGCACTGACTATGGTCAGTCTTATCGTATCAATCTGACTGGTGGATGTGTTGTAAAACCTGGAGTGTGGATTTTAATATCTGCTGCCGATTCTGTGAGTTCTTTAACCTCTTTTAATATAGTTGTTTCGGACACTTGTGCATCCACGGCATTCAAACTAGAGGCCTTATGCACTGTGTGAAGTCATCTTTCACCTTTCAAATCCTCTATCTCCTTTTCCATTTTTAATATTTGTTCCTGATTAGCCTCCATGACAATTGTTTGATTATCGTTACAGTGACGCTCTTTCATTAATTCTGCGTAACATGTTGCCATGAGGAAGTATTTAAAATCCTCATGTTTCATTTTTCCTTTATCGTCATTGTCGTCAAAGAAGGTCTGACCTCCCTTTTGACTTTGACCGGCGACCATTGTCGTACAGCTTTTATATTTTGTAACCATTAATTTGTTGAAGTGTTCTTCCCATTCAGGGACTCCATTTCCTGACTCACTTGCCATGTTAGTTCCTGATTTATAGGGACTCGAACCCCTTTCCCTTGTTGCTCGCGTTAATTTATGGGGACTCAAACCCAAACTTCCAAAAATACAGGGCCACTAACCCTTCAAAACAAAAATGTTAATTTGTTGATTTGTTAAGACCAATCCTAAATAATTCAGTCAATTTCATCCCTTCTGGGTCGCCAATTGTTGATTATTTCGCTAAATGTTCGACTGGGTTGAACAAGTAGGTTTGCAACTAAGTTATAAGGTTCACGGATTGTTCAGAACAAAGACACAAATGACTAAGTTAAGGCAAACTAGTTTATTATCACGACCTTGAGATTAGACACATGTAATGCAAAAGCTGTATTTCTACTGTGTATTATGTTACCCGGTCCCAGGAGTTGATCAGACACTGCTCCGGTTGCTAGCTTCGAACTCTTAGCCCGAGGTCCCTCTGTCGGATGTTGGTCCGAGGTCCCCGCTAATCCTGTCTGTGGGGGTCCCAGTTCTCCACTAACCCTGTCTGTGGGGGTCCCAGGTCCCACTAACCCTGTCTGTGGAGGTCCCAGGTCTCCACTAACCCTGTCTGTGAGGGTCCCAGTTCTCCACTAACCCTGCCTGTGGAGGTCCCAGATCCCCGCTAACCTTGTCTGTGGGAGTCCCAGATCCCCGCTAACCCTGTCTGTGGAGGTCCCAGTTCTCCACTAACCCTGTCTGTGGAGGTCCCAGGTCTCCACTAACCCTGTCTGTGAGGGTCCCAGATCCCCGCTAACCCTGTCTGTGGGAGTCCCAGATCCCCGCTAACCTTGTCTGTGGAGGTCCCAGGTCTCCACTAACCCTGTCTGTGGGGGTCCCAGGTCTCCACTAACCCTGTCTGTGGGAGTCCCAGGTCTCCGCTAACCCTGTCTGTGGGGAGTCCCAGGTCTCCACTAACCCTGTCTGTGGGAGTCCCAGGTCCCCGCTAACCCTGTCTGTGGGAGTCCCAGATCCCCGCTAATTCTGTCTGTGGAGGTCCCAGGTCTCCACTAACCCTGTCTGTGGGGGTCCCAGGTCTCCACTAACCCTGTCTGTGGGGGTCCCAGGTCCCCGCTAACCCTGTCTGTGGAAGTCCCAGGTCCCCGCTAACCCTGTCTGTGGGGGTCCCAGTTCTCCACTAACCCTGTCTGTGGGGGTTCCAGTTTTCCACTAACCCTGTCTGTGGGGTTCTCAGTTTTCCACTAATCCTGTCTGTGGGGGTCCCAGTTTTCCACTAACCCTGTCTGTGTGGGTCCCAGTTCTCCACCAACCCTGTCTGTGGGGGTCCCAGGTCCCCCTAACCCTGTCTGTGGGGGTCCCAGGTCCCCCTAACCCTGTCTGTGGAGGTCCCAGGTCTCCACTAACCCTGTCTGTGGGGGTCCCAGGTCCCCGCTAACCCTGTCTGTGGGGGTCCCAGGTCCTCCTATCCCTATCTGTGAGGGTCCCAGCTCTCCACTAACCCTGTCTGTGGGGGTCCCAGGTCTCCACTAACCCTGTCTGTGGGGGTCCCAGGTCCCCCTAACCCTGTCTGTGGAGGTCCCAGCTCTCCACTAACCCTGTCTGTGGGGGTCCCAGCTCTCCACTAACCCTGTCTGTGGGGGTCCCAGGTCCCCCTAACCCTGTCTGTGGGGGTCCAATCCTTATACCCCATAATTCTGGTGCTGACGTACAGGAGCTCACACAATCTATTTCCCCTATTGCCTTATAGGTTTTACGGGCTTGGTGCCTAAATTATCTCTATCTTACAGCGGTTCTCATCTCCCTTTCATAGGTCTGGTTTGTTTCAATGGTCTCAGAATGCTCAGAATCAGCACAGTGGTGGTCTTGCTTCCCCTCCCCTATGTCTCTTTTACAAGAACATGTTGTTTAGACAGTCACAGGCTTTAGCTCTTGAAACACACCACCTGGTACTGTGTGATAACATTTAATTGCCTAGGTGGCAGTTGCTTAGCTTATTTCCACAGCGATGAACCCAAGTATGTTGGCAGTGACCCTGGGCGGTGACCCCGGGTATGGTGGCAAGGACCCCGGGCAGTGACCCCGGCTTTGTTGGCAGTGACCCCGGGTGGTGACCCAGGTATGTTGGCATTGACCCTGGGCGGTGACCTGGGTATTTTGGCAGTGACCCCGAGTATGTTGGCAGTGACCCCAGGCGGTGACCTGGGTATGTTGGCAGTGACCCCGGGCGGTGACCCGGGTATGTAGGCAGTGATCCTGGGTATGTTGGCAGTGACCCCGGGCGGTGACCTGGGTATTTTGGCAGTGACCCCGGGTATGTTGGCAGTGACCCCGTGTCGTGACCCGGGTATGTAGGCAGTGACCCCGGGTGGTGACCCGGGTATGTAGGCAGTGACCCCGGGTATGTTGACAGTGACCCCTGTAAGAATCGGCGCAAACATCGACAGCATTGGCGTAAACATTTTGGACTTTAAGTTTTGGACATTCTTTTTCAAATTTCAGAAGAGCTGACATTGGGACAGGCCCAAACATGTTCCACAGGAATACATATCAGACCTATTCACAGTTGCTGTACTCATGCTGGTTCATGCTGGTTTAGGGACACCATTTTTGGTTGTATAAAAGCACAGTTAAGTTTAGTTACATTTCTCCTGGCTCAGTTTGTCAGTTATTTACGCGTACACAACAGGCTGTGTGGTTGATAATGAAGAAGAAAGCCACGAACTGCAGGAAGATATTAATCAACTGGTCAGGTGGGCAGAACAATGGCAAATGGAATTTAGTTCAGAGAAGTGTGAGGTAATGCATTTGGGGAGGGCTGACAAGGAAAGGGAATACATATTAAATGGTAGGATACTGAGAAGTGTAGAGGAACAAAGGGACCTTGGAGTGCAGGTCCACAGATCTCTGAAGCCAGGTAGATAAGGTGGTTAAGAAGACATATGGAATACTTGCCTTTATTAGCCGAGGCATAGAATACAAGAGCAAGGAGGCTATGCTTGAACTGTATAAAACACTGGTTAGGCCACAGCTGGAGTACTGCGTGCAGTTCTGGTCACTGCATTACAGGAAAGACGTGATTGCACTGGAGAGGGTACCGAGGAGATTTACGAGGATGTTGCCTGGACTGGAGAATTTTAGCTATGAGGAAAGATTGGATAGGCTGGTTGTTTTCTTTGGAAAAGAGGAGGCTGAGAGGAAACTTTATAGAGGTGTATAAAATTATGAGCGGCCTCAATAGGATGGATATGAAGGACCTGTTCCCCTTGGCAGAGGGGTCAATAACCAGGAGGCATAGATTTAAAGTGATTGGTAGGAAGTTTAGAGGGGATTTGAGGGGAAATTTCTTCACCCAGAGAGTGGTGGGGCTCTGGAACTCACTGCCTGACAGGCAGAAACCCTCACCCCATTTAAAAAGTACCTGGATATGCATTTGAAGTGCTGTAACCGACAAGGCTACGGACCAAAAGCTGGAAATATATTTAAGACGGATTTTTGAGCAATAAGGGAATAAAGGGTTATTGGGAGCGGGCAGCGAAGTGGAGTTGAGTCCATGATCAGATCAGCCGTGATCTTATTAAATGGCGGAGCAGGCTCGAGGGGCCAAATGGCCGATTCCTGCTCCTATTTCTTATGTTCTTAAAGTGGGATTAGGTTGGGTAGCTCTTTGTCGGCTCGCGCGGACACGATGGGCTGAAATGGCCTCCTCCCGTGCTGTAAATTTCTGTTTCTATGATTCTATGAATGAGATCATGGCTGATCTGTGACCTAACTCCATATATCCGTCTTCGCCCCATAATCCCTTAATACCTTTGATAACAAAAATCTACCAATCTCAGATTTAAAATTAACTTTCACCCAGCATCAATGACCGTTTGTTTCAAACTTCTAGCACCCATATCAACAAAGGATGAACAGGCTGGGTCTCTTGTCTCTAAAAAAAGAAGGCTGAGGGAGGACCTCATCGAGGTCTTTAAAATTATGAAAGGTTTTGATAGAGTGGATACAGAGAGAATGTTTCTACTTGTGGGGAAGAGCAATACTAGAGGCCACCAATATAAGATAGTCACCAGGAAATCCAATCGGGAATTCAGGAGAAACTTCTTTACCCAGAGAGCGGTGAGAATGTGAAACTCGCTGCCACAGGGAACAGTTGAAGTGAATAGTATTTAACGGGAGGATAGACAAGTATATGAGGGAGAAGGGAATAGAGGGTTATGCTGATAGATTTAGATGAGGAAAGATGGGAGGCGGCTCGAGTGGAGCATAAACGCCGGTACGGACTGGTTGGGCCGAATGACCAGTTTCGGTGCCGTATACCCTGAGTAATCCTTTGGGAGTAGAAGTGTTTCCTAACATCACTCCTCAAAGTCCCGGCTCTAATTTTCAGACTATGCCCCTTAGTGCTGGACTCCCCAACCAGCGGCAATAGTTTCTCTCTAAATTTTTAGGAGTTAACAGAAAAACATTAAACCGTGCCCCCCGATCTGGGGGAAACACCAACATTTACAATGCCATTTTTTTTGGGGGCACAGAATCTAATTTTTTTTCCAAGTGCCCCCTATAAAAGGGGAGTACTGCACCTGGTATTCCCAGGCAGTCTCCCATCCAAGTACTAACCAGGCCTGATTCTGCTTAACTTCTAAGATCAAGCATTTGCAGACTAGTGTGCGCGTATCTCCCCTATCAGGACTCGAGCTGTGGTCTAACTAGGGCTTTGTACAGCTGCTTCTCTGAGCCCCCTGTCTTCCCCCCCTCTCTCACTCCCTCTCTGTCACTCCCACTGTCCATGACCCGATTTCTATCACTTGCTCTATCGCGCCCTGTTCCTCTCTCTCATCATTTGTGTCCCTTGCTTCCTCCCCCTCCCTCTCCATCTTTCTTTCCTGCTATGTCTCAGTGTCTCTCTCACCCTGCCTTATCTTCTGCCCAGCTGGTTAAATATCTCTAACTTTAAGCAGTTTGTCGGCCCGTTAAATATTTGCCTCTGAAACGGAACTGGCCCGTCACCAGTTGCCGTCCTGTCTGCTAACCTTGAACAAGGTGCGAGAATCTGCCAGTGATGAATTGTCCCTGAACATGAGCCAACAGCTCACTGCCTGTCTGTGGACAATGCTCAGGCCCTCAACTAGTGTCCACGTATCACCAGATTAAATTAGGGTGACCATACTTTCTAAACACAATCCAGGACAGCACAGCCCACTTGATTGGCCCCCCATCCACCACCTTAAACATTCACTCCCTCCACCACCAGCGTACCGTGGCTGCAGTGTGTACCATCTACAAGATGCACTGCAGCAACTCGCCAAGGCTTCTTGGGCAGCCAAACTCACGACCTCTACCAACTAGAAGGACCAAGACAACAGGCACATGGGAACACCACCACCTCCACGTCCCTCTCCAATCACACACCATCCTGACGTGGAAATATATCGTCGTTCCTTCATCGTCGCTGGGTGAAAATCCTGGAACTCCCTCCTTGACAGCACTGTGGGAGCACCTTCACCACACGGACTGCAGTGGTTCAAGAAGGCGGCTCACCATCACCTTCTCAACAGCAATTAGGGATGGGCAATAAATGCCGGCCTTGCCAGTGACACCCACATCCCGTGAATTAATAATATAAAAAATCAGAAGATAAAATTGTAAAATGGGTCTTTTGGACAGACAGGCTTGTGGCCCTCACTGAATAGAGAAAGTGGTGCAGACAGTCTGTTCAGGTAGAGGGCCGGAGGCAGGCAGTGACAGCAGGGAGATGGTATCTACCCCGTCCCTCCAGAGGTCGGATTCTGTAGAAAAGGGGCACGTTGGTGGGCTATTCAACCACAGGTGGTGTCGCTTCGAGAGGTGACATCATTAAAACGTGATGTCACCACCCTTGGGCCGAGCTAATCCTAGACACTGTAAGGGTGTCAGGTGTGACCTCAGTCACTGGGGGGTTAGGGTCAGGTGTGACCTCAGTCACTGGGGGGTTTGGGGTCAGGTGTGACCTCAGTCACTGGGGGGTTGGGTTCAGATGTGACCTCAGTCACTGGGGGGTTGGGGTCAGGTGCCTGAATGCGCTTCAATAGTCTGACATCACATCCACGGTAATTATATGCACATTTATAATGAATTTGTAGTGCCTAATTGCAACTGTTAAAATGTAAGAACAA
Organism: Pristiophorus japonicus; assembly: GCF_044704955.1. Classification (NCBI taxonomy): domain Eukaryota; kingdom Metazoa; phylum Chordata; class Chondrichthyes; family Pristiophoridae; genus Pristiophorus; species Pristiophorus japonicus. The sequence continues at coordinate 1,721,798 of NW_027252668.1, read as the reverse complement.
AAGAAATAGGAGCAGGAGTAGGCCATTCGGCCCCTCGAGCCTGCTCTGCCAATCAATAAGATCATGGCTGATCAGAGATACACTTTCCCGCCCGATCTCCATGTCCCTTGATTCCCCGAGAGTTCAAAAATCTATTGATCCTGGTTTTGAATATACTCAGAGACTGAGCATCCACAGCCCTCTGGAGCAGGGAATTCCAAAGATTCACCACCCTCTGAGTGAAGAAATTCCTTCTCATCTGTGTCTTAAATGGCCGGCCCTTTATCCTGAGACTGTGCCCCCGAGTCCTAGACACCCCCGCTCGGGGGAAACATCCTCTCAGCATCTACCCTGTCAATCCCCCTCAGTATCTTACATGTTTCAATGAGATCACCTCATTCTTCTAAACTCCAGAGAGTATGGGCCCATTCGACACAATCTCTCATCATAGGACAGGCCTCTCATCCCAGGCTATCGGAGGGGGAACGCTATCGGAGGGGGAACACAATCGGAGGGGGAGCACTATTGGAGGGGGAGCTCTATCGGAGACACTCTGTGTCCATGGAGGGGCACTCCCGGGGCAGTAGGTCGGGGCTGATTCCAGCTCCACGCTCTGGTGTTCAGCGCCCTGCCAGTAACGTCAGCGCTAATCGGATGCTTGGCGTTGCACTGACGCGGCAGAACGCCCCTCACCTTCAGTTAAAGGGCGGGGCCGCTTCCCACTCTGCAGTCACTTTGGCGGCCGTCACTGAGCCACCAGGGATGCCCTCAACCGGGCCGACACCCATCGAAGAAGAGTCGGCCGACAGGAAAATCTGGCGGCCCACGGTGAAAGCGGCCTCCCCTTTAAGGGCGATCCGTGAAGCTGGCGGTGGCATCGGCCGGCGCCATTCTCACCGCCTGCGGGTTATTTCCCCGCGCGGGGCGCAAAGGGGTCGGCGCATGGCGATGACTTCATCGCTCTGTGTACACCACATCGCGGGGAGCGGCGCTAACCACACAAAGCCCCCAAACCTCCGGGGCAATTTCTCCGCAGGCGCTATCGACCTCTTTTCCCGGGCGATAACCTCATTGCGCCCCATTAGCGCCCCCCGGAGGCACTAATGGAGCTATAAAAAAGGGCAATTTTGCCCCCTGTGTCCTCCTCACAGCTTACTGCCCCACCTAGCTTTGTATCATCAGCAAACTTGGATACATTGCACTCGGACTATCATCCAAGTCATTAATATAGATAGTAAATAGCTGAGGCCCCAGCACTGATCCTTGCGGCACCCCACTAGTTACAGCCTGCCAACCAGAAAAGAACCAGTTTATCACAACTCTGTCCGTTAACCAATCCCCTATCCATGCTTAAACATTATCTCCAATCCCATGAGCTCTTACCTTGTGTCATAACCTTTTATGTGGCACCTCATCGAATGCCTTTTGGAAATCCCAATATACGTCCACTGGCTTCCCCCTTTATCTACTCTGCTAATTATATCCTCAAAACTCTCCAGTAAATTTGTTAAACATGATTTCCAATTGGTAAAACCATGCTGACTCTGCCTGATCATGTTGTGATTTTCTAAGTGCCCTGTTACCACTTCTTTAACAAAGGATTCCAGTATTTTCCCGACGACTGATGTCAGACTAACTGGCTCTATCTCACTCTGTTCCTCTCTCCCATCATTTGCTGCTAATAAATTTCACCTCGCAACGCTGCACAACCGACCTTTTCCGTCCTGGATACTTTGCTGTGCTCCTACTTGGTGCGGCCCCAGTTTGGGTTTCGAAAGTATGGTCACCCAAATTTAATCTGGTGATATGTGGACACTCAGCAGTTGAGGGTCTGAGCATTGTCCACACAGACAGGTAGTGAGCTGTTGGTTTCTGTTCAGGAACAATTCATCACTGGCAGATTCTCGCACCTTGTTCAAGGATAGCAGACAGGACGGCAACTGGTGACGGGCCAGTTCCGTTTCAGAGGCAAATATTTAACGGCCGACAAAGTTCGAAATGTTTAACCAGTTGGGCAGAAGCATAAGGCAGGGTGAGAGAGACACGTAGACATAGCATGAAAGAAAGATGGAGAAGGAGGGGGAGGAAGCAGGGGACACAAATGATGAGAGAGTGGAACAGAGCGAGGTAGAGCAAGTGATAGAAATCGGGTCATGGACAGTGGGAGGGAGAGAGAGGGAGTGAGAGAGGGGGGAGAGAGGGAGTGAGAGAGGGAGTGACAGAGGGAGTGAGAAAGTGAGAGAGGGAGTGAGAGAGAGACTGAGAGCATGAGTGAGTGGACAGAGCGATGGTGAGAGAGGGGACAAAAGGAGAGAGAGGGGACTGAGAGAGTGAGAGGTGAGAGTGAGGGGAGAGAGAGGAGGGGGGAGAGAGAGGAGGTGAGAGGAAGAGAGTGAGGGGGAGAGAGCTGTGGTATAAAGAGGGGGCGAGAGTGTGAGTGGTGGAGATAGAGGGGGAGACAGAAAGAGAGAGAGGGGGAAGAGAGGGATCCGTCACTGTGGTAATGTAGGAAACGCAACAGCCAATTTGCACACAGCAAGCTCCCACAAACAGCAATGTTATAATGTACAGATCAGTGCTTTAATGGTACTAAAGAGTGAAAAATCCCTCGGGTTTTAATAAAAGTAGGTGAAAACATTGCAGATGCCCTGCCTATAATCTTCTAAACATCTCTCGATTCAGGAACTGTTCCTTGACATTGGAAAATTTCAGATGTCACTCTGCTATTTAATGAAGATGAGAGAGGGAACTTAAGAACATGAGAATTTAAGAATTAGGAGCAGGAGTAGGTCATACTGCCCCTCAGCCTGCTCCGTCATTCAATAATATCGTGACCAAAAGTACGTCACCATACTCTGCCTGCTCCACGACAACATGCAGGCCGTGGTCCTTACCAATGGATCCATCACAGAGCCAATTCACGACAGAATCGGGGTCAAACAGGGCTGCGTCATCGCCCCAACCCTCTTCTCAATCTTCCTCGCTGCCATGCTCCACCTCACAGTTGATAAGCAACCCCGCTGGAGTAGAGCTAAACTACAGAACCAGTGGGAAGCTGTTCAAACTTCGCCGTCTCCAGGTCAGGTCCAAGACCACTCCAACCTCTGTCGTCGAGCTACAGTACGCGGACGATGCCTGCATCTGTGCACACACAGAGGCTAAACTCCAGGACATAGTCAACGTGTTTACCGAGGCATATGAAGGCATGGGCCTTACGCTGAACATTAGTAAGACAGAGGTCCTCCACCAGCCTGTCCTCGCTGCACAGCACTGCCCCCCAGACATCAAGATCCACCGCGTGGCCCTGGACAACGTAGACCACTTCCCATATCTCGGGAGCCTCCTATCAACAAGAGCAGGCATTGACGACGAGATCCAACACCGCCTCCAGTGTGCCAGTGCAGCCTTCGGCCGCCTGAGGAAAAGAGTGTTTGAAGACCAGGCCCTCAAAGCTGTCGCCAAGCTCATGGTCTACAGGGCTGTAGTAATACCCGCCCTCCTGTATGGCTCAGAGACATGGACCATGTACAGTAGACACCTCAAGTCACTGGAGAAATACCACCAGCGATGTCAATGCAAGATCCTGCAAATCCCCTGGGAGGACAGACGCACCAACATTAGCGTCCTCGACCAGGCCAATATCCCCAGCACTGAAGGACTGACTACACTCGATCAGCTCCGCTGGGCAGGCCACATTGTTCGCATGCCAGACATGAGACTCCCAAAGCAAGCGCTCTACTCGGAACTCGTCCACGGCAAACAAGCCAAAGGTGGGCAGCGGAAATGTTGCATGGACACCCTCAAAGCCTCCCTGATAAAGTGCAACATCCCCACTGACACCTGGGAGTCTTTGGCCATAGACTGCCTGTTGTAGGTATTAGGCACCCTAGGGCAACGGCACCTGTAGTATAAGAGTAGAATTAAATATGTAACTTGTACATAAAATGGCTACCAGTGAAGCCTCTAGGGATTTCTGTTCGCTGAATTAGACCGCATTCCTGGAAACTGATAATTGTTGTTTCCCACACACAGGAATTCTGCAGGTGTCTCTAATCAGCTCGGCCTCAGGACTAAATGTTCTGGTGGAAGTAAGGACAATACGACTCTGTAACAAGATTAAGATAAGGAGGCTACCAAAGACAGCATCCAAGGCCATTAAGATAAGGGAGGCCCAGGCCATGTTACAAGACACATGAGTCATTCCTAGCAACACACCCCTTAGCAACACATCTCTTGGCAACACATGAGCCACTTTACGTTTAGAGACTAACGCTATCTATTGGTCTAATGTAACTGTAGTAAACTGTTGTATGTAACTGTAGTAAACTGTTGCAAAACATATAAAGATCCATGAAACCCTTTGTTGTGCGGAGTGAAGTGCCTGGATCCAGTCCTGAGGCTTCCTCCCCGCTGGCGTTAATAAAGGCCGCATTGGCGTTGGAACCGACTCTGAGTGTTGAGTGATTCTTCTGATAAAACACTAACACTAACACCGCCCTAAGTGGAGGAAGTACATTCGGGAGAGCGCTGAGCTCCTCGAGTATCATCACCGAAAGCATGCAGAAATCAAGCGCAGGCAGCGGAAGGAGCATGCGGCAAACCAGGCTCCCTGCCCACTCTTTCCCTGAACGACTATCTGTCCCACCAGTGACAGAGACTGTGGCTCTCGTATTGGGCTGTACAGCCACCTAAGAACTCATGCTAAGAGTGGAAGCAAGTTTTCCTCGATTCCGAGGGACTGCCTATGATGATGACTGATTATCGACCTCAACTACACTTTTCCGCCCGATCCCTATATCCCTTGATTCCCCGAGAGATCAAAAACCTATCGATATATCCGCAGCATAACGAAGACGGATATTTCCAACTCCGTAACATCGCCTGTCTCCATCCTTACCTCAGCATATCCGCTACTGAAGCCGTCATCCGTGCCATTGTTACCTCTCGACTTGACTATTCCGATGCACTCCCGGCTGGCATTCCACATTCTACCCAACGTAAACAAGAGATGATCCAAAACTTGGCTACCTGTGTACTAACTCACACTAAGTCCCACTCACCCATCACCCCCTGTGCTCGCTGACCTACACTGGTTTCCGGTTGACCAATGCCGCGATTTCATAATTCTCATCTTTATTTTCAAAACCCTCCATGGCCTCGCCCCTCCCTATCTCTGTAATCGCTTTAAGCCCAACAACCCCCGAGATATCTGTGCTCCTCTAATTCTGCCTTCCTCAGCATCCCTGATTATTGCAGGACATGACTTCTGTTGCTGTGGCCTCAAGCTCTGGAACTTCCTGCCTAAACCTCTCTTTCCTCTTTGAAGATGCTCCTTACAACATAACTCTTTGACCAAACCTTTGGATACCTGCACTAATTTCTAGTTATGCGGTTCGGTCTCAAATTTTTATTGCACAATGCTCCTGTGAAGTGACTTGAGATGTTTCACTTTATTAAAGGTGTGACACAAATATACGTTGTTGTTGTTATTTTCCATGCCGTGTAGTCCACTCTGTATAGTCCACTCTGTAAAGCCCATCCTGTATAGTCCATTCTCTATAGTCCATCCTGTATAGTCCATGCTCTATGGCCCATTCTGGATAGTCCATCCTGTATAGTCCACCCTTTTTTAATCCATCCTGTAGAGTCCACCCTGTATAGTTCACTCTGCATAGTCCACCCTGCATAGTCCATTCTGTATAGTCCACCCTGTGCAGTCCATCCTGTATAGTCCATCCTGTATAGTCCACCCTGTACAGCCCATCCTGTATAGCCCATCCTGTGTTGCCCATCCTGTGTTGCCCATCCTGTATAGCCCATCCTGTATAGCCCATCCTGTATAGCGCATCCTGTATAGTCCATCCTGTATAGTCCACACTATTATAGTCCATCCTGTATAGTCCACTCTATATAGTCCATCCAGTATAATCCATCCTGTATTGTCCATCTTGTATAGTCTACTCTGTATAGTCTACTCTGTATAGTCCATCCTGTATAGCCCATCCTGTATAGTCCATCCTGTATAGCCCATCCTGTATAGTCTACTCTGTAGAGTCCACCCTGCATAGTCCATTCTGTATAGGCCATCCTGCATAGTCCATTCTGTATAGGCCATCCTGTATTGTCCATTCTGTATAGTCCACCCTGTGCAGTCCATCCTGTATAGTCCATCCTGTACAGTCCATCCTGTATAGTCCATCCTGTATAGTCCATTCTCTACAGTCCATCCTGTATAGTCCCCCCTGTATAGTCCATCCTGTATAGTCCACCCAGTATAGTCCATTCTCTATAATCCACCCTGTATAGTCCATCCTGATTAGTCCATTCTCTACAGTCGATCCTGGATAGTCCATCCTGTATAGTCGACACTGTATAGTCCACCCTGTATCGTCCATTCTGCATAGTCTACTCCGTATAGTCCATCCTATATAGTCGATCTTGTATAGTCCATCCTGTAAAGTCTACTCTGTCGAGTCCATTCTGTATAGTCGACTCTGTATAGTCCATCCTGTATAGTCCATACTGTATAGTCCACACTGTATAGTCCACACTGTATAGTCCACACTGTATAGTCCACCCTGCATAGTCCATCCTGTATAGTCTACCCTGTATTGTCCATCCCGTATAGCCCATCCTGTACAGTCTACTTTGCATAGTCCATCCTGTATAGTCCACCCTGTATAGTCCATCCAGTATAATCCATCCTGTATTGTCCATCCTGCATAGCCTTCTCTGTATAGTCCATCCTGTATATTCTACTCTGTATAGTCCATCCTGTATAGTCCATCCAGTATAATCCATCCTGTATTGTCCATCCTGTATTGTCCATCCTGTATAGTCTACTCTGTATAGTCTACTATATAATCCATTCTGTATAGTCCACTCTGTATAGTCCATCCTGTATAGTCCATACTGTATAATCCATCCTGTATAGTCCACACTGTTTAGTCCACACTGTATAGTCCACCCTGTATAGTCCATTCTGTATAGTCCATCCTATGTAGTCCACCCTGAATAGTCCACCCTGAATAGTCCACCCTGCATAGTCCACCCTGCATAGTCCACCCTGTATTGTCCATCCCGTATAGCCCATCCTGTACAGTCTACTTTGCATAGTCCATCCTGTATAGTCCACCCTGTATAGTCCATCCAGTATAATCTATCCTGTATTGTCCATCCTGTATAGTCTACTCTGTATAGTCCATCCTGCATAGCCATCCTGCATAGCCGACTCTGTATAGTCCATCCTGTATCGTCCATCCTGTATATTCTACTCTGTATAGTCCATCCTGTATAGCCCATGCTGTATAGCCCATCCTGTACAGCCCATCCTGTACAGTCCATCCTGTACAGTCCATCCTGTATAACCCATCCTGTATAACCCATCCTGTATAACCCATCCTGTATAGTCCATTCTGTATAGTCCACACTAATTTAGTCCATCCTGTATAGTCGATCCTGGTTAGTCCACCCTGTATAGTCCACCCTGTATAGTCCACCCTGTATAGTCTACTCTGTATAGTCCACCCTGTATAGTGTATCTGCCTCCAGCTTCTGACAGACCGCGTTGCGGAACTGGAGCTGCGGGTGGATTCACTCTGGAGCATGCACGATGCTGAGAATGACGTGAATAGCATGTTTAGCCAGTTGGTCTTACCGCAGGTAAAGGGTACACAGCCAGATAAGGAATGGAAGACCAACAGGAAGAGTAGTGCAAGGAAAGTAGTGCAGGGATCCCCTGCGGTCATCTCCCTGCAAAACAGATACACTGCTTTGAGTACTGTTGAGGGGGATGACTCATGAGGGGAGGGCAGCAGCAGCCAAGTTCATGGCACCGTGTGTGGCTCTGCTGCACAGGAGAGCAGGAAAAAGAATGGGAGAGCCATAGTGATAGGGGATTCAATTGTAAGGGGAATAGATAGGCGTTTCTGTGGCCGCAACACAGACTCCAGGATGGTATGTTGCCTCTCTGGTGCAAGGGTCAAGGATGTCTCGGAGCGGGTGCAGGACATTCTGAAAAGGGAGGGTGAACAGCCAGTTGTCGCGGTACACATAGTTACCAACGATATAGGTAAAAAACGGGATGAGGTCCTACGAGACGAATTTAAGGAGCTAGGAGTTAAATTAAAAAGTAGGACCTCAAAAGTAGTAATCTCAGGATTGCTACCAGTGCCACGTGCTAGTCAGAGTAGGAATCGCAGGATAGCGCAGATGAATACGTGGCTTGAGCAGTGGTGCAGCAGGGAGGGATTCAAATTCCTGGGACATTGGAACCGATTCTGGGGGAGGTGGTACCAGTACAAACCGGACGGTCTACACCTGGGCAGGACCGGAACCAATGTCCTAGGCGGAGTGTTTGCAAGTGCTGTTTGGGAGGAGTTAAACTAATGTGGCAGGGGAATGGGAACCTATGCAGGGAGACAGAGGGGAATAAAATGGAGTCAGAAGCAAAAGATAGAAAGGAGAACAGTAAAAGTGGAGGGCAAAGATACCTAAGGCAAAAAACAAAAAGGGCCACATTACAGCAAAATTCTAAAGGGGCAAAGTGTGTTAAAAAGACAAGCCTGAAGGCTCTGTGCCTCAATGTGACGAGTATTCGGAATAAGGTGGACGAATTAACTGCGCAGATAGTAGTTAATGGGTATGATGTAATTGACATCACGGAGACATGGCTCCAGGGTTACCAAGGCTGGGAACTCAACATCCAAGGGTATTCAGCATTTAGGAAGGATAGACAGAAAGGAAAAGGAGGTGGGGTGGCGTTGCTGGTTAAAGAGGAAATTAATGCAATAGTAAGGAAGGATATTAGCCTGGATGATGTAGAATCGGTATGGGTGGAGCTGCAGAATACCAAAGGGCAGAAAACGCTAGTGGGAGTCGTGTACAGACCATCAAACAGTAGTAAATATAGAAACATAGAAAATAGGTGCAGGAGTAGACCACTCAGCCCTTCGAGCCTGCATTGCCATTCAATGAGATCATGGCTGATCATTCCCTCAGTACCCCTTTCTCTCTATACCCCTTGATCCCTTTAGCCATAAGGGCCATATCTAACTCCCTCTTGAATATATCCAAAGAACTGGCATCAACAACTCTCTGCGGCAGGGAATTCCACAGGTTAACAACTCTGAGTGAAGAAGTTTCTCCTCACCTCAGTCCTAAATGGCCTACCCCTTATCCTAAGACTGTGTCCCCTGGTTCTGGACTTCCCCAATCTACCCTGTCCCGTCCTGTCAGAATCTTATATGTTTTTATGAGATCCCCTCTCATCCTTCTAAACTCCAATGTATAAAGGCCCAGTTGATCCAGTCTCTCATCATATGTCAGTCCAGCCATCCCGGGAATCAGTCTGGTGAACCTTCGCTGCACTCCCTCAATAGCAAGAACGCCCTTCCTCATATTAGGAAACCAAAACTGAACACAATATTCCAGATGAGGCCTCACTAAGGCCCTGTACAACTGCAGTAAGACCTCCCTGCTCCTGTACTCAAATCTCCTAGCTATGAAAGCCAACATACCATTTGCCTTCTTCACCGCCTGCTGTACCTGTATGCCGACTTTCAATGACTGATGAACCATGACACCCAGGTCTCGTTGCACCTCCCCTTTTCCTAATCTGCCACCATTCAGATAATATTCTGTAAGGTTGTAGTAAGGTTGGGGACAGCATCAAACAAGAAATAAGGGATGTGTGCACTAAAGGTACAGCAGTTATTATGGGTGACTTTAATCTACATATTGATTGGGCTAACCAAACTTGTAGCAATGCGCTGGAGCAGGATTTCCTGGAGTGTATTAGGGATGGTTTTCTCGACCAATATGTCGAGGAACCAACTAGAGAGCTGGCCATCCTATACTGGGTGATGTGTAATGAGAAGGGACTAATTAGCAATCTTGTTGTGCGAGGCCCCTAGGGGAAGATGGAACATAATATGGTAGAATTCTTTATTAAGATGGAGAGTGACACAGTTAATTCGGAAACGAGGGTCCTGAACTTAAGGAAAGGTAACTTCGATGGTATGAGGCGGGAATAGACTGACAAAAGATACTTAAAGTGGATAAGCAATGGCAAACATTTAAAGATCACATGGATGAACTTCAGCAATTGTACATCCCTGTCTGGAGTAAAAATAAAATGGGGAAGGTGGCTCAACCATGGCTAACAAAGGAAATTAAGGATAGTGTTAAAGCCAAGGAAGAGGCATATAATTTGGCTAGAAAAAGCAACAAACCTGAGGACTGGGAGAAATTTAGAATTCAACAGAGGAAGACTTAGGGTTTAATTAAGAGGTGAAAAATAAAGTATGAAAGGAAGCTTACAGGGAACATAAAAACTGACTGCAAAAGCTTCTATAAATATGTGAAGAGAATAAGATTAGTGAAGACAAACGTAGGTCCCTTGCAGTCGGACTCAGGTGAATTTATAATGGGGAACAAAGCAATGGCAGACCAACTGAACAAATACTTCGTTTCTGTCTTCACAAAGGAAGACACAAATAACTTTGCGAATGTACTAGGGGACAGTGGGTCTAGTGAGAAGGAGGAACTGAAGGATATCCTTATCAGGCGGGAAATTGTGTTAGGAAAATTGATGGGATTGAAGGCCGATAAATCCCCGGGGCCTGATAGTCTGCATCCCAGAGTACTTAAGGAAGTGGCCCTAGAAATAGTGGATGCATTGGTGATCATTTTCCAACAGTCTATTGACTCTGGATCAGTTCCTATGGACTGGAGGGTAGCAAATGTAACACCACTTTTTAAAAAAGGAGGGAGAGAGAAAGCAGGTAATTATAGACCGGTTAGCCTGACGTCAGTCGTGGGGAAAATGCTGGAATCAATCATTAAGGATGAAATAGCAGCGCATTTGGAAAGCAGTGACAGGATTGGACCAAGTCAGCATGGATTTATGAAAGGGAAATCATGCTTGACGAATCTTCTGGAATTTTTTGAGGATGTAACTAGCAGAATGGACAAGGAAGAACCAGTGGATGTGGTGTATTTGGACTTTCAAAAGGCTTCCGACAAGGTCACACACAAGAGATTAGTGTGCAAAATCAAAGAGCATGGTATTGGGGGTAATGTACTGACGTGGATAGAGAACTGGTTGGCAGACAGGAAGCAGAGAGTCGAGATAAACGGGTCATTTTCAGAACGGCAGGTAGTGATTAGTGGAGTGCCGCAGGGCTCAGTGCTGGGACCTCAGCTCTTTACAATATACATTGACGATTTAGATGAAGGAATTGAGTGTAACATCTCCAAGTTTGCGGATGACACTAAACTCGGTGGTGGTGTGAGTTGTGAGGAGGACGCTAAGAGGCTGCAGGGTGACTTGGACAGGTTAGGTGAGTGGGCAAATGCATGGCAGATGCAGTATAATGTGGATAAAGTGAGGTTATCCATTTTGGGGGCAAAAACACGAAGGCAGAATATTATCTGGATGGCGGCAGATTAGGAAAAGGGGAGGTGCAACGAGACCTGGGTATCATGGTTCATCAGTCATTGAAAGTTGGCATACGGGTACAGCAGGTGGTGAAGAATGCAAATGGTATGTTGGCCTTCATAGCTAGGGGATTTGAGTATAAGAGCAGGGAGGTCTTAGTGCAGTTGTACAGGGCCTTAGTGAGGCCTCGCCTGGAATATTGTGTTCAATTTTGGTCTCCTAATCTGAGGAAAGACATTCTTGCTATTGAGGGAGTGCAGCGAAGGTTCACCAGACTGATTCCAAGGATGGCTGGGCTGTCATCTGAGGAGAGACTGGATCAACTGGGCCTTTATTCACTGGAGTTTAGAAGGATGAGAGGGGATCTCATAGAAACGTATAAGATTCTGACGGGACTGGACAGGTTAGATGCAGGAAGAATGTTCCCGATGTTGGGGAAGTCCAGAACCAGGGGACATAGTCTTAGGATAAGGGGTAGGCCATTTAGGACTGAGATGAGGAGAAACTTCTTCATTCAGAGAGTTGTTAACCTATGGAATTCCCTGCCGCAGAGTGTTGTTGATGCCAGGTCATTGGATATATTTAAAGAGGGAGTTAGATATGGCCCGTACGGCTAAGGAGATCAAGGAGTATGGAGAGAAAGCAGGAAAGGGGTACTGAGGGAATGATCAGCCATGATCTTATTGAATGGCGGTGCAGGCTCGAAGGGCTGAGTGGTCTACTCCTGCATCTATTTTCTATGTTTCTATGTCAAACTTATAACCACTCTAATAAAGAACAATACAAGGAAAGGTTCAAGGTCAAACTTATAATCACTCTAATAAAGTACCATACACTATACATTCAAAGGGGGTTGCAGTAAAATTATACCTCCCACCTCCCAATACCTAATTCTAGCTAGTTTAGACTCCAGGGTAGGCAGGGACTTATGCTTTGTAATCCTTTTGATAGTTAATGGTAGATGGTGATGTTCTTCCTTCCTTCAGGACTTCAAGACTTCGAGGCTGGAGAAGTTAGTTTACAACTGTCGCGTTGGTTTCTCTCCTTGTCTTGATGAGGTAGTAGCAACCATCTCTCTCCCCTCTATAACCTCTGTTGAAAACAGCGGCCAGTTATACGATTTCAGTGTTCTAATCTTGCCGCCCAATCTGTTCACAATCCTTTGTATAATTTGGACAGGCTTGGTTCTTCTTTGTAATATTTTGTTGGGCTCATTAAAATTGATATGTCTTGGGTAGGTTGATGTTCGAAAACTGTTTCTTGATAGAAATATTAGTTTTGTAATCGCAATGTCCTTTTGTGCTTAGTCTTTTGCATACAAGCTGGATTGGGTCTCTTTGTGATGTATATGCTGAAATGGTTTGTCCAGACCCATGCTGATGGAGAGCTACCTCTGGGTGATTTTGTGATGGTAATGTCTCTTGTGGCGAAGCATTTTCAAATACTCATTCTACCAGACAGGTTAACTCAGTCATCACACCCAGACAGTTCCAATAATCAAGTAGGCTTCTTTTGTTCCCTAGGTCCGCCCACAGGCTTGAATTTGTCTTGTAAAAGTTCATAATTCTATTAAAGATTGTAATTTCTTCCATAAGCACTTTAGAGTTCCAAACTTTTCGGTAGATAGTCCCAAATTAAATATCCTTTCGAATGAGCCCAAACACAGGGGAGGTTCTGGTGAATTTTGCTCTCTGCAACCCTGTATAGTCTATCCTGTATAGTCCACTCTGTATGGCCCACAATGCGGCTTTAAACAAGGGCAATTTCATCCCATCTGTGTCCTCCTCACAGTTTACTCTCCCACGTAGCTTTAGATCATCAGTAAACTTTGATACATTGCACTCGGTCCCTTCATCCATGTCATTAATATAGATAGTAAATAGCTGATGCCCCAGCACTGATCCTTGCGCACCCCACTAGTTATAGCCTGCCAACCTGAAAGAGACCCTTTCATCCTTACTCTCTGTATTCTGTCCGTTAACCAATCCTCTTTCCATGCTCGTACATTACTTCCATTCCCATGAGCTTTTATCTTGTGTCATAAACTTTTAGGTGGCACCTTATAGAATGCCGAATATATTACATGCACCGGTTCCCCCTTTATCTACCCTGCCAGTGACATCCTTAAAAAACGCTAATAAATTTATCAAACACGATTTCCCTTTCATAAAACCATGCTGACTCTGCCTGATCATGTTGTGATTTTCTAAGTGCCCTGTTACCACTTCTTTAACAAAGGATACCAGCATTTTCCCGACGACTGATGTCAGACTAACTGGCTCTATCTCGCTCTGTTCCTCTCTCCCATCATTTGCTGCTAATAAATTTCACCTCGCTACACTGCACAACCGATCTTTTCCGTCCTGGATACTTTGCTGTACTCCCAACCTGTGTGTCCCCAGATTGTGTTTAGAAAGTATGGTCACCCTAATTTAATCTGGTGATATGTGGATACTCAGCAGGCAGTGAGCTGTTGGCTCCTGTTCAGGTACAATTCATCACTGGCAGATTCTCGCACCTTGTTCAAGGATAGCAGACAGGATGGCAACTGGTGACGGGCCAGTTCCGTTTCAGAGGCAAATATTTAACGGGTCGACAAACTGCTTAAAGTTCGAAATGTTTAACCAGAAGGATAAGGCAGGGTGAGAGAGACACGTAGACATAGCATGAAAGAAAGATGGAGAAGGAGGGGGAGGAAGCAGGGGACACAAATGGTGAGAGAGTAGAACAGAGCGAGGTAGAGCAAGTGATAGAAACCGGGACATGGACGGGGGGAGGAGAGAGAGGGAGTGAGAGAGGGGAGCCGGAGCGAGCAAAGGGGAGAGAGAAGGACCAGAGGGAGACAGAAGGCGAGATGGAGAATGTTATGTTCAGAATAAATCCACAGGACTGTTTTGCAAGTTCAAATTGGTGTGACCTTGGTCTCTTTATTCAGACTCTAGAGTGGAGAAGCAGCATGGTGAATCACCTTTTATATTTGCTTGCCCCAGGGTGCACAGGTGACCCTTAGGTCTCCCACAGGTGTGCCCCCCTAGTGGCAAGACTTACATTTTGTTGAGGTTTACATACATACATAACATCACTCCCCCCCACCCCCCAAAAAGTCTTATGTGCAGGTTATTTGCAAGTTGAGGCGATCTGGCGCCCCGCGTCCCCGGGTCGATCGCCTGGGTTGAAGTTCTGACGTGGTGGGTTCATCCTCTCGGTTTACGGCGAGGTCGATCGTGTTAGTGGGTCACCGGGTCCTTTCACAGTGGTTCCTGGTTATCTATAGTTCACAGTTTGGTCTGGTCCAAATGCTTTATGCGTTAGCCCAGTACATGGTTTCACAATCAACTGCTCTATTTTCAACACGTACACTCCATTCCCCCCTTGGCGAATGCAGTGCTAGCGGCCCAACTGGGGCCCCGAGCATGGTCTGCATTATTTATACTGATGTCGCGAGGAGGGGCCGTGTGATCATGGTGCATTCTCTGACGGAAGGCTCGGTTCTGAGTGATTCTGTTTGGTGATTGCGTAGCACCCGGGATAGCCGGGTCTGTAGGGAGTCTCCCGTGACACGCATGGTGCTTGACTTAGTGATTTGGGCTGCCTGCTCCAGACTATTGTTGCTGACCCTGAGGTTTAGCAAGCCCAGGATGGCCGCAATGGCCTTGAGACTTTCGGTAGGCCTATTGGTCCCCGTGGATCCTGGGCCATAGTATGGGGGCCCCGGACCACCGACAGTGTGTAGCCGCCCTGCCTTACTTTGCAACGTAGGGATGGGCCCTTTGTCTTTGCAACGGATAGGTCGCCACATCCCGCCTAGCAGTTCACCTTAGGCAGGCGGTAACGTGGAATCCTGGCTGGTCCAGATCCTAAACTGGGGGGCCATTACGGTTGACCCCTCGCTTTCTAGCACTTCCACGACCGCGAGTGGGTCTGCAGGCTGCGCCATTTCCACCCCGGACGTGGGCAGCGGTGGCCAACTGAGAGCATGGGTGCCGCTCTTTGTGCCTGGTCCGTGGTGGATCATGTTACAGTGCACAGACAGTATTGGACATTCACGAAACAACGCATCGATAATGGTGCCTCTGCTCTCCCAAGCTTGTGGGATGGGCAGCTTGTCTGACTCGGGCACATATTGCGACACTCTTTGGTACGTCTCTTTAGTCCCGCTGCTGCCTTGGTTAACTTATTGGATACATGTTCAATCGTTTGGGGCTCTTTGACTTGCTGTACAACATATGTGACCCCGTGTGTAACACATCACTTGTTACAAGTACTTTGTCAGATAAATATACGACCGTTTGGTGTTCGCCCGCTACTTTGGCTTGTTGTAAGATCCCCCCTACCCTATATAGTGGTACATCATTGGCCGCGAAAGACCGCTCACATGGGTTACATAGTGCAAACAACTTATTGGAACATGGTGGGTTCCTGGCCTCCTCAGTGGCCGCCCCTTTACCTTTGCCCCAAACCCCTTGCTGGGTGATACATTCCTCCGTTCCGTTGCGGTGACCTCCCGTGGTCTGGCCGCTCTCTCGTGCCGTGGACTGTGGACGCTTTCTCGTCCCGTGGTCTGGACGCTTTCTCGTCCCGTGGTCTGGACGCTCTCTTGTCCCGTGGTCTTGGCGCACTCTCGTCCCGTGGTCTGGGCGCACTCTCATCCCGTGATCTGGATGCCTTCTCGTCCGTACCTGTGATGCTGACTGCTGCGATCTTACTCCCCAGGGATTTGGCCACTGGCGTCGGGGATTCACATTCGGATCATTTTGGCGGAGTCGCACTCTGCATGGTTGACCTGGAGTCTCTTCCATCGTCGCAAAGAGGTCGTCGACTTTGGGTGGTGGGTACTGATACGTCCTTACTATACAGTATAAATGCACACGAGACCCATACTTGAGAGAAGGCCACTCTGTGACCAGTTACCTTTATTACCAAGACCTCAAGTGATGAAGCTGGGTGGAGCTTCCCCTTTTATACCTGAAAATCCAGGTTAGGAGTGTCTCCCACAAGTTCACCCCCTTGTGGTCAATGTTCTCAAGGTGTACAACTTAGGTCAGTTTATACATGGGTTACACTGATAGTTGAATACATGACATCACTTCCCCCCCCAAATTCTTATTGGGATCACAGGTTAAGTCTCTCTGGTAGTTTATGCTCCCTTGTAGAGCGCCTGAGTTGGGGCTCCAGTTGTTGGGCGCTGGCCTGAGTGTCTGCTGCTCGCAGGGTAAATCAAACAGCATTTCACACGGAGCCACACCAGGTGACCAGACATAACTGGCCTGTGACACGACTCTAACCCAGCTGCCGTGCGTTTCTGCAATTTTATCATTATTATTTCTGATTTCTCGCTGCCTTTCTTTGTGTTCTGTGAACATCTTTGTGTGTCTGTATTTGTGTGTCTGTGTGTGTGTGTGTGTGTGTGTGTGTGTGTGTATGGGCAGTAGGGAGGGATTATTAAAATCTCTGGCCGGCCATTGAGCAACTGAATATTCATGTGGTGCCTGCTTACGGTTAGAGGCTGTTTTGAATTATTGTGTGTTTCTGTGTGTGTGTGAGTGTGTGTGTGTGCATGTGTTTCTGTGTTTAGGTGTATGTTTGTGTGGCGGCCCGGCCCGGAAATCGGCGCGGTCCCGGCCTGCAAGACCATCAGCAGGCCGGGGCCATTAGAGGGAGCAGCGTGTGGTGACGTACCGCTGCAGGGAGCAGCGTGTGCTGATGCAGAAGGGCGACGGCTACGAAGCCAGGTCGCTGATTGCAGGCAGGCACAGCAGGAGGGGCGAACAAGCGGCAACAAACATAGAAACATAGAAAATAGGTGCAGGAGTAGGCCATTCGGCTCTTCGAGTCTGCACCACCATTCAATACATCATGCAACTTCAGTACCCCATTCCTGCTTTCTCGCCATACCCCTTGATCCCTTTAGCCGTAAGGGCCACATCTAACTCCCTTTTGAATATATTTAGTGAATTGGCCTCAACAACTTTCTGTGGTAGAGAATGCCACAGGTTCACCACTCTCTGAGTGAAGAAGTTTCTACTCATCTCGGTCCTAAATGGCTTACCCCTTATCCTTAGACTGTGACCTCTGGTTCTGGACTTCCCCAACATTGGGAACATTCTTCCTGCATCTAACCTGTCCAATTCCGTCAGAATTTTATATGTTTCTATGAGGTCCCCTCTCATTCTTCTAAATTCCAGTTAAAATAAGCCTAGTCGATCCAGTCTTTCTTCATATATCAGTCCTGCCATCCTGGGAATCAGTCTGGTGAACCTTCGCTGCACCCCCTCAATGGCAAGAATGTCCTTCCTCAGTTTAGGAGACCAAAACTGTACACAATACTCCAGGTGGGGCCTCACAAAGGTCCTGAACAAGTGCAGTAAGATCTCCCATCTCCTGTACTCAAATCCTCTCGCTATGAAGCCAACATGCCATTTGCCTGCTGTACCTGCATATCAACTTTCAATGACTGATGTACCATGACACCCAGGTCTCGTTGCACCTCCCCTTTTCATAATCTGTCACCATTCAGATAATATTCTGCCTTTCTGTTTTTGCCACCAAAGTGGATAACCTCACATTTATCCACATTATACCGCATCTGCCATGCATTTTCCCAATCACCTAACCTGTCCAAGTCACCCTGCAGCCTCTTAGCATCCTCCTCACAGCTCACACTGCCACCCAGCTTAGTGTCATCTGCAAACTTGGAGATATTACATTCAATTCCTTCATCCAAATCATTAATGTATATTGTAAATAGCTGGGGTCCCAGCACTGAACCTTGCGGTACCCTACTAGTCACTGCCTGCCATACTGAAAAGGACACGTTTATCCCGACTCTCTGCTTCCTGTCTGCCAACCAGTTCTCTATCCACGTCAATACATTACCCCCAATACCATGTGCTTTAATTTTGCACACTAATCTCTTGTGTGGGACCTTGTCAAAACCTTGTCCACTCTCCCTTGTCCACTCTACTAGTTACATCCTCAAAAAATTCCAGATTTGTCAAGCATGATTTCCCTTTCATAAATCCATGCTGACTTGGACCGATCCTGTCACTGCTTTTCCAAATGCGCTGCTATAAATATGTGAAGAGAAAAAGATTAGTGAAGACAAAAGAGTTCATAGAGGGATGTGATCGGGGCCCGGGAGAGCCAAGAATTCGGGGCTCAGAAGAGGCGAGGGCCCAGGGGCAGCACGGGCCAGGCAACACAGCAATATGTGTGCGCGCTCAGTATGTGCAGCAGAGCTGGTCTCCAGTTAGTCTCGGTTAATCCTTGCCACTGGACTAAGACCTAGCTCTGTCAAGCCCGTGTGGTGGCTGGTGTGCAATGGCCACCACGCATTAAAAAAATCCACGCACAGGCATCTTCCACCCTTCCCGATGTAGTTCGGGACCTGGAATATTAGGTCCTTCATTGAAACACCTGTGAACTCATCCCTTTTTGGTGTGGAAGCAAGTCATCCTCGCTTCGAGGAACTGCCAATGATAATGATGATGAAGGCCTGGGCTATTGTGATGGCTTTGCTCAGATCTCGGAATTCGGCAGACAGCAGTTTGCGAAGAATGACCTCGTGGCCAATTCCAAGCGCAAAAAAGTCCCGCAACATTTCCACCAAGGATCCTGCAAATTCGCACTGTCCCGCAAGGCGTCTTAGGTCGGCTTCAAAACTCACCACGTTCTGGCTATCGGAGCGATGGTACATGTAAAAGCGATACCTGGCCATCAAAATGCTCTCCTTTGACTTGAGGTGTCCCTAACCAGCATACGTAGCTCTGTGTAAGACTTGTCCTTTGGTTTGACCGGTGCCAGCAAATTTTTGAGGAGGGCATATATCAAAGACCCACATACGGTGAGGAGAATCGCCCTGCGCTTGATCGCTGTCTCAGCCTTGTCCAATTCGTTAGCCACGAAGTACTGGTCGAGGCGCTCAATGAAGGCTTCCCAATCATCACCCTCAACAAATCTCTCAAGAATACCAACGGCAGCCATTACCACGTGGAAGTTTGTGATCCGTTACTCGTCGCCAATTTGTTATGTTCAGAATAAATCCACAGCTCAAACTGTTGTGACCTTGGTCTCTTTATTCAGATCCCAGAGTGGAGAAGCAGCATGGTGATCACCTTTTATAGCTGCTTGCCTCAAGGTGCACAGGTGACCCTTAGGTTTCCCACAGATGTGCCCCCTAGTGGCAAGTCTTACATTTTGGTGAGATTTGCATACACACATAACAGAGACGGGGGAGAGTGGTGAAAGAGGGGAGGGAGAGAGGAGAGAGGGGGTGGGGGGAGAGAGACGGGGGCAGAGATGGAGAGGTGTGGGAGAATTAGAGCGGGGAGAGAGAGGGAGAGAGTGTGAGTGATGAGGAGAGGGAGTCGGAGACAGCTAGAGAGTGAGGGAGAGAATGTGAATGATGTGGAGAGAAAGGGGAAGAGGGAGAGAGTGTGAGTGATGGGGAGAGAGAGGGGGGAGAAAGAAAGCAGGGAATTATAGACCGGTCAGCCTGACCTCAGTAGTGGGTAAAATGATGGAATCAATTATTAAGGATGTCATAGCAGCGCATTTGGAAAATGGTGACATGATAGGTCCAAGTCAGCATGGATTTGTGAAAGGGAGATCATGCTTGACAAATCTTCTGGAATTTTTTGAGGATGTTTCCAATAAAGTGGACAAAGGAGTACCAGTTGATGTGGTATATTTGGACTTTCAGAAGGCTTTCGACAAGGTCCCACACAGGAGATTAATGTGCAAAGTTAAAGCACATGGGATTGGGGGTAGTGTGCTGACGTGGATTGAGAACTGGTTGTCAGACAGGAAGCAAAGAGTAGGAGTAAATGGGTACTTTTCGGAATGGCAGGCAGTGACTAGTGGGGTACCGCAGGGTTCTGTGCTGGGGCTCCAGCTGTTTATATTGTACATTAATGATTTAGATGAGGGGATTAAATGTAGTATCTCCAAATTTGCGGATGACACTAAGTTGGGTGGCAGTGTGAGCTGCGAGGAGGATGCTATGAGGCTACAGAGTGACTTGGATTGGATAGGTTAGGTGAGTGGGCAAATGCGTGGCAGATGAAGTATAATGTGGATAAATGTGAGGTTATCCATTTTGGTGGTAAAAACAGAGAGACAGACTATTATCTGAATGGTGACAGATTAGGAAAAGGGAAGGTGCAACGAGACCTGGGTGTCATGGTACATCAGTCATTGAAGGTTGGCATGCAGGTACAGCAGGCGGTTAAGAAAGCAAATGGCATGTTGGCCTTCATAGCGAGGGGATTTGAGTACAGGGGCAGGGAGGTGTTGCTACAGTTGTACAGGGCCTTGGTGAGACCACACCTGGAGTATTGTGTACAGTTTTGGTCTCCTAACATGAGGAAGGACATACTTGCTATTGAGGGAGTGCAGCGAAGATTCACCAGACTGATTCCCGGGATGGTGGGACTGACCTATCAAGAAAGACTGGATCAACTGGGCTTGTATTCACTGGAGTTCAGAAGAGTGAGAGGGGACCTCATAGAAACGTTTAAAATTCTGACGGGTTTGGACAGGTTGGATGCAGGAAGAATGTTCCCAATGTTGGGGAAGTCCAGAACCAGGGGTCACAGTCTAAGGATAAGGGGTAAGCCATTTAGGACCGAGATAAGGAGAAACTTCTTCACCCAGAGAGTGGTGAACCTGTGGAATTCTCTACCACAGGAAGTAGTTGAGGCCAATTCACTAAATATATTCAAAAGGGAATTAGATGAAGTCCTTACTACTCGGGGGATCAAGGGGTATGGCGTGAAAGCAGGAAGTGGGTACTGAAGTTTCATGTTCAGCCATGAACTCATTGAATGGCAGTGCAGGCTAGAAGGGCTGAATGGCCTGCTCCTGCACCTATTTTCTATGTTTCTATAGGTAGATGGGGAGAGAGTGTGAGTGATGGGGAGAGAGGGGGGGAGAGGGCAGAGGGGGTGAGAAAGAGAGAGATGGGGAGAAAGGGAGGGAGAGAGAGCGGGAGAGAGGGCAGAGGGGATGAGAAAGAGAGCGATGGGGAGAGAGAGCAATGGGGAGAGAGAGGGGGAGACAGAGAGAGAGCGGGGGGGGGGGGGGAAAGAGAGGGATCTGTCATTGTGGTAATATAGGAAACGTAGCAGCCAATTTGCACCTAGCAAGCTCCCACAAACAGCAATGTTATAATGTCCAGATTATTACTTTAATGGTACTAAAGAATGACAAATCCCTCAGGTTTTAATGAAAGTAGGTATTATGTCTGTAATGTACTTATGAATGACTCCATGAGACAATGTGTTGTACTCAAACTGTAGTGACCTTAGTCCTTTATTCGAAACTCCAGAGTGAGCCAGCCGCATGGTGGCTACCCTTTTATACAGCCTCTGCCACCAGTGCAGGAAACCCTGGTCTCTACCAGTTGCACCCTCTAGTGGTGCCAGCACAGTATATACACAGTGTAAACCTTATTGATAGTACATCAGGTAAACAAGTCTCCAACTATACAGTGACTACACAGAGAGTATATCTATAGTCTGCATATATAACATCACTCTCCCCCAAGTCCTTTGTGCCAATTACATTTCTACTATGTGCTCTGGCTTAGCTCCTTGCACCTTTGCTGCGCTTTGGCTTGGCTCTCTCCCTGTTAACCCCCAAGTCCTTTTGCCACAACGTTGGGTAGTGGTTACCAGTTTGGATGGTTCGATGATGCAGTGGAGGTTCCAGTGGGTATTGGGTGTGATCCATGTGTGTGTCCATGGCTACATAGATCAATTTCTTCCCACCACCCCGCTTCCCCCGCCCCCACAGCGAGATCATGCAGCTGGCCCGTTACATTAACATACAGGATCAGACACAGTGCAAGTACAAAGAAAGGAGGAAAAAATAATTTTGTATCAGTTTGTATCATGACACCTTGGTTCAGTGACTTACATTCGTTAGGTTTTACAGTCGTGCGCCAGGATTGGGTAGATTGCATTCATGGTTCAGTCATGGTCAGTCATCATCATAGGCAGTCCCTCGGAATCAAGGAAGACTTGCTTCCACTCTTAGCACGAGTTCTTAGGTGGCTGTACAGTCCAATACGAGAACCACAGTCTGTCACAGGTGGGACAGACAGTGGTTGAGGGGAAGGGTTTGCCGCACGCTCCTTCCGCTGCCTGCGCTTGATTTCTGCATGCTCTCGGCGACGGTATTCAAGGAGCTCAGCGCTCTCCCGGATGTACTTCCTCCACTTAGGGCTGTCTTTGACCAGGGACTCCCAGGTGCCAGTGGGGATGTCGCACTTTTTCAGGGAGGCTTTGAGGGTGTCCTTGTAACGTTTCCTCTGCCCGCCTTTGCCATGGACGAGTTCCGAATAGCGCGCTTGCTTTGGGAGTCTCCTGCGAACTATGTGGCCTGCCCAGCGGAGCTGATTAAGTGTGGTCAGTGCTTCAATGCTGAGGATGTTGGCCTGGACGAGGACGCACCTGTCCTCCCAGGGGATTTGTAGGATCTTGAGGAGACATCGCTGGTGGTATTTCTCCAGCGACTTGAGGTGTCTACTGTACATGATCCACGTCTCTGAGCCATACAGGAGAGCGGGTATTACTACGGCCCTGTAGACCATGAGCTTGGTGACAGTTTTGAGGGCCCGGTCTTCAAACATTCTTTTCCTCAGGCGGCCGAAGGCTGCACTGGATGTGGTGTTGGATCTCGTCGTCAATGCCTGCTCTTGTTGATAGGAGGCTCCCGAGATAAGGAAAGTGGTTCACGTTGTCCAGGTCCGTGCCTGAGAGTCACGATGAGACAGCTGGAGTGCAGGAGCTCTTTATATGGACCCGGAGAGTATTCTGCAGTTAATAATCATCATAGGTGGGCCCTCGAATGAGAATGACATGCTTCCACGAGAGTTCACAGATGTTTCAATGAAGGACCCGATGTTCCAGTCCTGATCTCCAGTTGAGGAGGTGGACGATGGCTGTGCGTGAATTTTTTTAACGTGTAGTGGCCGTTGCACACCAACCACCAGACAGGCTTGACAGAGCTAGGTCTTGGTCCAGTGGCAAGGATTAACCAAAGCGACTGGAGACCTGCTCTGCTGCACAGGCCTAGCGCGCATACATATCGCAGTGTGGGCAGACCCGTGCTGCCCTTGGGCCCTTGGCTCTTCTGGGTCCCGTAGCCTTATTGATCACACCTCCGCCACGATCTCTCGCCGCTCCTCCACCACAAACATTCACTGCATCTCGTCACAAACACTCGCCGCTCATCCGCCCCAACCCTCCCACTCCTCTGTACCTGGGCTCTGCCGATGTTCCTGCTCCAAAACGGCGACCAGGGTTTTGATGATGTCACCCAGTTGCCCATCTCAAAATCGTCGCACACTTGGAGCAGCTCGCGCTGGAGGTTGAAGTGGTACGCCCCGCCAGCTCTTTTATCGGGAGGCCACAATGTTCCAGGGCCCATTGCTCCAGCTCTTTTACTTCCCGACCTGCGGAGCTGTTCTCTCGCAGGTTCAGTATTCACTTACAAACAGGACAATTGTTAAGATCACAATGAATAACAATTGTTAAGATCACAATGTTGGGACAAGATCTGAGTCCATGTATGATTTTATTTGTTTTGCCTAAATGAGTGATGATCAAGACATGACTTAAGAGATTTTTAAGTTACTATTTGCATGGGAATGATAAAGATAAATTAAACAAATGCCTTCTTAAACCAGTATTATCAACAGTTCCTACAACTTAATTTGACCAAAAGAATGATAAAATGAGCTCTCCAAACTCAAGATTCTATCTTGTACCATTGACTATCTGAATTTAGAATGAGCTTTACTTCAAAATCCGGGCGTGTGAATTCTGGTCTTAAGTCGTTATTGATACACTGAATATGGCTGACAGCTTTGATGAGTGCAGCAAACTCCTCTCTGCCACTTTTCCTATATTTTGAGTTGTAATTTGTCACCTTTTATTTTCCTGTTACTGTTTTTCAGGTCTTTAGTTTAGCACAATTACAAACAGCACCAAACTTGTCATATCAGGGTTCAAAACCACAGCTCATTTCCAAAGACAATAAATCTAAATGTATAACAAAACAGAAAAAAGACAGTATATTCTGAAAATGCCAGTTATCAATCACATGAAAACAGACCAGTTTGATCTACTTGCTAATGGCCATTTAGTTGAGGGTACTACATATAACTCAGCAGCTGCAACTTTGCTGTTTCAGTCTGCAATCCAGACAATTCTTTTGAAATGTGGCAGGCAAAATTCTATTTGCTCATCAAAAATTAATCCTCCACCCCTACTGACACAAGCTCACTGTAACATATTCAGGGAATAGAACCCAAATAATGCTTTACTATGATGGACTATACTATGCTGGACTTCTAATTGAAGATTCATTTTAAAAGTCACTCTACTCCTCACCCTGTTCCTTACCCAAATAAAAATAAAAATAAACATTTGGGAAAGATGATACAACCTCACTGAGTCTGGCTTTAAAGGGTGCGTTTCTGAGTTGGAATCAGGCCCACAAACAAATGGTTACTGTCCCAGTAAGGGATGATGCAAGTTGTTCCAGATACTATCTGTGAACAGGAATAACGTGCCTTTTGGCTCAGTGGATTTTGAAGAGGAGAAATATGGTTGGTGAAAACTACTGTAACTGAAATGGGCTTGTACAGCTCAGTTCACTTCAAAGTCAATGTGAAAGATTTTAATCTGGTCCGGACCATTTCCAACTTAAATCAAATTAATTTTTTTAAAAGGTCAGTCAGTGGGTTTCTACCAATCAATCAGATATTGGTTCGTAGACTTTGAAATAGCAAAAATGGAAACACAAGAAACAAGGTGATCAATATTTTGGGTCAAAATCATAAAAACATATACAGCATAACATAAAATAAAAAGACAAATTAATTTGAAACAAAGCTGCACTCAAAAAGGGATGTGAACTGTTTTACATAAAAACGAGAACACATGGACTGTATTTACATACAGGAAGGAAAGTGCAGGCAAAATTCCATCTGTTCACGTCATAAATTAAAAAAACAGAATTCGCTTCTGCTGGATACCTATTCTGTACTTAAAAACCATCCCATACTTTAAGTAAAGAAAAACACATTAAAATGTTAAAATAAATCACTTTGGTAAAGATCACGACAGAAGTTTGGTGTTGGCATCCAAATTGTTTAAAAGTGGATTATAAGACTAATTCAATCAATGCATGTTTGAACATTTCAGATTTATTATTACAAGTGTATAGTTAAGTTTAAATAGAGATTATACCATGAGAAGCAGTGGGTACACAATTTATTCCATAAGGACACCTTTCAAGTTATAACCCACAACTAATTAAGTCAGAAAAGCATCGATAAGTCCTCAGTTAAAATGGACATGAACTTTGTGTCCCACTATTTCTCGCTGTATATTCAGTTTATAATATTCATAAAAATGTAGACACATAAATTAACAAGAATGTAGTGGAAGGTACTATCATTCATGTAGAAAGCCTACACTACTGACAGTTACGTTTCTTTGACAGACATCATTATCAATGCTACTACATGATAAAGTGCTATTTACTATATTACTCAAGTACAGCTGAGCAACCAGGGGTTATTTAGTGGTTGTATTATCATACCTGTGTGCTATGAATAAATAGATACATATCTATACTGTATGAACATATTCTAACAAATATCAAAAGTAAATTCTAAAAGCAGAATTAAATCATTTAGATAGATGAAAAAAATGCATAAATAAAGCCAACAGAATGGAAAACCTATGTAATAGTGCTTACAATTACATAACCAGGATGAAGCAAACCCTACAAGCAAACCTGGAACAATTCATACAGTACTGATCCATTTAAGAGTACAGTCAGTGCATCATTTCTAGAAATGAACTTCGAGAAACACCATGTAACATTCCCTTATAAAAACCTTTACAGTATTCAGTGGGTTCAGCTACCGGAGAAATATATCATTCCTATACAAAAAAAAGCTGCTGCCTAGATTTTCACGTACTTGTGCAACTTCTCATAGTATTTCCTACCAGACAGGGAAGAGGCAACGTTAAAAAAATGTTTTTCTCACACCTCGAGAGATTCTGCTGCCATTTGTGAAATTTCTTATTCCTATTTATGTTATAGAGTCAACGCTCTACAACACTGACAGACTCGGCTTGGCACTGTTTCTGTTGTTCTCCCTCCCCCGCCCCCTCACAGACCTATGGATTCAATGAACTCTTCCTTTCTGAATTTCAGGCTTCGATCAGAGGTGCAATAACCTTGGAGGTTCATGCAAAGAATCTCGTTATAAGATGGGGGCGAGCGAAGTAAGCGATCTGTATGGCGGAGATTACCATTGCTGCTTCCCAGAGTGAAAGAAAATGAATGAACTGCCATCGATCCCTCCGCCAAACCCGATCGAGGTTACCCGACCGAAGCTAACTTTAATTCAGGCTCGGTTTAGAAACATAGAAACATAGAAAATAGGTGCAGGAGTAGGCCATTCGGCCCTTCTAGCCTGCACCGCCATTCAATGAGTTCATGGCTGAACATGCAACTTCAGTACCTCATTCCTGCTTTCTCGTCATACCCCTTGATCCCCCTAGTAGTAAGGACTCCATCTAACTCCTTTTTGAATATATTTAGTGAATTGGCCTCAACAACTTTCTGTGGTAGAGAATTCCACAGGTTCACCACTCTCTGGGTGAAGAAGTTTCTCCTTATCTCGGTCCTAAATAGCTTACCCCTTATCCTTAGACTGTGACCCCTGGTTCTGGACTTCCCCAACATTGGGAACATTCTTCCTGCATCTAACCTGTCTAAACCCATCAGAATTTTAAACGTTTCTATAAGGTCCCCTCTCATTCTTCTGAACTCCAGTGAACACAAGCCCAGTTGATTTAGTCTTTCTTGATAGGTCAGTCCCGCCATCCCGGGAATCAGTCTGGTGAACCTTCGCTGCACTCCCTCAATAACAAGAATGTCCTTCCTCAGGTTAGGAGACCAAAACTGTACACAATACTCCAGGTGTGGCCTCACCAATGCCCTGTACAACTGTAGCAACACCTCCCTGCCCCTGTACTCAAATCCCCTTGCTATGAAGGCCAACATACCATTTGCTTTCTTAACCGCCTGCTGTACCTGCATGCTAACCTTCAATGACTGATGTACCATGACACCCAGGTCTCGTTGCACCTCCCCTTTTCCTAATCTGTCACCATTCAGATAATAGTCTGTCTCTCTGTTTTTACCACTAAAGTGGACAACCTCACATTTATCCACATTATACTTCATCTGCCATGCATTTGCCCATTCACCTAACCTATCCAAGTCGCTCTGCAGCCTCATAGCATCCTCCTCGCAGCTCACACTGTCACCTAACTTAGTGTCATCCGCAAATTTGGAGATACTACATTTAATCCCCTCGTCTAAATCATTAATGTACAGTGTAAACAGCTGGGGCCCCAGCACAGAACCTTGCGGTATCCCACTAGTCACTGCCTGCCATTCTGAAAAGTACCCATTTACTCCTACTCTTTGCTTCCTGTCTGACAACCAGTTCTCAATCCATGTCAGTACACTACCCCCAATCCCATGTGCTTTAACTTTGCACATTAATCTCTTGTGTGGGACCTTGTCGAAAGCCTTCTGAAAGTCCACATCAAATGGTTCTCCCTTGTCCACTCTACTGGAAACATCCTCAAAAAATTCCAGAAGATTTGTCAAGCATGATTTCCCTTTCACAAATCCATGCTGACTTGGACCTATCATGTCACCTCTTTCCAAATGCGCTGCTCTGACATCCTTAATAATTGATTCCATCATCTTACCCACTACCGATGTCAGGCTGACCGGTCTATAATTCCCTGCTTTCTCTCTCCCTCCTTTTTTAAAAAGTGGGGTTACATTGGCTACCCTCCACTCGATAGGAACTGATCCAGCGTCAATGGAATGTTGGAAAATGACTGTCAATGCATCCGCTATTTCCAAGGCCACCTCCTTAAGTACTTTGGGATGCAGTCCATCAGGCCCTGGAGATTTATCGGCCTTCAATCCCATCAATTTCCCCAAGACAATTTCCCGACTAATAAGGATTTCCCTCAGTTCCTCCTCCTTACTAGACCCTCTGACCCTTCTTATATCCGGAATGTTGTTAGTGTCCTCCTTAGTGAATACCGAACCAAAGTACTTGTTCAATTGATTACATAGGCCTCACAATCCCCGAATAATGGCCAATGCTTAGAAATAAAACTCACTGCATCGATTAAAGCCTCTTATCCGAGTCTTCTTTCTCTCAGGTACATAGAAAAAAAGAAAGACTTGGATTTCTATCGCGCCTTTCACGACCACCAGACGTCTCAAATCACTTTACAGCCAATGAAGGACTTTTGGAGCGTAATGTAGGAAACGCGGCAGCCAATTTGCCCACAGCAAGCTTCCACAAACAGCAATGTGATAATGACCAGATAATCTGTTTTTGTGATGTTGATAGAGGGATAAATATTGGGAAGGACACCAGAGGTAACTGTTCTTCTTCAAAATAGTGCCATGGGATCTTTTACGCCCACCTGAGAGAGCAGCTGGGACCTCAGTTTAATGTCTCATCTGAAAGACAGCACCTCCGACAGTGCAGCACTCCCTCAGTACTGCCCCTCCGACAATGCAGCGCTCCCTCAGTACTGCCCCTCCGACAGTGCAGCGCTCCCTCAGTACTGCCCCTCCAACAGTGCAGCGCTCCCTCAGTACTGCCCCTCCGACAGTGCAGCATTCCCTCAGTACTGCCCCTCCGACAGTGCAGCACTCCCTCAGTACTGCCCCTCCGACTGTGCAGCACTCCCTCAGTACTGCCCCTCCGACTGTGCAGCACTCCCTCAGTACTGCCCCTCCGACAGTGCAGCACTCCCTCAGTACTGCCCCTCCGACTGTGCAGCACTCCCTCAGTAATGCCCCTCCGACAGTGTTCACAACTTTGGTGTCATATTTGACCCTGAAATTAGCTTACGATCACATATCTGCAACATGACTAAGACCGCCTATTTCCACCTCGGTAACATCGCCCGTCTCTGGCCTTGCCTTAGCTCATCCGCTGCTGAAACTCTCATTCAGGCCTTTGTTACCTTGAGACTTCACTATTCCAACGCACTCCTGGCTGGCCTCCCACATTCTACCCTACGTAAACTAGAGGTGATCCAAAACTTGGCTGCTCCGTGTCCTAACTCGCATCAAGTCCCACTCACCCATCACCCCCTGTGCTCGCTGACCTAGATTGGTTCCCGATTAAGCAACACCTCGATTTTATAATTCTCATCCTTATTTTCAAATCCCTCCATGGCCTTGCCCCTCCCTATCGCTGTAATCCCCTTCAGCCCCACAACCACCCCCCCCTCCCCCGAGATGTCTGCGCTCCTCTAATTCTGCCCTCTTGAGCATCCCTGATTATAATCACTCCACCATTGGTGGCCGTGCCTTCCGTTGCCTGGGCCCCAAGCTCTGGAACTCCCTGCCTAAACCTCTCCGCCTCTCTACCTCTCTTTCCTCCTTCAAGATGCTCCTTAAACCAACTCTTTGACTAAGCTTTTGGTCACCTGCCCTAATTTTTACTTATGCTGTTCGGCGTCAAATTTTTTAATCTCATAATATTCTTGTGAAGCACCTTGGAACGTTGCACTACATTAAAGGCGTTATATAAATACAACTTGCTGTTGTTGTTGTTGAATCCACACAGAGGGAAACAGAGAGACACAAAGAGCATCATCATCGGCATTGAGGAAGACTTGCTTCCACTCTCAAAGTGAGTTCTTAGGTGACTGAACTATCCAATACGGGAATTACAATCCCTGTCACAGGTGGGACAGACAGTGGTTGAGGGAAAGAGTGGGTGGGACTGGTTTGCCGCACGCTTCTTCCGCTGCCTGCACTTGGTTTCTGCATGCTCTCGGCAATGAGACTCGAGGTGCTCAGTGCCCTCCTAGATGCACTTCCTCCACTTAGGGTGGTCTTTGGTGTTAGTGGGAATGTTGCATTTTATCAAGGAGGCTTTGGGGTTGTCCTTGAAACGTTTTGTCTGCCCACCGGGTGCTCGTTTGCCGCGTAGGTGTTCCGAATAGAACGCTTGCTTTGGGAGTCTTGTGTCGGGCATGCGGACAATGTGGCCCGCCCAGCGGAGCTGATCAAGTGTGGGCAGTGCTTCAATGCTGGGGATGTTGGCCTGGTTGAGGACGCTAATGTTGGTGCGTCTGTCCTCCCAGGGGATTTGCAGGATCTTGTGGAGACATCGTTGGTGGTATTTCTCCAGCGATTTGAGGTGTCTACTGTACATGGTCCATGTCTCTGAGCCATACAGGAGGGCGGATATTAGTACAGCCCTGTAGACCATGAGCTTGACATAGATACAGAAAAGCGACAGATATAGAGAGGGACAAGAAGGAACAGGAGATTGGAGAAGATACAAAACAAATTGTTGTTCTGCATCCGTTGACCATGTTTATTCATCGTCACTCATTAAACTCGATTACTCCTCAGGAGTCGATTAAATAATCACAGAGATGGCCAAATACAGCACACAATGAGACGGGTAATGGGGAATTATGAATGTTGGATTGAGGCATTCCCAGATATACAGGCTCCGAATTTTCACTTACATATTCAATAATAAACTCCTCTATTGGGGGAGAGTCAGGCACCAGAGGTTTAAGATCATCGGCAGAAGCGCGGCGGGGCGGGGGGAGACGAAGAGAATTATTTTCACACAGCGAGTTGTGATCTGGAAGGCACTGCCCAAAGAGGGTGGTAAAGGCAGAATCAAAACTAACTATTAAAAGGGATTTGGATAAATAATTGAGAAGGAAAAATTTGCAGGGAGATGGGGAAAGGGCAGGGGGGAAGTGAGACGAATTGGAGAGCTCTTTCAAAGAGAGAGCACAGGCACGATGGGCCGAATGGCCTCTTTCTGTGTGAACTGTTTCTAAGATTCATTGGTTCAATGATGCGATGATGTAACAGTGAATCATGCAAAGATGCTGTGGTTCAATGATGGGATGATGCAAAGATGCAATGGTAAAGTTGCAGCGTTGCAATGATCCTGATCCCTCAATCTGGTTCAGCGAATTCACTGAGTTGAACACCGTTGCCACTTATAACAAAGCAGACTTTATTGTTAGATTCACCGGCTGGGACTTATCAGAAAGAAGGAATGCTCTCTCTATAGAGCGCACCCACTTCCTACGGACAAGTGCCGTTACATTGTAAAGGTGCAACGGTTATACATTTTCAGTACAAGATACAATTATAATGACATTCAGTTCAGCCTATCCCCTTTGATCCCTCCTTCCCTTTGTCCACTCATCAGCCGACATCTGTATGGGCTGTTTTTACACAATGAGCCTTTCTTTCCCTGTTAATGTTTCAAGTTTAGTGGTGTGACTAGTAAGACCTTGGAGCCAGTCTGTTAGTTGTGTCAATGTTGTAACATTTGCAGTCTGAGATTTTTAAGGCTATTCCACCATGAATCCTTTGTTAAATTTCACTGTTTATATACATTTTCCCACATTCTCAACTTCAATGTCTGTATACATTCTCAGTGCCACTGGACCAAGACCGAGCTCTGTCAAGCCCATGTGGTGGCTGGAGTGCAACGGCCACGACTTCACCCGCCCAGACTTCACCACTTCACCCGCCCAGACTTCGCCACCACTTCACCCGCCCAGACTTCTCCACCACTTCACCCGCCCAGACTTCGCCACCACTTCACCCGCCCAGACTTCACCACTTCACCCGCCCAGACTTCTCCACCACTTCACCCGCCCAGACTTCGCCACCACTTCACCCGCCCAGACTTCACCACTTCACCCGCCCAGACTTCGCCACCACTTCACCCGCCCAGACTTCGACCCGACTTCACCCGCCCAGACTTCGACCCGACTTCACCCGCCCAGACTTCGCCATCACTTCACCCGCCCAGACTTCACCACCACTTCACCCGCCCAGACTTCGACACCACTTCACCCGCCCAGACTTCGCCACCACTTCACCCGCCCAGACTTCGACACCACTTCACCCGCCCAGACTTCGACACCACTTCACCCGCCCAGACTTCGACACCACTTCACCCGCCCAGACTTCGACCCGACTTCACCCGCCCAGACTTCGCCACTTCACCCGCCCAGACTTCGCCACCACTTCACCCGCCCAGACTTCGACACCACTTCACCCGCCCAGACTTCGCCACCACTTCACCCGCCCAGACTTCGCCACTTCACCCGCCCAGACTTCGCCACCACTTCACCCGCCCAGACTTCGACACCACTTCACCCGCCCAGACTTCGACACCACTTCACCCGCCCAGACTTCGCCACTTCACCCGCCCAGACTTCGCCACCACTTCACCCGCCCAGACTTCGACACCACTTCACCCGCCCAGACTTCTCCACCACTTCACCCGCCCAGACTTCGACACCACTTCACCCGCCCAGACTTCACCACCACTTCACCCGCCCAGACTTCGCCACTTCACCCGCCCAGACTTCGCCACTTCACCCGCCCAGACTTCGCCACTTCACCCGCCCAGACTTCGCCACTTCACCCGCCCAGACTTCGACACCACTTCACCCGCCCAGACTTCGCCACCACTTCACCCGCCCAGACTTCGCCACTTCACCCGCCCAGACTTCGCCACCACTTCACCCGCCCAGACTTCGACACCACTTCACCCGCCCAGACTTCTCCACCACTTCACCCGCCCAGACTTCGACACCACTTCACCCGCCCAGACTTCGACACCACTTCACCCGCCCAGACTTCGACCACCACTTCACCCGCCCAGACTTCGCCACCACTTCACCCGCCCAGACTTCGCCACCACTTCACCCGCCCAGACTTCGACACCACTTCACCCGCCCAGACTTCGACACCACTTCACCCGCCCAGACTTCGACACCACTTCACCCGCCCAGACTTCGCCACCACTTCACCCGCCCAGACTTCGCCACTTCACCCGCCCAGACTTCGACACCACTTCACCCGCCCAGACTTCGCCACCACATCACCCGCCCAGACTTCGACACCACTTCACCCGCCCAGACTTCGCCACCACTTCACCCGCCCAGACTACGACACCACTTCACCCGCCCAGACTTCGCCACTTCACCCGCCCAGACTTCGACACCACTTCACCCGCCCAGACTTCACCACCACTTCACCCGCCCAGACTTCGCCACCACTTCACCCGCCCAGACTTCGACACCACTTCACCCGCCCAGACTTCGCCACTTCACCCGCCCAGACTTCGACACCACTTCACCCGCCCAGACTTCGCCACCACTTCACCCGCCCAGACTTCGCCACTTCACCCGCCCAGACTTCGAAACCACTTCACCCGCCCAGACTTCGCCACCACTTCACCCGCCCAGACTTCACCACCACTTCACCCGCCCAGACTTCGACACCACTTCACCCGCCCAGACTTCGCCACCACTTCACCCGCCCAGACTTCGCCACCACTTCACCCGCCCAGACTTCGCCACCACTTCACCCGCCCAGACTTCGCCACCACTTCACCCGCCCAGACTTCGCCACTTCACCCGCCCAGACTTCGACACCACTTCACCCGCCCAGACTTCGCCACTTCACCCGCCCAGACTTCGACCCGACTTCACCCGCCCAGACTTCGACCCGACTTCACCCGCCCAGACTTCGCCACTTCACCCGCCCAGACTTCGCCACTTCACCCGCCCAGACATCGACCACCACTTCACCCGCCCAGACTTCGACACCACTTCACCCGCCCAGACTTCGCCACTTCACCCGCCCAGACTTCGACACCACTTCACCCGCCCAGACTTCGCCACTTCACCCGCCCAGACTTCGACCCGACTTCACCCGCCCAGACTTCGACCCGACTTCACCCGCCCAGACTTCGCCACTTCACCCGCCCAGACTTCGCCACTTCACCCGCCCAGACATCGACCACCACTTCACCCGCCCAGACTTCGACACCACTTCACCCGCCCAGACTTCGCCACCACTTCACCCGCCCAGACTTCACCACTTCACCCGCCCAGACTTCGCCACCACTTCACCCGCCCAGACTTCACCACCACTTCACCCGCCCAGACTTCGACTTCGACCCGACTTCGACCCGACTTCAACCCGACTTCGACCCGACCCGACTTCGACCCGACTTCGACCCGACTTCGACCCGACTTCGACTTCAACCCGACTTCGACCCGACTTCGACTTCGACTTCGACCCGACTTCGACCCGACTTCGACTTCGACTTCGACCCGACTTCGACTTCGACCCGACTTCGACTTCGACCCGACTTCGACCCGACTTCGACTTCGACCCGACTTCGACTTCGACCCGACTTCGACTTCGACCCGACTTCGACTTCAACCCGACTTCGACCCGACTTCGACTTCGACCCGACTTCGACTTCGACCCGACTTCGACCCGACTTCGACTTCGACCCGACTTCGACTTCGACCTGACTTCGACCCGACTTCGACTTCGACCCGACTTCGACTTCGACCCGACTTCGACTTCGACCCGACTTCGACTTCGACCCGACTTCGACCCGACTTCGACTTCGACCCGACTTCGACTTCGACCCGACTTCGACCCGACTTCGACCCGACTTCGACTTCGACTTCGACCCGACTTCGACTTCGACCCGACTTCGACTTCGACCCGACTTCGACCCGACTTCGACTTCGACCCGACTTCGACCCGACTTCGACTTCGACCCGACTTCGACCCGACTTCGACTTCGACCCGACTTCGACCCGACTTCGACCCGACTTCGACTTCGACCCGACTTCGACTTCGACTTCGACCCGACTTCGACTTCGACCCGACTTCGACCCGACTTCGACCCGACTTCGACCCGACTTCGACTTCGACCCGACTTCGACCCGACTTCGACTTCGACTTCGACCCGACTTCGACTTCGACTTCGACCCGACTTCGACTTCGACCCGACTTCGACTTCGACTTCGACCCGACTTCGACTTCGACTTCGACCCGACTTCGACCCGACTTCGACTTCGACTTCGACCCGACTTCGACTTCGACCCGACTTCGACCCGACTTCGACTTCGACCCGACTTCGACTTCGACCCGACTTCGACTTCGACTTCGACCCGACTTCGACTTCGACCCGACTTCGACCCGACTTCGACCCGACTTCGACTTCGACCCGACTTCGACTTCGACTCGACTTCGACCCGACTTCGACTTCGACCCGACTTCGACTTCGACTTCGACCCGACTTCGACCCGACTTCGACTTCGACTTCGACTTCGACCCGACTTCGACTTCGACCCGACTTCGACCCGACTTCGACTTCGACTTCGACCCGACTTCGACCCGACTTCGACCCGACTTCGACCCGACTTCGACTTCGACTTCGACCCGACTTCGACTTCAACCCGACTTCGACCCGACTTCGACTTCGACCCGACTTCGACTTCGACCCGACTTCGACCCGACTTCGACTTCGACCCGACTTCGACTTCGACCCGACTTCGACTTCGACTTCGACCCGACTTCGACCCGACTTCGACCCGACTTCGACCCGACTTCGACTTCGACCCGACTTCGACCCGACTTCGACCCGACTTCGACTTCGACCCGACTTCGACCCGACTTCGACCCGACTTCGACCCGACTTCGACTTCGACCCGACTTCGACCCGACTTCGACCCGACTTCGACTTCGACCCGACTTCGACTTCGACCCGACTTCGACCCGACTTCGACCCGACTTCGACCCGACTTCGACTTCGACCCGACTTCGACTTCGACTTCGACCCGACTTCGACTTCGACCCGACTTCGACCTGACTTCGACCCGACTTCGACTTCGACCCGACTTCGACTTCGACCCGACTTCGACTCGACTTCGACCCGACTTCGACTTCGACTTCGACCCGACTTCGACTCGACTTCGACCCGACTTCGACTTCGACTTCGACCCGACTTCGACCCGACTTCGACTTCGACCCGACTTCGACCTGACTTCGACCCGACTTCGACTTCGACCCGACTTCGACTTCAACCCGACTTCGACCCGACTTCGACTTCGACCCGACTTCGACCCGACTTCGACTTCGACCCGACTTCGACCCGACTTCGACTTCGACCCGACTTCGACCCGACTTCGACCCGACTTCGACCCGACTTCGACCCAACTTCGACTTCGACCCGACTTCGACCCGACTTCGACCCGACTTCGACCCGACTTCGACCCGACTTCGACTTCGACCCGACTTCGACCCGACTTCGACTTCGACCCGACTTCGACCCGACTTCGACCCGACTTCGACCCGACTTCGACTTCGACCCGACTTCGACTTCGACCCGACTTCGACCCGACTTCGACTTCGACCCGACTTCGACTTCGACCCGACTTCGACTTCGACCCGACTTCGACCCGACTTCGACCCGACTTCGACCCGACTTCGACTTCGACCCGACTTCGACTTCGACCCGACTTCGACCCGACTTCGACCCGACTTCGACCCGACTTCGACCCGACTTCGACTTCGACCCGACTTCGACCCGACTTCGACCCGACTTCGACTTCGACCCGACTTCGACTTCGACCCGACTTCGACCCGACTTCGACTTCGACCCGACTTCGACTTCGACCCGACTTCGACCCGACTTCGACTTCGACCCGACTTCGACTTCGACCCGACTTCGACTTCGACCCGACTTCGACCCGACTTCGACCCGACTTCGACCCGACTTCGACTTCGACCCGACTTCGACCCGACTTCGACTTCGACCCGACTTCGACTTCGACCCGACTTCGACTTCGACCCGACTTCGACCCGACTTCGACTTCGACCCGACTTCGACCCGACTTCGACTTCGACCCGACTTCGACTTCGACCCGACTTCGACTTCGACCCGACTTCGACTTCGACCCGACTTCGACCCGACTTCGACCCGACTTCGACTTCGACCCGACTTCGACTTCGACCCGACTTCGACCCGACTTCGACTTCGACCCGACTTCGACCCGACTTCGACCCGACTTCGACCCGACTTCGACTCGACTTCGACCCGACTTCGACTCGACTTCGACCCGACTTCGACTTCGACCCGACTTCGACTTCGACCCGACTTCGACTTCGACCCGACTTCGACCTGACTTCGACCCGACTTCGACTTCGACTTCGACCCGACTTCGACCCGACTTCGACCCGACCCGACCCGACTTCAACTTCGACCCGAACCGACTTCGACCCGACTTCGACTTCGACCCGACCCGACTTCGACCTGACTTCGTCCTAGTCCCCCTCCCTCCCCTTTGTCTCGGCTGACCGACCTCACCCACCTCGGGCCAGACAATGAACTCCCCAGCGGTGGCGGGGCCCCACCTGATCAGGTCCTCGGCAGCAGGCCCCGCCCGATCAGGTCTTCAGTGGTGGGGCACTGTGCAAACACCTCCACAACGGGGCCCCGTGCGAACATCTCCTCTTCAGCGGGGCCCAGCGCGAACACCTCCACGGCGGGGCCTCGTGCGAACACCTCCACGGCGGGGCCCTGTGCGAACACCTCCACGGCGGGGCCCTGTGCGAACACCTCCACAGCGGGGCCTCGTGCGAACACCTCCACGGCGGGGCCCTGTGCGAACACCTCCACGGCAGGGACCTGTGCGAACACCTCCACGGCGGGGCCCTGTGCGAACACCTCCACGGCGGGGCCCTGTGCGAACACCTCCACGGCGGGGCCTCGTGCGAACACCTCCACGGCAGGGACCTGTGCGAACACCTCCACGGCGGGGCCCTGTGCGAACACCTCCACGGCGGGGCCCTGTGCGAACACCTCCACGGCGGGGCCCTGTGCGAACACCTCCACGGCGGGGCCCTGTGCGAACACCTCCACGGCGGGGCCCTGTGCGAACACCTCCACGGCGGGGCCCTGTGCGAACACCTCCACGGCGGGGCCTCGTGCGAACACCTCCACAGCGGGCCTCGTGCGAACACCTCCACGGCGGGGCCCTGTGCGAACACCTCCACGGCGGGGACCAGCGCGAACACCTCCACGGCAGGGACCTGTGCGAACACCTCCACGGCGGGGACCAGCGCGAACACCTCCACGGCAGGGACCTGTGCGAACACCTCCATGGCGGGCCTCGTGCGAACACCTCCACAGCGGGCCTCGTGCGAACACCTCCACGGCGGGGCCCTGTGCGAACACCTCCACGGCAGGCCTCGTGCGAACACCTCCACGGCAGGGACCTGTGCGAACACCTCCACGGCGGGCCTCGTGCGAACACCTCCACGGTGGGGCCCTGTGCGAACACCTCCACGGCGGGCCTCGTGAGAACACCTCCACGGCGGGGCCCTGTGCGAACACCTCCACGGCGGGGCCCTGTGCGAACACCTCCACGGCGGGGACCAGTGCGAACACCTCCACGGCGGGGACCAGTGCGAACACCTCCACGGCGGGCCTCGTGCGAACACCTCCACGGCGGGCCTCGTGCGAACACCTCCACGGCGGGCCTCGTGCGAACACCTCCACGGCGGGCCTCGTGCGAACACCTCCACGGCGGGCCTCGTGCGAACACCTCCACGGTGCGAACACCTCCACGGCGGGGCCTCGTGCGAACACCTCCACGGCGGGCCTCGTGCGAACACCTCCACGGTGCGAACACCTCCACGGCGGGGCCTCGTGCGAACACCTCCACGGCGGGGACCAGTGCGAACACCTCCACGGCGGGGACCAGTGCGAACACCTCCACGGCGGGCCTCGTGCGAACACCTCCACGGCGGGGACCAGTGCGAACACCTCCACGGTGGGGCCTCGTGCGAACACCTCCACGGCGGGGCCTCGTGCGAACACCTCCACGGCGGGGACCAGTGCGAACACCTCCACGGCGGGCCTCGTGCGAACACCTCCACGGCGGGGACCAGTGCGAACACCTCCACGGCGGGGACCAGTGCGAACACCTCCACGGTGGGGCCTCGTGCGAACACCTCCACGGCGGGCCTCGTGCGAACACCTCCACGGCGGGGCCTGTGCGAACACCTCCACGGCGGGGCCTCGTGCGAACAACTCCACGGCGGGGACCAGTGCGAACACCTCCACGGCGGGCCTCGTGCGAACACCTCCACGGCGGGGCCTCGTGCGAACACCTCCACGGCGGGGACCAGTGCGAACACCTCCACGGTGGGGCCTCGTGCGAACACCTTCACGGCGGGCCCCATGGGAACACCTCCTCTTCGACGGGCCCCGTGGGAACACCTCCTCTTCGGCGGGCCCCGTGAGAACACCTCCTCTTCGGCGGGCCCCGTGGGAACACCTCCTCTTCGGCGGGCCCCGTGGGAACACCTCCTCTTCGGCGGGGACCAGTGCAAACACCTCCACGGCAGGGGCCTGTGTGAACACCTCCTCTTCGGTGGGCCCCGTGGGAACACCTCCTCTTCGGCGGGGACCAGTGCGAACACCTCCACGGCGGGGCCTCGTGCGAACACCTCCACGGCGGGGCCTCGTGCGAACACCTCCACGGCGGGAACCAGTGTGAACACCTCCACGGCGGGGCCTCGTGCGAACACCTCCACGGCAGGGGCCTGTGTGAACACCTCCTCTTCGGCGGGCCCCGTGGGAACACCTCCTCTTCGGCGGGCCCCGTGGGAACACCTCCACAGTGGCGAGGTCCCGCCCGAACACTTCCACGGTATCCCCCACACGGTGTCCCGAACAGCTGATCGACGAACACCCCGCCCCTTCTTCCCCTTTCTGACATTCCGAAAACCGGAAGTACCCGAACCTGGGCTCAGGTGTTTCCAGATTCGTAACGTCAGAAAGACGTTCCAAAATTCGGCAAAACGCTAAATTCGGAACGGCCTCAGTGCCGAGGGTTTTTTTTATATATTCGTAGCCAATCTTTCCAATTCTTTGTCAAATCACAAACGCCAGAGGTCACCTTGCACACATCAAGGATCACTCTGCGCCAATGCTCTTAGCCAAAAGGCCGAGAGCCACTGCACCGTTCCTGGAAGTACTGCAATACCAGGTTCATGCCATGGAGGTGGATGGGTCAGGTCCCCCACACACCGAGGGTTTCCGGATTCGGGACGCTGCACCTGTACAGTAATTCATGACATTGTCTGTATTTGAGTACCTTGTTACCATTTAATGACATCTGGATGTTAAATAATGTGTTTTGTGTTAAGTAATTCAGAAAGCAATTAGCCGTGATTATCTAAATGCAAAGAAATAAGCGTTCAAATGCTTTTTATGTCGAAAGGGATGGAACTGGCTTTTGTCACACACACATGGACACCAGTGACACTGGAATCTCGAAAGGCGTGTCACTGCTTGGAGAGCTACCTTTGCAAGCAGAGAGCTGTTTAGTATGAATGTCTAAATACAAGACCTGATCTTGCCTTTACTACAACTGAGTGTCTGCGTACCTCGACGTTTAAAGCAACAAAGCGAAAAGAGCAATTCAGCCGTTACAACAAGGGGCAGTACTGAGGGAGTGCTGCACTGTCGGAGGGGCAGTACTGAGGGAGTGCTGCACTGTCGGAGGGGCAGTACTGAGGGAGTGCTGCACTGTCGGAGGGGCAGTACTGAGGGAGCGCCGCACTGTCGGAGGGGCAGTACTGAGGGAGTGCTGCACTGTCGGAGGGGCAGTACTGAGGGAGTGCTGCACTGTCGGAGGGGCAGTACTGAGGGACTGCTGCACTGTCGGAGGGGCAGTACTGAGGGAGTGCCGCACTGTCGGAGGGGCAGTACTGAGGGAGAGCTGCACTGTCGGAGGGACAGTACTGAGGGAGTGCTGCACTGTCGGAGGGACAGTACTGAGGGAGAGCTGCACTGTCGGAGGTTCAGTACTGAGGGAGTGCTGCACTGTCGGAGGGACAGTACTGAGGGAGCGCTGCACTGTCGGAGGGGCAGTACTGAGGGAGTGCCGCACTGTCGGAGGGGCAGTACTGAGGGAGCGCTGCACTGTCGGAGGGGCAGTACTGAGGGAGTGCCGCACTGTCGGAGGGGCAGTACTGAGGGAGTGCCGCACTGTCGGAGGGGCAGTACTGAGGGAGCGCTGCACTGTCGGAGGGGCAGTACTGAGGGAGTGCCGCACTGTCGGAGGGGCAGTACTGAGGGAGTGCCGCACTGTCGGAGGGGCAGTACTGAGGGAGTGCCGCACTGTCGGAGGGGCAGTACTGAGATAACTATAAACGCAAGTAATTCTTTTTTACGTAGGAACATTTTGAAATAATGGGAGAAAACTGAAAAGTGAAGTTACCTTTCCAAGATGCAGTGGACTGTTGTTTGGGAGTCTCTCCTCGTGCTGCTTTGATTTGGGAGATGTTTGACGGTCCGTGTGGCCTCAAGACACACTGCTTGTGATTACTCCAGGATCGACTCGACCTTCCTCATCGTTGTGACTGAGTTTACTTCAGTGTCCAGGACACATCGAACCCCCCATTGGTTGCTGTTGGGCTTGTTCCAGTATCTGAGACACATTGAACCACCTCATGGCTGGGGCTTTTTCACCACACACACTCTTTCCCTCTTTATTACCATCCCTACTTGTTTCCTCTACCCCGGCGAGCTGAGGCGAGAATTCCAGCCTCTGAATCCTGGGTTGACATCCAGCGAGGTCCTGGTGCCTGATGGGAGCGGACTGTCAACCCGCTCCCCCCCCATCGTATCTAGCCAGACCCTCCTGGTCGGGCGGTGTTTGTCAGGCTGAGGACCCGAAGGGTTTGTCGAAGGATGTGGTGCTGGGCACAGAAGAGAAAGAAGACTTGTTGTCCTCGTCCTGTCACCCTCCTCCAGGAAGCCCCAATCCCAGCCAATAAACTCATTCTTCCACTAAAAACAC
This sequence comes from Pristiophorus japonicus, assembly GCF_044704955.1. Taxonomy (NCBI): domain Eukaryota; kingdom Metazoa; phylum Chordata; class Chondrichthyes; family Pristiophoridae; genus Pristiophorus; species Pristiophorus japonicus. Next base: position 1,679,555 of record NW_027252668.1, on the reverse strand, counting down.
TCCTAGGGTAAATCCAACTACTTCTCCCATCTCATTGAACATCCCCCCCCCCCCTGAACAGCTCATTTTCTGGGCTTCCTGAGTGTTATTTGCCCCCAATAGACTGAGCTTTCTGAAGTTGGCCATTGAGTCTGACCTTTCACCTCCCAGCCCGCTTTCCAAATTGAGCCCAAATGTTTCCTCCAACGGCTCCTGCTCGCGCTGGTGGTGGGCCGGGAGGCAGCCGACCAATCAGGGGCCGGGGAGCGCTGTCACTCAGCGGCCCGCCACACACGCCGCAACAGCATCCCATCCAACAATTACTGATCCACGTGGGGCGGGAGGCAGCTGACCAATCAAGGGCCGGGTAGCGCTGTCACTCAGAGGCCTGCCCCGCGCGTTCTGAACCTGGCCCGCGTGAGTCACCAACCGTTGGAGGGTGCGGGGTAACGGTGCACGTGGCGGGCTGCTGAGTGACAGCGCTACCCGGCCCCTGATTGGTCGGCTGCCTCCCAGCCCGCCACCAGCGCGAGCAGGAGCCGTTGGAGGAAACATTTGGGCTCAATTTGGAAAGCGGGCTGGGAGGTGAAAGGTCAGACTCAATGGCCAACTTCAGAAAGCTCAGTCTATTGGGGGCAAATAACACTCAGGAAGCCCAGAGAAGGAGCAGTTCAGGTGGAAATATTCAGTGAGATGGGAGAAGTAGTTGGAAGACTTGGTGTATTTAGTGGAAGAATGAGTTTATTGGCTGGGATTGAGGCTTCCTGGAGGAGGGTGACAGGACGAGGACAACAAGTCTTCTTTCTCTTCTGTGCCCAGCACCACATCCTTCGACAAACCCTTCGGGTCCTCAGCCTGACGAACACCGCCCGACCAGGAGGGTCTGGCTAGATACGATGGGGGGGGGGGGGGGGCGGGTTGACAGTCCGCTCCCATCAGGCACCAGGACCTCGCTGGATGTTAACCCAGGATTCAGAGACTGGAATTCTCGCCTCCGCTCGCCGGGGTAGAGGAAACAAGTAGGGATGGTAAAGAGAGAGTGTGGTGAAAAAGCCCCAGCCATGAGGTGGTTCAATGTGTCTCAGATACTGGAACAAGCCCAGCAGCAACCAATGGAGGGTTCGATGTGTCCTGGACACTGAAGTAAACTCAGTCACAACGATGAGGAAGGTCGAGTCGATCCTGGAGTAATCACAAGCAGTGTGTCTTGAGGCCACACGGACCGTCAAACATCTCCCAAATCAAAGCAGCACGAGGAGAGACTCCCAAACAACAGTCCACTGCATCTCGGAAAGGTAACTTCACTTTTCAGTTTTCTCCCACCATTTCAAGGTGTTCCTACGTAAAAAAAGAATTACTTGCGTTTATAGTTCTCTCAGTACTGCCCCTCCGACAGTGCAGCACTCCCTCAGTACTGCCCCTCCGACAGTGCAGCACTCCCTCAATACTGCCCCTCCGACAGTGCAGCACTCCCTCAGTACTGCCCCTCCGACAGTGCGGCACTCCCTCAGTACTGCCCCTCCGACAGTGCGGCACTCCCTCAGTACTGCCCCTCCGACAGTGCAGTACTCCCTCAGTACTGCCCCTCCGACATTGCAGCACTCCATCAGTACTGCTCCTCCGACAGTGCAGCACTCTCTCAGTACTGCCCCTCCGACATTGCAGCACTCCCTCAGTACTGCCCCTCCGACATTGCAGCACTCCCTCAGTACTGCCCCTCCGACATTGCAGTACTCTCTCAGTACTGTCCCTCCAACAGTGCGGCACTCCCTCAGTACTGCCCCTCCGACAGTGCAGTACTCTCTCAGTACTGCCCCTCCGACAGTGCAGTGCTCCCTCAGTACTGCCCCTCCGACAGTGCGGTGCTCCCTCAGTACTGCCCCTCCGACAGTGCAGTGCTCCCTCAGTACTGCCCCTCCGACAGTGCGGTGCTCCCTCAGTACTGCCCCTCCGACAGTGCAGTGCTCCCTCAGTATTGGTAACCGGGGAGTGTTGGTCTGGATTATGGGGCTCGAGTCTCTGGAGTGTGTGGGGCTCAAACCCACAACCTTCTGGCTCAGTGGCGAGAAAGAGAGAGAAAGAAACTCACTGAGCCCCTGGTAACACCGAAATACAATATGGAAGGTGTAGAAAGGGGTTTGAAACATTTAAGACTGATTATATACTGAGGAAACTCAGAAATGCAGTAAGCAATGAGGTGAGTAACAGACTTCAAGAGGACACGGTGAAATGGACAGACACATGGCAGATGAGGCACTGAGTACATAAATAAGGCAATTATTGCTAAACCCTTTATAAAACACTAGTTAGACCCCAGCTGGAGTATTGTGTCCAATTCTGGGCCCCGCACTTTAGGAAGGATGTGAAGGCCTTCGAGAGAGTGCAGAGGGGATTGACCAGAATGGTACCAGGGATGGGGAACTTCAGTTACGTGGGGAGACTGGAGAAGGTTATAAATCTTCAGAAATACACAGAACGAGACCATGGATTAAAAAGCTGGTTAAACTAATGTTAATACAGGCTTGGAATAAAAGTGGATAGAAGGGAGCAAAAAGGGCTAAGGACAGGTGGTGACTCACCCCAATTGAGGACAAACTCTGTGGTCACGTACCAGACTGACTTTATGCATAACAACAATGGAGTTGTTACATTCTTATTAGTTAACCGATGAGGCCGTGAACTTGATTGGCCGGGGTGGGGGGTTGGCTATTGGGAAACAAGTTCGCTGGAGGCACCAAATCTGCAAGAAGACCGGACAACAAAGGAACCACATCAAGTGCACATTTGTGGGAAACGAGGTGTTAAGATGAGAAGTCAACTTGAGTCTTGTCGTCTCGGTGTGCAAATGGGAAACAATCGAGTCCATTATTGCAGTCAATCAACCAAGATGATCACAAAACAATGTATCGATGCAAACACATTATCAAAACCTCAGTGGCGGGAGATCAGTCATAACATGGGTATAAATATGCGAGCTAGAAGCAGCTCAGAACAACCAGTTCCATCAGTCGGGCCAGAAGTAGCTCGCGGTTACTCCGTCAGTCATCCAACATTGTTCGGCGGGAAGCAGAAGAGGGGTACGAAAGGGAAGTGAGGTACGGAACGTACATAGAAGGAACAGCACTGCAGACCAGAAGAACCAACTGGTCACGGAACCAACGACCACGAACCGACAATAGCTACAGCCATGAAGGGTGATTGTATGTTTTCAGTCGATTCCTCTCAGAAGTCTAATCCTGTAGTTTTAGTCGTTTTTTTGTGTAATAAAACTGACACTGGGTTAAGCCTAAATTTTGTGCCACGTGTTGTCCTTTCCCCTATAAGTTCCGAGGTCTAAGGATCAGAGTAGAGTGAAAAACAAACACCCTACAGACTGGAGAAACTGGGATTGTTCTCCTTAGAACAGAGAAGGTTAAGGGGAGAGTGACCAGAATGGTACCAGGAATGGGGAACTTCAGTTACATGGGGAGACTGGAGAAACTGGGATTGTTCTCCTTAGAACAGAGAAGGTTAAGGGGAGAGTGACCAGAATGGTACCAGGGAAGGGGAACTTCAGTTACATGGGGAGACTGGAGAAGCTGGGATTGTTCTCCTTAGAGCAGAGAAGGTTAAGGGGAGATTGACCAGAATGGTTCCAGGGATGAGGGACCTCAGTTACATGGGGAGACTGGAGAAGCTGGGATTGTTCTCCTTGGAGCAGAGAAGATTGAGAAGAAATTTGATAGAGGTGTTCAAAATTATGAGGGGTCTGGACAGAGTAGATAGAGAGAAATTGTTCCCATTGGTGGAAGGGTCGAGAACCAGCGGACACAGATTTAAGGTGATTGCCAGAAGAACCAAAGGCGACAGGAGGAAAAACATTTTTACGCAGTGAATGGTTGGATCTGGAATGCACGGCTTGAAAGGGTGGTGGAGACAGACTCCATCGCGGCTTGTGACAGGGAATCGGACGAGTAGCTGAAGGGCAATAAATTGCAGGTCGAAGGGGAAAGGGTGGGGGAGTGGGACTAGCTGAAGTGCTCTTGCAGAGAGCCGGCACGGGTTTGAGGGGCCGAGTGGCCTCCTTCTGTGCTGTGACTGTTCTATGGACTAGACTTTCCACTTTGCTGGCCATCGCCCAAAAAATGAGCGATGTTCCAGCGATGTACGACGTCAAAGCCTTACTGATCGCTGGAAAATCGCCCATTTTTTTGAGTGATTTTCCAGTCAGCGATAGGCCAGTGATGTGAAATGGGCGATCCGAAATGTCGCCGATGTGGCGTTCGCCCACCAAACGGCCAGCGCTGTGGAAGGCAAAAGCTTCTTTACCAACGGGCTTCTGCGCATGTGTGGGTTTTCTTTTTCGGCCGACTGGCTTTTCCTGCGTTTCAGGAGATCAGGGGTTATCCACACATGCACAAAAGGCACAGGGAGTGGCAGAGAGAGAGAGAGAGAGAGGGAGAGGGAGAGAGAGAAGAGAGATTCTTGTTCATTTTATGTTAAATTGTTTAAAATGTTTGTTCATAGTTGGGGGGGCGGTGGGGAGGAGGGTGTTTGAAAATAATTTTGTTTGCAATAAATTTTGTTGATGATTTTAACAATTGTGCATTCTGTGATGAGGTTAGTTAGGCATTTTGAATAACTTAACATCTTTATTCTCTTGTAATAAAATTACTTAAGTTAAGCATTAATGCAAATGCTGCACTACAAAGGCCAGGCCAGTGCAGGCAAGGCTAAAACGTAACTCAACGCATTGCAACTTTTGTATAAATGTAATTGTTAATCTAAATGTAAATGTGACGATCACCAATGTAAGTTCACGCAAAGCGTTCCTTTATCAGCTGCTGACGCAACAGCTTTGCGGCCGCGTAACTTCCCACGGGGTACTGTTCTTCTGGGGGGTGGTAGGACTATGGCTACATCGCCAGGCTGGTCCTCACCAGCCTCCTCTTCCTCCTGCTCCTCCTCCTCCTCCTCTTGCTCCTCACCGGCTGGCTCTTCCATCTCCCCTCCTTCTGGAGGTGGACCTGCAGACCCATCAGGCATTTGCTGTCCTCTCCTTATTGCTAGGTTATGTAGCATGCAACACACCACAATAAACTCAGCAACCTGGTCAGGGTGGTACTGTAGGTTGCCACCAGAGTGGTGCAGGCATCTGAATAGCTGCTTTAGGACTCCAACGGTAACGTTTCTCTGCTTCAGTGACGGGATTACGCAGTGGGGTCATCAGCCGGTTGGCAAGGCCATATCCCTTATCCCCCAGCATCCAACCATGACCTTCTGACTGATTGACAAACAGACCAGAGATAGCACTCTCACGTAGGATATGCGCATCATGGATGTTGCCAGGAAATGTAGCATTAACTGTCAGAATGAGTTGGCTGTGGTCAATAACAAGCTGCACATTTAGGGAGTGGAATCCCTTTCTATTACGAAACACCTCCGCATTCCGTAAAGGCGCTTTCAGGGCGATGTGCGTGCAGTCTATTGCCCCCTGCACTTTGGGGAAGTTTGCTATTCTGGAGAAACCCAAAGCCCTCTGTGGTCATAGGTAAGCTTATAAAGTTCATTCTGTGAGCGTAAAGGGCTTCAGTCACCTGCCGAATGCAGTAGTGTGTGGCATGCTGAGAGATACGACAGATGTCGCCAGCTGAAGCCTGAAATGATCCCGAAGCATAGAAGGCTAGTGCTGCAGTAACCTTTACCTCAACGGACATTGCGGCTCTGATGGTGCTGGAAGGCTGCAAATCCCCCTCGACGAGCTCGCAAATCTCATCAATGACCTCCTTCCGGAAGCGCAGACCTCCTAAGACACGTGTTTTCAGACAAGTTGAGGTAAGATTGCTTTTCCAAGTACCTTTGTTGGCTGTATGCTCGTCTCCTCTGTCTCTCTCTACGCATTACTCTGCCACCTCTTCGATTGATCCTTTCAGAAACCAGCGTGTGAGCAGTTACGAGTAATGGCACAGAAAGCAGAGGCCGCAGCACTAGCAATAATTTTTTTCACTTGTTATAAATGCACTTTTCAGTTTAAAAAATGCCTAATGTACTAAGCTACAATTGTACAATGAAATATAAGTATAAATCTGAGTCGATCTATCTGTAAAATAGCCTTAAATAACTAATAAATATCTCAGCTGCAGTTTTTTGGCTGCCATCTCCCTTCCTCCGAAATTCAAAATGGTGTCCGTAGTGCCCATTTTGATGAGGAAGGCCTGGGAAAAGCAACTATTATCCAGCGATGCTCTCAGCAAGCGATCAGTTCGGCGAAGTGCCGGCGATGTGCTGAAAGTTGGGATGGGCGATGTGCAGGCGATCACCTCAGCGATCAGTTCGGTGAAGTGAGCCGAAACTTGGGGGCTTAATTTTCCGGCGATGTTTCTGGCCTAGTTTCCACTTTTTGGTCAAAATAGAAACATAGAAAATAGGTGCAGGAGTAGGCCATTCGGCCCTTCTAGCCTGTACCGCCATTCATGGCTGAACATGCAACTTCAGTACCCCATTCCTGCTTTCTCGCCATACCCCTTGATCCCCAGAGTAGTAAGGACTAAATCTAACTCCTTTTTGAATATATTTAGTGAATTGGCCTCAACAACGTTCTGTGGTAGAGAATTCCACTTCTTCTCTGGGTGAAGAAGTTTCTCCTCATTTCGGTCCTAAATGGCTTACCCCTTATCCTTAGACTGTGACTCCTGGTTCTGGAATTCCCCAACATTGGGAACATTCTTCCTGTATCTAACCTGTCTAAACCCGTCAGAATTTTAAACGTTTCTATAAGGTCCCCTCTCATTCTTCTGAACTCCAGTGAATACAAGCCCAGTTGATTTAGTCTTTCTTGATAGGTCAGTCCCGCCATCCCGGGAATCAGTCTGGTGAACCTTCGCTGCACTCCCTCAATAACAAGAATGTCCTTCCTCAGGTTAGGAGACCAAAACTGTACACAATACTCCAGGTGAGGCCTCACCAAGGCCCTGTACAACTGTAGCAACACCTCCCTGCCCCTGTACTGAAATCCCCTCGCTATGAAGGCCAACATGCCATTTGCTTTCTTAACCGCCTGCTGTACCTGCATGCCAGCCTTCAATGACTGATGTATCATGAAACCCAGGTCTCGTTGCACCTCCCCTTTTCCTAATCTGTCACCATTCAGATAATAGTCTGTCTCTTTGTTTTTACCACCAAAGTGGACAACCTCACATTTATCCACATTATACTTCATCTGCCATGCATTTGCCCACTCACCTAACCTATCCAAGTCGCTCTGCAGCCTCATAGCATCCTCCTCGCAGCTCACACTGCCACCTAACTTAGTGTCATCTGCAAATTTGGAGATACTACATTTAATCCCCTCGTCTAAATCATTAATATACAGTGTAAACAGCTGGGGCCCCAGCACAGAACCTTGCGGTACCCCACTAGTCACTGCCTGCCATTCTGAAAAGTACCCATTTACTCCTACTCTTTGCTTCCTGTCTGACAACCATTTCTCAATCCATGTCAGCACACTATCCCCAATCCCATGTGCTTTAACTTTGCACATTAATCTCTTGTGTGGAACCTTGTCGAAAGCCTTCTGAAAGTCCAAATATACCACATCAAATGGTTCTCCCTTGTCCACTCTACTGGAAACATCCTCAAAAAATTCCAGAAGATTTGTCAAGCATGATTTCCCTTTCACAAATCCATGCTGACTTGGACCTATCATGTCACCTCTTTCCAAATGCGCTGCTATGACATCCTTAATAATTGATTCCATCATCTTACCCACTACCGATGTCAGGCTGACCGGTCTATAATTCCCTGTTTTCTCTCTCCCTCCTTTTTTAAAAAGTGGGGTTACATTGGCTACCCTCCACTCGATAGGAACTGATCCAGAGTCAATGGAATGTTGGAAAATGACTGTCAATGCATCCGCTATTTCCAAGGCCACCTCCTTAAGTACTCTGGGATGCAGTCCATCAGGCCCTGGAGATTTATCGGCCTTCAATCCCATCAATTTGCCCAACACAATTTCCCGACTAATAAGGATTTCCCTCAGTTCCTCCTCCTTACTAGACCCTCTGACCCTTCTTAGATCCGGAATGTTGTTAGTGTCCTCCTTAGTGAATACCGAACCAAAGTACTTGTTCAATTGGTCCGCCATTTCTTTGTTCCCCGTTATGACTTCCCCTGATTCTGACTGCAGGGGACCTACATTTGTCTTTACTAACCTTTTCTTTTTACAAATCTATAGAAACTTTTGCAATAGGTCTTCATGTTCCCTGCAAGCTTCTTCTCGTACTCCATTTTCCCTGCCCTAATCAAACCCTTTGTCCTCCTCTGCTGAGTTCTAAATTTCTCCCAGTCTCCGGGTTCTCTGCTATTTCTGGCCAATTTGTATGCCACTTCCTTGGCTTTAATACTATCCCTGATTTCCCTTGATAGCCACGGTTGACCCACCTTTGCTTTTTTATTTTTATGCCAGACAGGAATGTGCAATTGTTGTAGCTCATCCATGCGGTCTCTAAATGTCTGCCATTGCCCATCCACAGTCAACCCCTCAAGTATCATTCGCCAATCAAATCTAGCCAATTCATGCCTCATACCTTCAAAGTTAGCCTTCTTTAAGTTCTGGACCATGGTCTCTGAATTAACTGTTTCATTCTCCATCCTAATGCAAAATTCCACCATATTATGGTCACTCTTCCCCAAGGGGCCTCGCACAATGAGATTGCTAATTAATCCTCTCTCATTACACAACACCCAGTCGAAGATGGCCTCTCCCCTAGTTGTTTCCTCGACATATTGGTCTAGAAAACCATCCCTTATGCACTCCAGGAAATCCTCCTCCACCGTATTGCTTCCAGTTTGGTTAGCCCAATCTATGTGCACATTAAAGTCACCCATTAATGTTGATTTATGGATTCTTTTACCTCAATCTGGTTCAGCAAAATTACTGAAACGAATACCGTTTGTGCTTTGAACAAAGCAAGCTTTTATTTAAAAAGCAAATCCCGATCGGGGACCTTATCAGACAGAAGGAATGCAAGTCTGTTCGAACGCACCCACTTCCTACGGACAAAGTGACGTTACATTGTAAAGGGACGATGGTTATACATTTTCGGCAAAAGATAACAAGATAGGGCTAGAGTGACATCCTAGTTCAGCCTATCTCTTTTGATCCCTCTTTCCCTTTGTCCACTCATAAGCCGACCTAAGTATGGTCTGATTTTAAACAAAGACCTTCTGTTAATGTTTCAGGTTAATAACATGATTTAATAAGACCTTGAGGTTTTTCTGCAAGCTGTGGGTTTTGTTTCAATACGTGTTAGTGTTGTAACATTTCGCAGTCTTGAGTCTGAGATGTCATGGCTATTCCTCCATGAATTCTTTGTTAGCTTATACTGTCCCTATATAATTCCCACGTTCTCAACTTCAATGTCTCTATACATTTTTAAACATTCACATTATAACTGCTGCACCCTTATTGCATGCACCCATAATTTCTTGTTTGATGCCCTCCCCAACATCACTACTACTGTTTGGAGGTCTGTACACAACTCCCACTAACGTTTTTTGCCCTTTGGTGTTCTGCAGCTCGACCCATATAGATTCCACATCATCCAAGCTAATGTCATTCCTAACTATTGTATTAATCTCCTCTTTAACCAGCAATGCTACCCCACCTCCTTTTCCTTTTATTCTATCCTTCCTGAATGTTGAATACCCCTGTATGTTGAGTTCCCAGCCCTGATCATCCTGGAGCCACGTCTCCGTAATCCCAATCACAACATATTTGTTAACATCTATTTGCACAGTTAATTCATCCACCTTATTACGGATACTCCTTGCATTAAGACACAAAGCCTTCAGGCTTGTTTTTTTAACACCCTTTGTCCTTTTAGAATTTTGTTGTACAGTGGCCCTTTTTGTTCTTTGTCTTGCGTTTCTCTGCCCTCCACTTTTTCTCATCTCCTTTCTGTTTTTTGCTTTTGTCTCCTTTTTGTTTCCCTCTGTCTCCCTCCATTGGTTCCCATTCCCCTGCCATATTAGTTTAACTCCTTCCCAACAGCACTAGCAAACACTCCCCCTAGGACATTGGTTCTGGTCCTGCCCAGGTGCAGACCGTCCGGTTTGTACTGGTCCCACCTCCCCCAGAACCGGTTCCAATGCCCCAGGAATTTGAATCCCTCCCTGCTGCACCACTGCTCAAGCCACGTATTCATCTGCACTATCCTGCGATTCCTACTCTGACTAGCACGTGGTACTGGTAGCAATCCCGAGATTACTACTTTTGAGGTCCTACTTTTAAATTTAGCACCTAGCTCCTTAAATTCGTTTCGTAGGACCTCATCCCTTTTTTTACCTATGTCGTTGGTACCAATGTGCACCACTACAACTGGCTGTTCTCCCTCCCTTTTTTAGAATGTCCTGCACCTGCTCCGAGACATCCTTGACCTTTGCACCAGGGAGGCAACATACTATCCTGGAGTCTGGGCGATGGAGGTCCGTCTTGAGCGATATATGGGCGATGTGAAGTGGAAAATCTAGCCCTAGATTCTTTGATTGGGGCTCCAACCCAAGCTATTCCTTGAGAGTCACTAGATGGCACACTGGCACCATTTTGTTCATCTTGGCCCGGGGAGTAAATGGCGCTCCCTGCTATTCGGATGCCGGTACTGCAAGAAGTTGGGTTTTTTAAGGTCTGTTAGATCTCTTAATTTCCAATGAAATACGAACTCCGCTTGTAGTTTTAATGTAACTTTATTCTGGCAGGAGCAACAAGCTTCTGGCTTTAAGCCAGGCCTTTGTCCTTCTGAGACCACATGGCCAAAATGGCTGTACTTATACCTGGTTCAATTTACAGAAAACAAACTCGCCTTCTTTGACCTTATTGGCTCAATTGATAGTCTTTCAACCTTTAATTGGCTCGCTACCCAAGGTCCTAAAATATCAAGTTGATTGATGACTTAATGCAATGTGGTCTGTGTTCTTTCAAAACTGCAGCCAGGCTGCAGAGCTTGAATTCTCTATCAATCCCCCCTTTGATTATTTCACAAACTGAATCATAAAACATCAGCTATCACTGGTTAAACATTCTACAAAATAATTTCATACATGTTAATAGAGTTTCCTTCTAAAATTTGTTGTTGTGTTTCGCCACATGTCCGGACTAGTAGCTTCCACACAAATTTACACCAACCCGAGTTCCATCGTGGCCACAATGGAAGTCTGGTTTTAGTAGGTTAATTAACCTTATTCCAATTAATCCAAATCAATATCTTAATTCAACCAGTAAACAACCTTCCTTTAAGCATAACATACCCCTGTGTCATGTACAGATGGTCTGCTGGGATCTGCTAGGCGTCTCACCTGCAGGACAGCAGCTGCAGCCGCCTGGTTGCAACAACATTTAATCAACATAAACAAACAATATAAAAGTAAAACAATTACAACAAGTAGAATTAAACCTTCCACCAATGAAATTCCTATTGAACCTAGCCATTCAGTGGCTCCGCTCCACAAAGTGAATGATGGGGGTTGCTTAAGTTTTTCTACCTCCTTTTGGATATGCTCCGCTAAGTGGGTAGTTTCTTCGGAGCTATCTGGGATATATGTGCAACACTCAGTTCCGAGTAGGGCGCAAGTACCTCCCTTTTCAGCCAAGATGTAATCAAGGGCCAGTCTATTCTATCTGGCTACTGTGCGGATTGCTACCATTTCTGCATTGATTTTAACTAGGGCCTCTGAGGTATCATTGGCTACCCGTTCCACAATGGATGCATGTTAATGGATTCCCTTGCCAGTCTGGCGGTCCCATACCTAGGGATCAGAATGGCAAAGAACCTCTCTGTTTCTGTGATAGCTCTCTTAGGATGGTGTAAATGTTCTGACAGTGATTTTATATGATACATATAAGGCACAATGTAGGCTAAATAGCAGGATCCCATCCAATTTTGGGGCAGCCAAGGGTAGGCCTTGTGGCCACACACCCAATAGGTGCCATTATAGGCAATGAATGTTAGCTGTTTCTTTGTCAGCAACACTCCGGGGCCTGTCCAGGCTTTTCCATCTGTTTTATTCAGAATCCCCGTTACGTTAAAAATTCCCACATCGGCCCAGTTTGGACGATTCCGTGGCTAGATTATATTATAATTCCGGGAGCAGTTACTATACCCCATATTTTGGCCTCCTTTGATGTTTCTAATCAGACAGACCAATTTCCCCCGGTCTTCCTATTCCCTTTGTATTAGTGATAACAAAAAATGGGGGCCGTTTGGAATTATTGTAGCACGGTAGTCAGATTGTAACCTGCTGACTTCCATTTACGTGCCCAGTTTTCCGTATCCTGAAACACATTGCCTGTTTTGTTTTGATTAATTATCCACTCAGCCATTTCTGAGATATTCAAGGGAACTGGCCTCAAGGGAATCCCTCCCTTTGAGTGAATAGGAATATACGCACACACCCAACAACTAGAAATGTTACCTTGTTTGGCATAAATGTATGACATATATAAAAAGGTATTTACATATAATTCCCTTGCTACCCTATTATTTCCCTTTGGTGCAGAGGATCGGCTAGTAAGAAGTAGGCCTATGCCTAGAATATCTACAGTCAGTAATACAGTAAATTTATACATTTTGGCAAAAAGTAATTGTCCTTATTAGATTTCAGCTTCAGTTACGGGTGCTCGTTTAACGTGTGAAGCGTGGATCCAGGCTTTCTTTCCTTGGACTTTAACAGCTGCCTGGGTGGTCAATAACACTTGATAAGGTCCCTCCCACTTGGCACCCAAAGGTTCTTTATGCAACTTTTTCACATACACCCAGACTCCCGGGATGATGTCGTGTCCTCCTTTGGGTGGATTACCCCAAGCTGCCGATACCTGTCGGGAAACAGAACTAATAGCATTGGTTAGGTTCTGACAGTATGATAACAAAGTGTCACTCATTAAGTGAACATCAGCTTTCCGTAAATCGATAGTTCCTGGCAGCGACATAGATCTTCCTATTATAATTTCAAATGGGCTGAGACCTGTAGTTCTGTTCGGGGTTGCCCTAATGCTACATAGCACTATTGGTAGTGCCTGGGGCCAGGGTGTTCCTTCTTGGTGATATTTGGCAAGCCGTTGTTTCAGAGTTCGATTCATTCGCTCTACTTGTCCTGATGATTGTGGATGATAAGGACAGTGTAAATCCCATGTAATGTTCAGTAACCTACAGACTTCTTGGCAGACAGCACCTGTGAAGTGTGTTCCCTGATCTGAGTCAATGCTACTCGGGACTCCCCATCGGGGAATGTAATCCTTACACAAGACCTTTGCAGTGTGATTGGCTGTGGCTCTTTTAGTTGGGACAGCTTCTACCCATCTAGAGAATCTGTCGACCATGACAAGAATGTTAGTGTATCCTTGGCATGAAGGAAGAGATATATAATCAAGCTGCAGATGCTGGAATGGTCCGACAGGGGCAGGGGGCCTCAGTTGGGGCATTACCGTGATGGGTCCAGAATTATTTTTCTGGCAGACCACACAGCTGGGCATGTTTTTTAAATCCCCGACCCCACCAGCTTTTCTGGAACTGTGCCGTCATCTGTTGTGAGGCCAAGTGTCCCCACGAGTGGATCTGTTGGGCTAAAAAAGGCATAAGCGCTTGGGGTGCGACTGGCTTGTCGGTAACTCTTTGTCTCCAGACACCATCTTCACATAGCTTCATTCCTGCCTCAATCCATGTCCATTTTTCCTCTCGGGAGCACTCGCCTTGCATTGTTTGAAGGTCTCGTGTCAGAGTCCTGAGTGATTTCAATCTGCACGTCTGTGTTGGTTCTTCTGGGGGAACGCCCTGTGAGGCGGCATCTTTAGCTGCCTGGTCAGCTCGGGCATTTCCCTGTGCTTCCGTGGTATTTTCCTTGGTATGGGCCTTACACTTCAGGATAGACACTGCCTGAGGTAATTGTATGGCCTCCAGTAAGTCTCGGACTTCTTTTCCATTTCGGATAGGTGTACCAGCAGCAGTGAGGAATCCTCTTTTCCGCCATAACAGACCAAAGTTGTGAGCGACTCCAAAAGCATAACGCGAATCTGTGTCGACATTAGCTGTCTGTCCTTCTGCTATTCGATATGCTTCTGACAGGGCCAGTAACTCGGCCTATTGTGCTGACGTTCCTGAGGGTAAACACCCTTTTGCCACTACCTTATATAAGGTTGTAACTGCCCATCCTGCTTTTCTGGTACCATTGTCAACAAAGGAGGAACCATCTGTAAACAGGATGAGGTCTGGGTTGTGCAGAGGCTCCTCTGCTGCTAAGGCTGCTTCTTCTGTTTCTTTTAAAATCTCCACGCAGTCATGCTCTTCACATTCTCCTCCCCTCTTGCTCCCTCGATTCTGACATCGGGAGCATAGTTGTGGGATTAACCGGGCTGGCCCGGACGATATGGAGATTCGGAGCTTCCAAAACTGCTGTCCAGCGGGTCCATCTAGCTGCCGTCATCTGAGACATTCTTTTCAAAGACAGCAAAGTGTGTACAGTGTGGGGACACTTGACAATCAGCTTTTGGTCGAGGACTAGACCCACAGTGGTCATTACCGCTCGACATGTAGCTTCCATGGCCCTTGGGCAACTTCCCCATCCGAGGGCTACCGCATCCAGTTTTGCCGAATAATAGCCAATAGGTCTTTGCCGATCCCCATGTTCTTGTGTCAGGTATCCTTCTTTCTCATGGACAAACGGGGTAAATGGCTTACCACTGTCGGGGATTCCCAGAACCGGTGCCGAACGCAAAGCCTTTTTCAAACTCAGGAAGGCCTCTTGCTGTTCCTTAGTGACGTTGATAGCTTCCTTCGAGGCATGTTTCCCTTTAAGATATCATTCAATGGCTGAGCAAGCTGTGTGAAGGAGTCAATCCAATTTTTGTTAAAGTTACACAATCCCAAAAAAGACCTTAGTTCCTGAATCGTGGTGGGTTTTTTAGCAGCCCGAATGGCTGCAGTTCTATCCTGGGTAAGTTCTCTCTTTCCTTGTGAAATCTTTTGGCCCAGGTACACAACCTCTTCTTGGGATATTTGTGCATTGTCGATGCTGGCTTTATGTCCTTTCAGCCAAAGGTGGTCCAGCAAAGCTCGTAAATCTTGTTCATGCTGTTCTTCCGTGTTTGAAGCTAGCAGGATATCATCTACATATTGGATGACTGTGGATGACAGAGGAGGTAATTCTCGCAAATGGCTTTGTAAAGTCATGTGGAATACCATAGGGCTGTTGTGGAAACCCTGCGGTAACCGGGTCCAAGTATACTGTTGTCCTTGGACCATGAAAGCAAACCACTGTCGAACCTCCGGTGCCAGAGGCACCGACCAAAATCCGTTGGCCATATCTATAACCGAGAAATATTTAAGTTCCGGTTTGAGGGCATTAAAAATGGTGGAGGGATCTGCAACCAAAGAAGCTTTTCGATCAATACACTGGTTAGCTTTCCTATAATCGACAGTCAAATGCCAAGTCTCATTAGATTTCTGTACCGGCCACACGGGGCTATTGGAGAAGCTATGCGTTTTAATAAGCACCCCTTGTTTCTCCAATTGCTGAATAACCGGTAAGATTCCCGCGATGGCAGTTGGACTGATGGGATACTGTTTAGTGCATGAAGGCTTGGTCCCGGTAAATGACGCAGGCTCCATCTGGAGTAGGCCACAATTGTTCTTATCTTTAGCCCATATCGGGTGTTCCTTCAATTCTTCTTTCTTCAAGGTTCTAATTGACCATGTCACCCGACCATCCTCGAAATGCAACGATGAATCTACTTGGATTAGAACATCCATTCCCAAAAGAGGTTGATCTACTGGGCCTATCCAGACTGGCGTGGTTAGTTCATGTGGACCCAGCCCTATAAGTACCGGTGTTGTCCTTTTAATTTCCATTTTATGGCCCCCAACTCCATAGGCTGTACGTGCCCTACCATCCAACGGCAAAAAGTCTCCATATTGTAGGGGTAAGCATGTTAATTCCGCCCCCTTGTCTAAAAGACAGTCCACATCCTTATCGCCCACCCTCACAGTTATATATAGCCCATCTCCCCTTTGTTATATTAGTGCGAGGAGGTGGACCAGGGTGGGCGATACCTTTGTTAAAAAGTGGGGTTACATTTGCTACCCTCCAATCCATAGGAACTGATCTAGAGTCGATACAATGTTGGAAAATGACCACCAATGCATCCACTATTTCTAGGGCCACTTAAGTACTCTGGGATGCAGACTATCAAGCACTGGGGATTTATTGGCCTTCAATCCCATCAATTTCCCTAACACAATTTCCTGACTAATAAGGATTTCCTATCTATTCCCCTTACAATAGAATCCCCTACCACTATAGCTCTCCCACTATTTTTCCTGCCCTCCGGTGCAGCAGAGCCACCCACGGTGCCATGGACTTGGCTGTTGCTGTCTTCCCCTGATGAGCCATCTCCCCCAACAGTATACATATTTACAACTCAAACTTAACCGCTTGTTTTCTGTTTCGAAGAGGATAACTTAGCTCCTGAACAGAACTTTCCAAACATAGTGTCGAACTTAGACTCATTCTAGGCTGAGCCTGAGGAGAGTTTTTCTCCAAAGGCAATCCTTGATCTACATTTGGACTCTCTACAACTTCAGACTGTTTGTCTGCCTGACTCGGACTCAGACTTAAATTGCGACTTTCTCTTGGACTTGTTTCTAGTACATCTGATGTCGGATTTGCTACTGGTACTTTATTTGTAACAATGACTCATCAAAAATAATCGAATCATTCCTACTTTCAACTCCTTCCACATCCTGTAGGTAAAATATGATCAATGTGAACAAACATAACCCTTCCATGATTAAACGTCTTGACCAAATATGTGCTAGGACCACATATCTTCATTAGTCTTCCTGGTAATCAACTTGAACTATTTATGGTGATGGTTCTTCACTCTCACCTTCTGGTTCAATTTCACACTTCTCTCTCTTACTCTACCTCTTTCATGATTCTTTTTCAGTCTTAATTGTTTCCCTTCTACTGACTTTGTCAAGTTAATAGTATTAATAATAACTTTTATTTATATAGCGCCTTTAATGTAGTAAAACATCCCAAGGTGCTTCACAACAATTTTACAACACGTCATATGACCTTGTGACATGATCCTTTTATTATAGACGTCATTAGTCGCATTACCACGGTAGTCCACTAGGTGGAGCAGTAGTCCACTAGAGGGAGCTCTATATTACACCTTCCATTCACCTTTAATTTACCTCGCCCCCTCCCCGCCCCCCGCTCTCCTGAAGGAACCAGCAGTGGCCCCAGGGCCTTTCCTGCACTGTGTGTGTGTGTGTGTGTGTGTGTGTGTGTGTGGCTCAGTCCCACACCAGGTGAGATTGACTAACTCGGTATGGCAGCTGTGACTCAGTGGGCAGCACACTACCCTCTGAGTCAGAAGGTTGTGGTTTCAAGTCCCACTCCAGGGGCTTGAGCAAATCGATCGAGGCTGACACTCCAGTGGAGCGCTGCACTGTCGGAGGGGCAGTACTGAGTGAGTGCTGCACTGTCGGAGGGGCAGTACTGAGGGAGTGCTGCACTGTCGGAGGGGCAGTACTGAGGGAGTGCTGCACTGTCGGAGGGGCAGTACTGAGGGAGTGCTGCACTGTCGGAGGGGCAGTACTGAGGGAGTGCTGCACTGTTGGAGGGGCAATACTGAGAGAGCGCCGCACTGTCGGAGGGGCAGGACTGAGTGAATGCTGCACTGCCGAAGGGTCAGTACTGAGGGAGTGCTGCACTGTCGGTGGGTCAGTACTGAGGGAGTCCCACACTGTTGGAGGGGCAGTACTGAGGGATTGCTGCACTGTTGGAGGGTCAGTATTTATGGAGCGCTGCAATGTCGGAGGGGCAGTACTGAGGGAGCGCTGCACTGTTGGAGGGTCAGTACTGATGTGGTGCTGCACTGCAGGACAGAAAGATTGTGGAGTTATCTGGTGTTTTGATAGTCTCAGCACCTGCGCAACTGTTTCAAGGCAATGAGATAGGCTGAGGCAAAGTCACTGTTATGCTGCAGAGAAACACAGCAGCCAATTCGAACACAGCAAGATTGCACGATGACATCAAGGAATCTGTTTTCGTTGGAGTTTTTTGTTTGAAGGGATCAATGCGGTCCAGGATACAGTAGGAGAACTCCCCATCCCCTTTCCCCCCCCCCCCGCACCCCCCCCCCACTCCCCCTCCACTGCTGTTCTTCCAATAGTGCCCGTGGGATCTTTCCCGTCTACCTGAGAGCAGCCGGACCCTCGGGTTTAACGTCTAATCCGAAGGCCCGGGACACTTGATGTTGGACCGCACTCAGAGCAGGATGTGGGCGTCGCTGGCAAGGCCGGCATTTATTGCCCATCCCTAATTGCCGTCGAGAAGGTGGTGGTGAGCTGCCTTCTTGAACCGCTGCAGTCTGTGTGGTGAAGATGCTCCCACAGTGCTGTCGGGAGGGAGTTCCAGGATTTTGACCCAGCGACGATGAAGGAACGGCCGATATATTTCCACGTCAGGATGATGTGTGACTCGGAGGGGAACGTGGAGGTGGTGGTGTTCCCATGCACCTGCTGCCCTTGTCCTTCTAGGTGGTAAAGGTCGAGGGTTTGGGAGGTGCTGCCGAAGAAGCCTTGGCGAGTTGCTGCAGTGTATCTTGTAGATGGTACACACTGCAGCCACGGTGCGCCGGTGGTGGAGGGAGTGAATGTTTAAGGTGGCGGATGGATGCCGATCTAGAAAGCTGCTTTGTCCTGGATGGTGTCTGTTTTATATTTAACCCTTTGTAACCTGCATGACACCTGACCACCAGAGGGCCCACCTTGGGAGCACAGTATATAAGCAGGCCACCCACGAGGTACCTGCACTCTGGAATCGTATTAAAGGAGCTAGGGTCACACTTGCTCATTGTACACAGGACTCAGTTTCACCCTTTATTATGAGTGTACCAATTGGCGACGAGATAACGAACAACCACGCAAAAATGCAAAGAACAGTCGGCATTCTGTAGAAGTTCTCAGAAGGGGACAATTGGGAGGCCTTCGTGGAGAGACTCGACCAATACTTCGTGGCCAACGAGTTGGAAGGGGACGAGAACGCTACCAAACGAAGGGCGATCCTCCTAACTGTCTGTGGGGCAACAACCTATGGCCTCATGAAGAATCTCCTGGCCCCGGCAAAACCAACAGAGAAATCCTACAAAGAATTGTGTACGCTGGTCCGGGAGCACCTAAATCCTAAGGAAAGCGTTTTGATGGCGAGATATCGGTTCTACACGTGTCAATGGTCGGAGGGCCAGGAAGTGGCGAGCTATGCCGCCGAACTAAGGCGCCTCGCGGGACATTGTGAGTTTGGGTGATTCCAAGAACAAATGCTCAGAGACTTTTTTGTATTGGGTATTGGACATGAGACAATCCTTTGCAAACTGTTAACTGTAGAAACTCCGAATCTAAGTAAAGTCATAACGATAGCCCAGGCATTTATGTCCACCAGCGTCAACACCAAGCAGATTTCACAGAATAAAGAAGTTTCGGCCAGTACTGTGCACAAAGTAATGTCGGTCTCAAGCAGAAATGTACAGGACAGAATCTACACGCCGGCTGCTGCTGTCCGACCTCAGATAACCCAGAGTCCGCCAGCAATTGTTAATACGAGGCAGTTAACGTCCTGTTGGCGCTACGGAGGTGATCATCGGCCCCAGCAATGCTGCATTAAGCACTATGCATGCAATGGTTGCAGAACAATGGGACACCTCCAACGAATGTGCAGGCGAGATGCAAACCCTACAAACCACCACGTTGCAGAGGAAGATCGATCTACTGTGGATCAGGTTGAATTAGAGACTCATACTGCGGAGGCAGAAGTGTACAGAGTACATACATTCACTACGAAATGTCCACCACTAATGTCGAAAGTTGAACTGAACAGTATTCCAGTATCTATGGAGCTGGACACTGGAGCAAGTCAGTCCATAATAAGTATAAAGGCCTTCGACAGGCTGTGGGGCAAAAAGGTACACAGGCCCAAGCTCAGCCCCATTCACCAAACTAAGGACTTACACCAAGGAACTAATCCCTGTAATTGGCAGTGCAGAAGTCAAAGTCTCCTGTGACGGAGCAGCACACGAACTCCCGCTGTGGATTGTACCAGGGGAGAGCCCCACGTTGTTCGGCAGAAGCTGGCTGGGAAAAATCCGCTGGAACTGGGACGACATCCGAGCGCTCTCGTCCGTCATGTACCAAGGTTCTGAGCAAGTTCCCATCGCTGTTCGAGCCAAGCATCGGAAGCTTCTCGGGGGCAAAAGTACAGATCCATTTGGTTCCCAGTACCGTACATGATGCGTGAAAAAGTGGAAATTGACCTGAATAGGCTGCAACATGAAGGCATCATCACGTTGAATTCAACAACTGGGTCAGTCTGATTGTCCCAGTACTTAAGGAGAACGGCACGGTTAGAATTTGTGGGGATTATAAAGTAACGATTAACCGTTTTTCACTGCAGGACGAGTACCCGCTACCCAAGACAGACGACCTATTTGCGACCCTGGCTGGAGGGAAGATGTTCACCAAGCTGGACCTGACCTCAGCCTACATGACGCAGGAGCTGGAGGAGCCGTCGAAAGGCCTCACTTGCATCAACACGCACAAAGGTCTGTTCATCTATAACCGGTGCCCGCTCGGGATTCGGTTGGCTGTGGCGATCTTCCAGCAGAACATGGAGAACCTGAAGTCGGTTCCTTGCATAGTTGTCTTTCAGGACGACATATTGGTTACAGTTCAGGACACCATGGAGCACTTGAAGAATCTGGACGAGGTTCTTAGTCGGTTGGATCGTGTGGGGCTCAGGTTGAAATGCTCGAAGTGTGTTTTCTTGGCACAGGACGTCGAATTCTTGGGAAGGAGAATCGCAGCAGGTGGCATCAGACCCACCGACGCCAAGACGGAGGCCATCAAGAATGTGCCGCGACCACAGAATGTGACAGCTGCGG
Source organism: Pristiophorus japonicus (assembly GCF_044704955.1). Taxonomy (NCBI): domain Eukaryota; kingdom Metazoa; phylum Chordata; class Chondrichthyes; family Pristiophoridae; genus Pristiophorus; species Pristiophorus japonicus. Next base: position 1,658,605 of record NW_027252668.1, on the reverse strand, counting down.
TCATTGCTGGGACTCCTTAACTATTTGGGTAATTTCCTACCTTGGTTAAGCACCCTGTTAGAACCCCTACATGTGCTACTGCGCAAGGGAGACGACTGGGTATGGGGGAATTCACAAGAGGCTGCCTTTAAGAAAGCCAGAAATCTGTTGTGTTCTAACAAACTGCTTGTCCACCCTTGTAAATGATTAGTGCTAGCTTGCGATGCGTCGTCATATGGGGTCGGGAGTGTGTTACAACAGGCTAATGAATCGGGGATTTTGCAACCAGTCACTTATGCGACCAGGAGTTTGTCCAAGGCCGAAAGGGCCTACAGTATGATTGAAAAAGAGGCTCTGGCTTGCGTCTACGGGATTAAAAAAAATGCACCAGTACTTATTTGACCAAGTTTGAGCTTGAAACAAGCCGCTCATATCGCTGTTCTCTGAGAGCAAAGGGCTTAATACCAATGCCTCTGCCCGCATCCAAAGCTGGGCGCTCACGCTGTCGGCATACAACTATGTAATCCGCCACAGACCGGGCACAAAGAACTGTGCAGATGCTCTCAATCGGCTGACATTGCCCGCCACCGGGTCATGGTCATGGAGACATTCGAGAATGAGAAGTCCCCTGTTACGGCCCGCTAGATCAGGACCTGGACCAGCCAGGGTCCTTTACTGTCCTTAGTAAAAAAACTGTGTCCTCCATGGGAGCTGGTCCGGTGTCCCAGTGGAAATGCAGGAGGCGATTAAGCCGTTCCACAGACACAAAGACGAGTTGTCCCTGCAGGCGGACCATAATGGGGAACAAAGAAATGGCGGACCAGTTAAACAAATACTTTGGTTCTGTTTTCACAAAGGAAGACACAAATAACCTTCCAGAAATACTGGAGGACCGAGGGTCTAGTGAGAAGGATGAAACTGAAGGATATCCTTATGCAGCGGGAAATTGTGTTAGGGAAATTGATGGGATTGAAGGCCGATAAATCCCCGGGGCCTGATAATCTGCAGTACTTAAAGAAGTGGCCATAGAAATAATGAATGCATTGGTGATCATTTTCCAACAGTCTATCGACTCTGGATCAGTTCCTATGGACTGGAAGGTAGCTAATGTAACACCACTTTTTAAAAAGGAGTGCGAGAGAAAACGGGTAATTATAGACCGGTTAGCCTGACATCAGTATGTTTTGGATCAATTATTAAAGATGAAATAGCAGCGCATTTGGAAAGCAGTGACAGGATTGGTCCAAGTCAGCACGGATTTATGAAAGGGAAATCATGCTTGACAAATCTCCTGGAATTTTTTGAGGATGTAACTAGTAGAATGGACAAGGGAGAACCAGTAGATGTGGTGTATTTGAACTTTCAAAAGGCTTTTGACAAGGTCCCACGCAAGAGATTGGTGTGCAAAATCAAAGCACATGGTATTGGGAGTAATATATTGACGTGGATAGAGAACTGGTTGCAGACAGGAAGCAGAGAGTCGGGATAAACGGGTCCTTTTCAGAATGGCAGGCAGTGACTAGTGGAGTGCCGCAGGGCTCAGTGCTGGGCCCCCAGCTCTTTACAATATACATTAATGATTTTATATGAAGGAATTGAGTGTAATATCTCCAAGTTTGCAGATGACACTAAACTGCGTGGCGGTGTGAGCTGTGAAGAGGATGCTAAAAGGCTGCAGGGTGACTTGGACAGGTTAGGTGAGTGGGCAAATGCATGGCAGATACGGTATAATGTGGATAAATGTGAGTTTATCTACTTTGGGGGCAAAAACATGAAGGCAGAATATTATGTGAATACGGCAGATTAGGAAAGGGGGAGGTGCAACGAGACCTGGGTGTCATGGTTCATCAGTCATTGAAAGTTGGCATGCAGGTACAGCAGGCGGTGAAGAAGGCAAATGGTATGTTGGCCTTCATAGCGAGAGGATTTGAGTATAGGAGCAGGGAGGTCTTACTGCAGTTGGACAGGGCCTTGGTGATGCCTCACCTGAAATATTGTGTTCAGTTTTGGTCTCCTAATTTGAGGAAGGACGTTCTTGCTATTGAGGGAGTTCAGCGAAGGTTCACCAGACTGATTCCCGGGATGGCGGGACTGACATATGAGGAGAGACTGGATCAACTGGGCCTTTATACACTGGAGTTTAGAAGGATGAGAGGGGATCTCATAGAAACTTATAAGATTTTGACAGGACTGGACAGGTTAGATGCGGGAAGAATGTTCCCGATGATGGGGAAGCCCAGAACCAGGGGACATAGTCTTAGGTTAAAGGGATTAGGACTGAGATGAGGAGAAACTTCTTCACTCAGAGAGTTGTTAACCTGTGGAATTCCCTACCGCAGAAAGTTGTTGATGCCAGTTCATTGGATATATTCAAGAGGGAGTTAGATATGGCCCTTATGACTAAAGGGATCAAGGGGTATGGAGAGAAAGCAGGAAAGGGGTACTGAGGGAATGATCAGCCATGATCTTATTGAATGGTGGTGCAGGCTCGAAGGGCCGAATGGCCTACCCCTGCACCTATTTTCTATGTTTCTATGTCTACTGTGGGGCAATCAGGTGGTCTTGCCCAAGAAAGGCAAAGATACGTTCATCTGTGAACTGCACAGCACCCACCCAGGCATCGTAATGATGAAAACCATAGCCAGATCCCATGTATGGTGGCCCGGCATAGACTCAGATTTAGAGTCATACATGTGCCAGTGCAACACTTGCTCTCAGCTAAGCAATGAACCCAGAGAGGCACCGCTAAATTTGTGGTTGTGGCCCTCCAAACCGTGGTCGAGAATCCACATAGACTATGCGGACCCATTTCTAGGCAAAATGTTTTTGATTATCATGGACGCTTACTCAAAATGGATTGAATGTGCAATAATGTCTGTAAGCACATCCACGGCCACCATTGAAAGCATACGAGCCATGTTTGCCATGCACGGCTTGCCTGATGTCCTAGTCAGCGACAATGGACCGTGCTTCACCAGTGTTGAATTCAAGGAATTCATGACTCGCAACGGGATCAAAAATGTCACATCTGCCCCGTTCAAGCCCGCATCCAACGGCCAGGCAGAACGGGCAGTTCAGACCATCAAGCAAAGCTTGAAACGCGTGTCGGAAGGCTCCCTGCAGGCCCGGTTGTCCCGAGTGCTGTTCAGCTACTGTACCAGACCCCACTCACTCACCAGAGTTCCCCCAGCCGAGCTGCTCATGAAAAGGGCGCTTAAAACGAGGTTCTCTCTTGTCCACCCTGATCTCCATGATCACATGGAGGGCAGGCGGCATCAACAAATTGTGTACCATGACCACGCAAATTTGTCACGCGATATTGAGATCAATGATCCTGTGTTTGTACTCAATTAAGGACATGGTCCCAAATGGATCGCTGGCACGGTCACAGCCAAAGACGGGAGTAGGGTGTTTCAGGTCAAATAGGCCAATGGACAAACGCAGAGAAAACATTTGGATCAAATCAAATTGCGGTTCACCAACAGCTATGAACAACCCGAAGAGGACACCACCAACTTTGACCCTCCAACACACACACAAGTGGCAACGAAGTTGACCATGAAGCCGAACTCACCATCCCCAGCAGCCCGGCAAAGCCAGCTGCCAACAGCCCAGTGAAGAACTGACCAACTCACCCACACCCGCATTTGTACCGAGACGATCGACAAGGGAGCGTAAAGCCCCAGATCGTCTCACCTTGTAAATAAGTGTACTGTTGACTTCACGGGGAAGTGATGTTATGTATTTAACCCTTTGTGACCTGACCACCAGAGGGCCCACCTGTTGGAGTCCCAAGGGAGCATAGTATATAAGCAGGCCGCCCACGAGGTACCTGCACTCTGGAATCTTATTAAAGGAGCTAAGGTCACACTTGCTCATTGTACACAGTACTCAGTTTCATCCTTTATTATGAGTGTGCCAGTGTCGAGCTTCTTGTGTGTTGTTGGAGCTGTACTCATTCAGGCAAGTGGAGAGTATTCCATCACACTCCTGACTTGTGCCTTGTAGATGGTGGAAAGGCTTTGGGGAGTCAGGAGGTGAGACACTCATCGCAGAATACCCAGCCTCTGACCTGCTCTTGCCACAGTATTTATGTGGCTGGTCCAGTTAAGTTTCTGGTCAATGGTGACCCCACAGGATATTGATGGTGGGAGATTCGGCGATGGTAATGACGTAGGATTTCAACGTTCCTATCACCCAGGGGTTGCATCACGTTAATAAATTGTACTCCAATAAAAGAGGACGCTAATATTGTATATCATAGTTTACTCATGTAAAATGCAGTGCCTGTAACAGTGCCGCAAGCGTAACACACAACAAAATTAAATAGCCATATTGCTCTGTGATTAAGCGGCGCAGTTTAAATTGCAGGATACCATTTAGTAGCACAGGAGGCCATTCAGCCCATCGTGCCTGTGCCGGCTCTTTGAAAGAGCTGTCCAATTAGTCCCACTCCCCCCTGTTCTTTCCCCTTAGCCCTGTAAATGTTTCTCCTTCCAAGTATTTATATAATTCCCTTTTGAAAGTCACGATTGAATCTGCTTCCACCGACCTTTCACGAGCACGTTCCAGATCACCACAACTCGCTGCATAAAGAAATGTTTCCTTGTGTCACCTCTGGATTTGTTCTGAATCGATTCCACTTAGCACGGTGGTACTGTCACACCACACGATGGAGGGTGAGGGTGGGGACTCTATCCCACTTAGCACGGTGGTAGTGTCACACCACACGATGGAGGGTGAGGGTGGGGACTCTATCCCACTTAGCACGGTGGTAGTGTCACACCACACGATGGAGGGTGAGGGTGGGGACTCTATCCCACTTAGCACGGTGGTAGTGTCACACCACACGATGGAGGGTGAGGGTGGGGACTCTATCCCACTTAGCACGGTGGTAGTGTCACACCACACGATGGAGGGTGAGGGTGGGGACTCTATCCCACTTAGCACGGTGGTAGTGTCACACCACACGATGGAGGGTGAGGGTGGGGACTCTATCCCACTTAGCACGGTGGTAGTGTCACACCACACGATGGAGGGTGAGGGTGGGGACTCTATCCCACTTAGCACGGTGGTAGTGTCACACCACACGATGGAGGGTGAGGGTGGGGACTCTATCCCACTTAGCACGGTGGTAGTGTCACACCACACGTTGGAGGGTGAGGGTGGGGACTCTATCCCACTTAGCACGGTGGTAGTGTCACACCACACGTTGGAGGGTGAGGGTGGGGACTCTATCCCACTTAGCACGGTGGTAGTGTCACACCACACGATGGAGGGTGAGGGTGGGGACTCTATCCCACTTAGCACGGTGGTAGTGTCACACCACACGTTGGAGGGTGAGGGTGGGGACTCTATCCCACTTAGCACGGTGGTAGTGTCACACCATACGTTGGAGGGTGCTCTCAGTGTGAGGGTGTGACTTTGTCTCCACAAGGACTGTGCGGTGGTTGCTCCTACCAATACTGTCATGGACACTTGCCCTGCTGTCTGACCTACATTTACTACGACTGTCCACTTGCTAAGCCACTTGTGACGAAGAGATCTTTCCCCCAATTATATAGGGCCCTGGTGAGACCGCACCTGGAGTACTGTGCACAATTTTGGTCTCCTTGCCGAAGGAAGGATATACTTGCCATAGAAGGAGTGCAACAAAGGTTCACCAGATTGATTCCTTGGATGAGGGATTGTCCTATGAGGAGATGATTAAAGCGAGATTTATAGATCTTACTTCAATCGGTACACGATGGATTAACTTACGAGGACAGGTTGCAGAGATGGGGCTAGTATTCCCTCGAGCATTGAAGATTAAGGAGTGATCTTTTTACACTTCTTTCTCCCGCTTTCTCTCTTTCCCTCAATGGTCGATATCTAACGTGTTGTAAAATTGTTGTGAAGCACCTTGGGACGTTTTACTACGTTAAATGCACTATATAAATAAAAGTAGTTATTATTATGTGATCGAGGTGTTTATGATATATGATGGGGTAGATGGAGAAACTATTTCCTCTGGTGGTGAGTCCAGAACAAGGGGGCGAATCTGAAAATGAGAGGCAGGCTGTTCAGGGGTGATGTCAGGAAGCACTTCTGCACACAAAGGTTTAGTGCAAATCTGGAACTCTCTGCTCCCAAAAAGGCTGTTGAGGGTCAATTGGAGCTGCCTCGATAAAACCTTCGGACCCATTATTATCCTTCCCCCGCCAACCCTTCGATCTGTGGGCGGGGGAGGGGGAGCAGGGCGCTAAAGGATCAGGAGTGGCGGGGGTCGGGGGGGAAGAAAATCCTCCGTAGGGGGGGAAATGAGCTTGCCCACAAAACGCATCAATGGGGCTGAGGGCTGCAGTACCGGGTCTCGGCCATTAGTGGGCGCCAGCTCTCTGCTAAGTCCCACGCCAATCGATGGTGGAGATGGGGTACTTCAGCAATGCCGTGCGCCGTCACCAGTCCCGAGGCCGTTTCCCGCCCCTCCTCCCGAGGAGGGCTTTTCCTGGCCGCAGTTCCTGGCAGGATCTTCTCCCTCCTGGAGGGATTTCCCGGTCCCAATCACGCACCTCCCTGCCCGCCCGTCACCGTCACAGGTCCTTGGCGTATTCCAGCGTCAGGCCGGAGCACAGACGCCCCCTGCCTCCGGCGCTCGGCCGGTACCCCTGCTTCTGGAAGAGGGCTATGGTGGCGCGGTTCACTGCCTCGATCCGCAGGCTCATCCTTCAGTGGCCCCGGCTCCGAGCCCCAGCCTCGAAGGCTGCCAACAGGAAAGTGCCGACGCCCGATCTGCGGTGCCAGCCAGGAGTCCAAAGTCAGGCAGCCGCACGCATCCTCACCATCGTGCACGGCCACCCACAGGCTCTCCGGCTCCCCCGCCCCGGAAGCCCCTCCGCCGGCGCAGGAGCAGGCCCAGCTTGAGCTGGCGAGGCAGGCCACGGGCACCAGCAGGGCGACGGCAAAGGAGCTGAGGGCAACCGCAGGGCGCTGCTGGTCACTGCCATCAGCAGGAGGGGGAGCTGGGGAAGGGAAGTAATTAAATTCAGTAGTCTTACTTATACAAATAAAGATCCAACCTGAATAAAAATTTATAAAGAAAGCAAAATTAAATATTCCATCTTCCTACCTGTGTGAAGCAGCAGCAGCCTTCGAATTGCTGTGCTTCAGGCAGGCCTTCCATGTTGGAGACAGGGGTGGTGTCAGTGTCTCGACGGTAGCCCAACAGCGGCAGCAAGCAGCCTTCGAGCTGCAGTGCTTCAGGCAGGCCTTCCTTCCATCAGTGGCTGGCCGGCAGCCGAAGAAACAACACGCAGCGTTCGAGCTGTGAGGGGGACTGAGGCCATTCGGCCACGGGATAGGGGCATCATCAGTGACTGGATGGCAGGCAAAGACACAGCATTCAAGCAGCCTTCGAACTGTGAGGGGGGACTGAGACCATTTGGCCAGGGACAGGGAGAGGTAGCCACATAGGCACTTTGAAACTCAAATTTGCAGAATGGGTGCTGCATTGTCAACACCACGTATTATACAATGGTTCACCATCAATTCACTGCATAGGAGAGAATTGATTAGAGCTCACCGCACCAGGAACATCATAGCCCGTAGGTTGATGGGCAGGAGACCTTACCCACGTCGACAATTCCGAGCCAGGCGCTCGTACCTGGACATGAGTGAGGCTGATTGTGTCAAAAGTCTGCATTTCCGCAGAGAAGTTGTCGTTGAGATCTGTGATATGCTGAGAGCAGATTTGCAGCCCAGAAGCAGAACGCCAACTGCCCTGTCTGTTGCAGCGAAGGTAACAGCTGCACTTTCTTTCTATGCCTCAGGATCATTTCAGGCTAGAACTGGAGATGTGTGTGCCATCTCTCAACATGCAATACATGGCTGCATTTATCAGGTCATGGCTGCACTGTATGCCTGAAGGAATGACTTCATCAATTTCCCATTGACCGCACAAGCAATCCAGGAGAGGACTTCCCAAAGGTACAGGGCTGCATTGATTGTACCCACGTAGCCTTGCGAGCACCTGAGGAGGATTCTGAGCAGTACCGAAATAGGAAAGGTTTCTACTCTATCAATGTGCAGCTCGTGTGTGACGACAAGCAGCGCATCATGTCGGTCGATGCGAGATACCTTGGCAGCACCCACGATGCGTTCATCCTACGCGACAGCGTTATATCTGACATGTTTGAGCAGCAGCCAGAAGGGCAGAGCTGGCTACTGGGAGACAAAGGGTACGGCCTGACCACCTGGCTCATGACGCCCTACGCGTGACACGGACAGAAGCTGACCGTCAATACAACATGGCGCACATTGCGACACGCAGCATCATTGAGAGGACCATTGGCATATTGAAACAGCGATTCCGATGCCTAGACCATTCTGGAGGACAGTTGCTATACTCTCCTCAGATTGTCGGTCACTTCACTGTTGTGTGCTGCATGCTTCATAACTTAGCCATCATGAGGCAGCAGGAGCTGGTAGTGGAACCAGAAGACCTACGTGAGGGTCCAGTGCATGATGATAATATTACGGAACAGCAGGATGTGGATGATGACGACGATCAGGAAAGCATGCAAGTGCCTGATGCCGGAGCACGAGGTCAGAGGAGGGCCATCCATCGTGCTCCTTTAACGATTGCTCGAGCCTTGCGCCAGCAGCTCATCCGTGAACGCTTCAACTACTGATGCCTGAGGACTCTGCGACCACTGTTGCGCATGGACATGTTTATTCTTTGCAGTTGTTCCTACATTGTGTTGTGTTAATGGAACATGAGAGAAGAAATTCCTCCTCATCTCAGTTTTAAATGGGCGGCCCCTTATTCTAAGATTATGCCCTCTAGTTCTAGTCTCCCCTATCAGTGGAAACATCCTCTCTGCATCCACCTTGTCAAGCCCGCTAATAATCTTATATGATTCGATAAGATCACCCCTCATTCTTCTGAATTCCAATGAGTAGAGGCCCAAACTACTCAACCTTTACTCATAAGTCAACCCCCTCATCTCCGGAATCAACCTAGAAAACCTTCTCTGAACTGCCTCCAAAGCAAGTATATCCTTTCGAAAATATATGGAATCCAAAACTCTACGCAGTATTCCAGTTGTGGCCTCACCAATACCCTGTATAACTGTAGCAAGACGTCCCTGCTTTTATACTCCACCCTCCTTGCAATAAAGGCCAAGATTCCATTGGCCTTCCTGATCACTTGATGTACCTGTATACTATCTGTTATGTATTTAACCGTTTGTAACCTGCATGACACCTGACCATCAGAGGGCCCACCCGTTGGAGTCCCAAGCGATCCCAGCAACCCTTGGGAGCACAGTATATAAGCAGGTCACCCACGAGGTACCTGCACTCTGGAATCTTATTAAAGGAGCTAAGGTCACACTTGCTCATTACACACAGTACTCAGCCTCACCCTTTATTATGAGTGTAATACTATCCTTTTGTGTTTCATGCACAAGTCCCCCGAGGTCCCACTGTACTGCAGCACTTTGCAATTTTTCTCCATTTAAATAATAACTTACTCATTGATTTTTTCTGCCAAAGTGCATGATCTCACACTTTCCAACATTATACTCCATCTGCCAAATTTTTGCCCACTCACTTCGCCTGTCTCTGTCCTTTTGCAGAATTTTTTTGTCCTCCTCACACATTGCTTTTCCTCCCATCTTTGTATCATCAGCAAACTTGCCTACATTACATCCAGTCTCTTCTTCCACGTCATTAATATAGATTGTAAATAGTTGGGGTCCCAGCACTGATCCCTGCGGCACCGCACTAGTTACTGATTGCCAACCCGAGAATGAACCATTAATCCCGACTCTCTGTTTTCTGTTATTTATCAATCCTCTATCCATGCTAATATATTATCCCCAACCCCGTGCACTTTTTATCTTCTGCAGTAACCTTTTATGTGGCATCTTGTCAAATGCCTTCTGGAAGTCCAAATACACCACATCCACTGGTTCCCCTTTATCCACCTTGTTCTTACATCCTCAAAGAATTCCAAAAAATTTGTCAAACATGACTTCCCCTTCATAAATCTATGCTGACTCTGCCTGACTGAATTATGTTTTTCCAAATGTCCTGCTACTGCTTCTTTAATAATAGACTCCACCATTTGCCCTACCAGAGAGGTTAGGCTAACTGGTCTATAGTTTCCTGCTTTTTGTTTGCCTCCTTTTTTAAATAGAGGCATTACATTTGCTCGTACTGTCAGAGGGTCAGTACTGAGTTAGCACCGCGCTGCCGGAGGGCCAGTACTGAGTTAGCACTGCACTGTCGGGGGGCCAGTACTGAGGGAGTGTCGCGCTGTCGGAGGGCCAGTACTGAGTTAGCACTGCACTGTCGGAGGGCCAGTACTGAGTTAGCACCGCGCTGTCGGAGGGCCAGTACTGAGTTAGCACCGCGCTGTCGGAGGGCCAGTACTGAGTTAGCACTGCACTGTCGGAGGGCCAGTACTGAGTTAGCACCGCACTGTCGGAGGGCCAGTACTGAGTTAGCACCGCGCTGTCGGAGGGCCAGTACTGAGTTAGCACTGCGCTGTTGGAGGGCCAGTACTGAGTTAGCACCGCACTGTCGGAGGTCCAGTACTGAGTTAGCACTGCACTGTAGGAGAGCCAGTATTGAGTTAGCACTGCGCTGTAGGAGGGCCAGTACTGAGTTAGCACCGCACTGTCGGAGGGACAGTACTGAGTTAGCACCGCACTGTCGGAGGGCCAGTACTGAGTTAGCACTGCACTGTCGGAGGGCCAGTACTGAGTTAGCACAGTGCTGTCGGAGAGCCAGTACTGAGTTAGCACAGTGCTGTCGGAGGGCCAGTACTGAGTTAGCACCGCCCTGTCGGAGAGCCAGTACTGAGTTAGCACCGCGCTGTCGGAGGTCCAGTACTGAGTTAGCACCGCACTGTCGGAGGTCCAGTACTGAGGGAGCATTGCGCTGTCGGAGGGCCAGTACTGAGTTAGCACTGCGCTGTAGGAGAGCCAGTATTGAGTTAGCACTGCGCTGTAGGAGGGCCAGTACTGAGTTAGCACTGCGCTGTCGGAGGGCCAGTACTGAGTTAGCACCGCACTGTCGGAGGTCCAGTACTGAGGGAGCATTGCGCTGTCGGAGGGCCAGTACTGAGTTAGCACCGCACTGTCGGAGGGCCAGTACTGAGTTAGCACCGCACTGTCGGAGGTCCAGTACTGAGGGAGCATTGCGCTGTCGGAGGGCCAGTACTGAGTTAGCACCGCGCTGTCAGAGGGCCAGTACTGAGTTAGCACTGCACTGTCGGAGGGCCAGTACTGAGTTAGCACTGCGCTGTAGGAGGGCCAGTACTGAGTTAGCACCGCCTTGTCGGAGGGCCAGTACTGAGTTAGCACCGCCTTGTCGGAGGGCCAGTATTGAGTTAGCACCGCAATGTCGGAGGGCCAGTACTGAGTTAGCACTGCACTGTCGGAGGGCCAGTACTGAGTTAGCACTGCACTGTCGGAGGGCCAGTACTGAGTTAGCACCGCACTATCGGAGGGCCAGTACGGAATTAGCACAGTGCTGTCGGAGGGCCAGTACTGAGTTAGCACCGCGCTGTCGGAGGGCCAGTACTGAGTTAGCACCGCGCTGTAGGAGGGCCAGTACTGAGTTAGCACCGCGCTGTCGGAGAGCCAGTACTGAGTTAGCACCGCACTGTAGGAGAGCCAGTACGGAATTAGCACAGTGCTGTCGGAGAGCCAGTACTGAGTTAGCACCGCACTGTCGGAAAGCCAGTACTGAGGGAGCGTTGCGCTGTCGGAGGGCCAGTACTGAGTTAGCACCGCGCTGTCGGAGGGCCAGTACTGAGTTAGCACCGCGCTGTCGGAGGGCCAGTACTGAGTTAGCACTGCACTGTCGGAGGGCCAGTACTGAGTTAGCACCGCACTGCCGGAGGGCCAGTACTGAGTTAGCACCGCACTGTCGGAGGGCCAGTATTGAGTTAGCACCGCGCTGTCGGAGGGCCAGTACTGAGTTAGCACTGCACTGTAGGAGGGCCAGTACTGAGTTAGCACCGCGCTGTCGGAGGGCCAGTACTGAGTTAGCACCGCACTGTCGGAGGGCCAGTACTGAGTTAGCACCGCACTGTCGGAGGGCCAGTACTGAGTTAGCACCGCGCTGACGGAGGGCCAGTACTGAGTTAGCACTGCGCTGTCGGAGGGCCAGTACTGAGTTAGCACCGCACTGTCGGAGGACCAGTACTGAGTTAGCACCGCACTGTCGGAGGGCCAGTACTGAGTTAGCACCGCACTGTCGGAGGGCCAGTACTGAGTTAGCACCGCACTGTCGGAGGGCCAGTACTGAGTTAGCACTGCACTGTCGGAGGGCCAGTACTGAGTTAGCACTGCACTGTCGGAGGGCCAGTACTGAGTTAGTACCGCGCTGTCAGAGGAACAGTATTGAGTTAGCATCGCGCTGTCGGAGGGCCAGTACTGAGTTAGCACCGCACTGTCGGAGGGCCAGTACTGAGTTAGCACCGTGCTGTCGGAGGGCCAGTACTGAGTTAGCACTGCACTGTCGGAGGGCCAGTACTGAGTTAGCACTGCACTGTCGGAGGGCCAGTACGGAATTAGCACCGCGCTGTAGGAGGGCCAGTACTGAGTTAGCACCGCACTGTCGGAGGGCCAGTACTGAGTTAGCACTGCACTGTCGGAGGGCCAGTACGGAATTAGCACCGCGCTGTAGGAGGGCCAGTACTGAGTTAGCACCGCGCTGTCAGAGGAACAGTATTGAGTTAGCACCGCACTGTCGGAAAGCCAGTACTGAGGGAGCATTGCGCTGTCGGAGGGCCAGTACTGAGTTAGCACCGCGCTGTAGGAGAGCCAGTACTGAGTTAGCACCGCGCTGTAGGAGAGCCAGTACGGAATTAGCACCGCGCTGTCGGAGGGCCAGTACTGAGTTAGCACCGCGCTGTCGGAGAGCCAGTACTGAGTTAGCACCGCGCTGTCAGAGGAACAGTATTGAGTTAGCACCGCACTGTCGGAAAGCCAGTACTGAGGGAGCGTTGCGCTGTCGGAGGGCCAGTACTGAGTTAGCACCGCGCTGTCAGAGGAACAGTATTGAGTTAGCACCGCACTGTCGGAAAGCCAGTACTGAGGGAGCGTTGCGCTGTCGGAGGGCCAGTATTGAGTTAGCACCGTGCTGTCGGAGGGCCAGTATTGAGTTAGCACCGCACATTGGGACAGTACTGAGGAAGCGCTGGGGTTTATTTATAGCTGGCTGAGGGTGTCTGTGGTTTCTGAAGTCCGCTCGAGGCTAAATGCCGAGTGGGCGGTGCTGGTGCATGCAGGGACCTGCGGGTGCTAACTCAGTATCGGCCACTCCATCTGTCTGTCTCTCTCTCTATCTCTTTGTCTCTCTCTCTCTCTATCTCTTTTTCACTCTCTCTCTCTCTCTCTCTCTCTCTCTCTGTCTCTATCATTACATAAAAGGATGTGATTGCACTAGAGTGGGTGCAGAGGAGATTTACGAGGATGTTGCCTGGACTGGAGAATTTTGGCTATGAGGAAAGATTGGATCGGCTGGGGTTGTTTTCTTTGGAACAGAGGAGGCTGACGGGAGACCTTATTGAGTTGTATAAAATTATGAGGGGCCTAGATAGAGTGGATAGGAAGGACCTATTTCCCTTAGCAGAGGGATCAATAACCAGGGGACATAGATTGACAGTAGTTGGTAGAAGGATTAGAGGGGAGATGAGGAAACATTTCTTCACCCAGAGGGTGCGGGGGGTCTGGAACTCACTGCCTGAAAGGGTGGTAGAGGCAAAAACCCTCACTACATTTAAAAAGTACTTTGATGTGCACCTGAAGTGCCGTAACCTACAGGGCTACGGACCTAGAGCTGGAAAGTGGGATTGGGCTGGATAGCTCGGGGGGCTGAATGGCCTCCTCCTGTTCCTAATGTAACAGGCTAGAGGGGCTGAACGGCCTCCTCCTGTTCCTGTGTAACAGGCTCGAAGGGCTGAATGGCCTACTCCTGTTCCTGTGTAACAGGCTCGAGGGGCTGAATGGGCCTCCTCCTGTTTCTGTGTAACAGGCTCGAGGGGCTGAATGTTGCCTCCTCCTGTTCCTGTGTAACAGGCTCGAGGGGCTGAATGGGCCTCCTCCTGTTTCTGTGTAACATGCTCGAGGAGCTGAATGGGCCTCTTCCTGTTCCTGTGTAACAGGCTCGAGGGGCTGAATGGCCTACTCCTGTTCCTGTGTAACAGGCTCGAGGGGCTGAATGGGCCTCCTCCTGTTTCTGTGTAACAGGCTCGAGGGGCTGAATGGGCCTCCTCCTGTTCCTGTGTAACAGGCTCGAGGGGCTGAATGGGACTCCTCCTGTTCCTGTGTAACAGGCTCGAGTGGCTGAATGGGCCTCCTCCTGTTCCTGTGTAACATAGCTCGAGGGGCTGAATGGCCTCCTCCTGTTCCTGTGTAACAGGCTCGAGGGGCTGAATGGGCCTCCTCCTGTTCCTAATGTAACAGGCGCAAGGGGCTGAATGGCCTCTATTGTGTTCCTAACACAGATGAGACTGCACACAGGGAGGTTAAAGTATCAGTGACCTCAGTCTTTATTAAGGCACTCCAGAGTGAGGAACAGGCCTTCGGGACCGGCTTATATACAGTGCTCTCAAGGGATGTTGGGATCCTTTGGGACTTCAGGGGATGCACTCCCTGGTGGCGTAACATGGGAGTGCATGCTTTACAGATACACAACATCACTCACCCCCCACCAAAATCAAAGTGAAAACTATTTACAAGGTGAGTCGGTCGGGAGTCTTTCTTTCCCTGGTGGACCGCCTCGGTACAAATGTCTGTTCTGGTGTGTTGGCTGTGCCCTCGCTGGGCTGGCGTGTTGGCCCTGCAGGGCTGCTAGGTGAGCCTGGCCTTGCTGGGTTGTTGGGCATGATGGGTTTGATTTCCTGGTCCGGGGTGGTGTCATTGATCCTTTGGGTGTCTGTTGTGGACTCGAAAAAGGTGTTGTCTGCTGTCGGTTGTTCAGGGCAGTCTGTGAACCGCAGCCTCGTTTGCTTTCTGCAAATTTGTCCATTGTCTAGTCCCTTCTTTAGCTATCACCGTGCCCGCGATCCACTTGGGACCATGTTTAGCACATGCACAGGATCATTCAGATCAATTTCCCGTGATACAGTGGCGCGACCATCGTTTACATTTTGTTGCTGCTCTCTACCTGATCATGCAGGTTGGGGTGAACCAGCGAGAGTCTGGTTTTAAGTGTCCTTTTCACGAGTAGCTCAGCCCTGTGAGCAAGTGGGGTCTCGTGCGGTCGCTGAGCAGTACTCTGGACAGGCGGGTTTGGAGTGAGCCTTCTGTGACTCGTTTAAGACTCTGTTTGATGGTTTGTACTGCCCGCTCTGCCTGTCCATTGGTGGCTGGTTTAAACAGGGCCGAGGTGACATGTTTGATCCCATTGCGGGTCATGAATTCTTTAAATTCGGCACTGGTGAAACATGGCCCGTTGTCACTAACCAGTATGTCAGGCAGGCCGTGGGTGGCAAACATGGCCCTCAGCTTTCAATGGTGGCGGTGGAGGTGCTTCCCGACATTATTTGTTGAAAAAGCATCCACCACCATCAGGAACATTATACTGAGAAACGGGCCCACATAGTCAACATGGACCTTGACCATGGTCTGGAGGGCCAGGACCACAAATTTAGTGGTGCCTCTCTGGGCGCCTTGCTCAACTGAGCATACATGCTGCATTGCCGTACACAGGACTCTAAGTCAGAGTCGATACCGGGCCACCACACGTGGGATCTGGCTATCACTTTCATCATTACTATACCCGGGTGTGTGCTGTGGAGATCCGAGATGAACGTTTCCCTGCCCTTTTTGGGTAGCATTACGTGGTTACCCCACAACAGGCAATGTGCCTGAATGGACAGCTCGTCCTTTCGCCGCTGGAACGGCTTGATTGGCTCTTGCATTTCAATGGGGATGCTGGCCCAGCTTCCAAGCGGTACACAGTTTTTTTACTAGGGACAGCAGAGGATCTTGGCTGTTCCAAGTCCTAATCTGGCGGGCCGTGACAGGTGATTTATCATTTTCAAATGCTTCCAGGATCATCAACAAGTCTGTGGGCTGCGCCACCATCAACAAGTTTGCAGGCTGCGCTATTTCCACCCCCGTGGTGGGCAATGGTAGCCGACTGAGAGCATCTGCATAGTTCTCGGTGCCTGGCCTGTGGCGGATGGTATAGTTATACGCTGATAGCACGAGTGCCCACCTTTGTATGCGGGCTGAGGCATTAGTATTTATCCCCTTGTTTTCAGCGAACAGGGATATGAGGGGCTTGTGATGGGTTTCCAGCTCAAATTTGAGGCCAAATAGGTACTGATGCATTTTATTTACCCCGAACACACACGCAAATGCCTCTTTCTCAATCATGCTGTAGGCCCTCTCGGCCTTAGACAAGCTCCTGGAGGCATAGGCGACAGGTTGCAACTTCCCCGCAACGTTAGCTTGTTGTAATACACACCCGACTCCGTACGACGACGCATCACATGCTAGCACAAGTCTTTTACACGGGTTATACAATACAAGCAGCTTGTTGGAGCATAAAATGTTTCTGGCTTTCTCAAAAGCAATTACTTGGTTTTTTCCCCATACCCAGTTCTCACCTTTATGCAGTAACACATGTAGGGGCTCTAAGAGGGTCCTTAACCCCGGTAGGAAGTTACCAAAATAGTTGAGGAGTCCCAGGAATGACCGCAACACCGTGACGTTCTGCGGCCTGGGCGCATTCCTGAGAGCCTCTTTCTTGGCGTCTGTGGGCCGAATGCCATCCGCCGCGATCTTTCTCCCCAAAAACTCCACTTCTGTTGCCATGAAGACGCATTTCGACCTCTTCAACTGCAGCCCTACACGATCCAGTCGCTGGAGGACCTCCTCCAGGTTTTGTAGGTGCTCGACGGTGTCCCGACCCGTGGCCAATATGTCGTCCTGAAAGACCACCGTGCGTGGTACCGACTTGAGTAGGCTCTCCATGTTTCTCTGGAAGATCGCTGCAGCCGACCGAATTCCAAACAGGCATCTGTTGGAGACGAACAGTCCCTTGTGCGTGTTGATGCAGGTGAGGCCCTTCGAAGACTCCTCCAGCTCCTGTGTCATGTAGGCCGAAGTCAGGTCGAGCTTGGTGAACGTCTTGTCTCCTGCCAGCGTCGCAAATAGGTCGCCTGCCTTAGGTAGCGGGTATTGGTCCTGTAGCGAGAAACGATTAATAGTTACTTTATAATCGCCGCAAATCCTGACCGTGCCATCACTTTTGAGTACTGGAACAATCGGGCTGGCCCACTCGCTGAATTCCACTGGGGAGATGATGCCCTCGCATTGCAGCCTGTACAGCTCGATTTCCACTCTCTCCCTCATCATGTGAGGTACCACTCGCGCCTTGTGGTGAATGGGTCGTGCCTCTGGGACCAAGTGGATCCACACCTTCACCCCGGAAAAGTTTCCAATGCCTGGCTCAAAAAGGGAAGGAAATTTGTTCAGAACCTGGGTACATGAGGCCTCATCAACATGTGATAGCGCTCGGATGTCATCCCAGTTCCAGCGGATTTTGCCCAGCCAGCTCCTTCCAAGCAGTGTGGGGCCACCGCCCGGGACAATCCAGAGTGGCAGTTCGTGCACCGTGCCCTCGTAGGTGACCTTGACCATGGCGCTGCCCAGGACAGTGATAAGCTCTTTGGTGTACGTTCTCAGTTTCGTGTGGATGGGGCTCAGTGCTGGTCTGAGTGCCTTTTGGCACCACAGTCTCTCAAACATCTTTTTACTCATAATGGATTGGCTAGCGCCAGTGTCCAGTTCCATGGCTACGGGTAAGCCATTCAATTTTACATTTCGCATTATAGGTGGACATTTCGTCAGAAATGTGTGCAGCCCGTGTACTTCAGCATCTGCCTCCTCTCTCTGAGGCTCGAAATTGCTTTGATCCACCATGGAACGATCTTCCTCTGCCACGTGGTGGTTAGCAGGTTTTGCAGAGCTTGCAGCTCATCTGCAAGCTCGTTGGAGGTGCCCCATTATTCCACAGCTCTTGCAAACATACCCTTTGAAGCAGCATGAATAGGCTGAATGGATGCCTCCACAACGCCAACAAGGTGTGAATTGCCTTGCATTCATCCTTTGTTGGGGACTCTGAGTTATCTGGGTCACCTGAGGCCTGCTGGCAGTTGCAGACTCGAGGTTTCTGCCCTGTACATTTCTGCTCGCAAACACATTTCCAGTTAATTTATGAACATTGCTAGCACTTGTGTGCTGAGAGATTTGTTTGGTGCTATCACTGGTGGACATAAACGCCTGTGCTATCGCAATGGCCTTACTGAGGGTCGGTGCCTCGACAGTTAAAAGTTTTCGTAGGATGGTCTCGTGGCCAATGCCCAGTAAAAAAAAGTCTCTGAGTATTTTCTCCAGGTAGCCATCAAACTCACATTGTCCTGCAAGTCGCCTTAGCTCGGCGACGTAGCTCGCCACTTCCTGACCTTCAGATCGCTGGCACATGTTGAACCGATACCTCGCCATCAGCATGCTCTCCCTCGAGTTAAGCTGCTCCCAAACCAGTGTACACAGGTTATCTGTGGGTTTCACCGGAGCCAGAAGATTCTTCATGAGGCTGTAGGTCGGTGCCCCGCAGACCGTGAGGAGGACCGCTCTCCTTTTTGCAGCGCTTCTTTCTCCGTCCAGCTCGTTGGTCGCAAAGTACTGGTCTAGCCGTTCGACACAGGCTTCCCAGTCCTCACCCTCCGAGAACTTCTCCAGGATGCCCACAGTTTGCTGCATCTTAGCGTTGGATTCGTATACTCGTTGCCAGTTATTGTGTTCCAAACACAGATGAGGCTGCACACAGGAAGGTTAAAGTAACAGTGACCTCAGTCTTTAATAAAACACTCCATAGTGAGGAACAGGCCTAGGAGCCGGCTTATATACAGTGCTCCCAAGGGATGCTAGGATCCCTTGGGACTTCAGGGGATGCGCTCGCTGGTGGCGGAACATGGGAGTGCATACTTTACAGATACACAACCGCCTTCTCCTGTTCCTGTGTAACAGGCTCGAGGGTCTGAATGGGCCGAATCCCATGATGGCCGTCTCCTTATCCCTCGGGCAGTACTGATGGAACGTCACACTGTCGGAGGGGCAATACTGAGGGAGCGCCAGACTGTCCCACGGGCAGTACTAATTGAAAGCCGCAATGTCGGTCAGGCAGTACTGAGGGAGCGCCGCACTGTCAGAGGGGCAGTACTGAGGGAGCGCCGCACTGTAGGAAGGGCAGTACTGATGGAACGCTGCACTGTCGGAGGGGCAGTACTGATGGAACGCTGCACTGTCGGAGGGGCAGTACTGATGGAGCGCTGCACGGTCGGAGGGGCAGTACTGAGGGAGTGCCGCACTGTCGGAGGGGCAATACTGAGGGAGTGCTGCACTGTCGGAAGGGCAGTACTGAGGGAGCGCCGCACTGTCGGAGGGGCGGTACTGATGGAACGCCGCACTGTCGGAGGGGCAGTACTAAATGAGACTCCACATCTGATCTCTCAGTTGGAATGTAAAATCCTACAACTCTATTGGAAGAGGAGCAGGGGAGATCTCCCCGGTGTCCTGGGGCGAAAATTGATTCCTCAACCAATATCATTAAAAAGCAGATTATGTAGTGACTATCTCATTGCTGTTCAAGTCTATGGCCCCTTGTTCTGGACTTCCCTGACCAGAGGAAATAGTTTCTGTCTACCCTATCAAATCCTTTAAATACCTCGATTAGATCAGCCCATAATCTTCAATACCTGTGGGAATACAAACCTAGTCAGCGCAACCTGTCCTCCTAATTTAACCCTTTTAGGCACGGTATCATTCTGGTGAATCTGTGCTACACCCGCTCCAAGACCAATATATCCTCCCTGAGGGATTATTGTTGAGAGATTATCAGTTAGGAATGTAAATGGTATGTTGGCCTTTATTGTAGCGGGGGTTAGCATACAAGAGTGTGAAAATCTTGCTGCAATTGTACTGGACCTTGGTGAGACCACACCTGGAGTACTGAGCACAGTTTTGGTCTCCTTAACTGAGGAAGGATATACTTGCTTTAGAGGTGGTGCAACGAAGGCTATGAGGAGACATTGGGTATATTGGACCCGTACTCTCTGGAGTTTAGAGGAATGAGAGGTGATCTCATTGAAACATGTAAGATTATGAAGGGGATTGACAGAGTAGATGCTGAGATATAATTTCTACCTAGCTGGAGAGTCTAGAACCAGGGGACACAGAGTCGGCCATTTAGGACTGAGATGAGGAGGAATTTCGTCACTCAGAGGGTGGTGAATCTTTGGAATTCTGTACCCCAGAAAGCTGTGGATGATGAGTCATTTGAGTATATTCAAGGCTGAGATCGATAGATTTTTGGACTCGAGTAGACTCGAGGGATCCGGGGATCGGGCGGAAGGGTGGAGTTGAGGTAGAATATCAGGCACATCCTATTGAATGGCGGGGCAGACTCAAGTGGCCGTATGGCCTACTCCTGCTCTTATTTCCTATAAGAGACACCAGTCAGTGTAAAGATATCTCCCTGAGAGAGCGGGGACTGAGAGACACCGGTCAGTGTACAGATATCTTCCTGAGGGAGAGGGGACTGAGAGACATCAGTCAGTGTACAGATATCTCTGTCGGAGGGGCAGTACTGAGGGAGCGCTGCACTGTCCGAGGGGCAGTACTGAGGGAGTGCCCCACTATCGGAGGGGCAGCACTGAGGGAGTGCTGCACTGTTGGAGGGACAGTACTGAGGGAGTGCTGCACTGTCGGAGGGGCGGTATTGAGGGAGTGTCGCACTGTTGGAGGGGCTGTACTGAGGGAGTACCACACTGTTGGAGGGGCAGTACTGAGGGAGTGCTGCACTGTCGGAGGGGCAGTACTGAGGGAGTGCTGCACTGTTGGAGGGGCAGTACTGAGGGAGTGCTGCACTGTTGGAGGTGCCGTCTCAATGAGACATTCAACCGAGAGCTCCATCTGCCCTCTCAGGTGGAAGTAAAAGATCCCACGGCCAGTATTTCGAAGAAGAACAGAGATGGAATTCTAGCCGGTGTGTTCGGGCCATTATTTATCCATCAAATCAACATCAGCTTATTTCGGTCATTATCACATTGCCGTTTGTGGGAGCTTGATGTGTGCAAGTTGACAGGCGCGTTTCCTGCAGTGACCACACTTTGAAAAAACAACTTTATTGGCTGTGTGTTGCTTTGGGACGTCCTGAGTTGGTGAAAGATGCTATAGAAATGCAAGTCTCTTTTCTTTTAGAATTCAATACATCTGGAAGGGTCACACAGTATTCACATCCCAGAAACAGGCCATTCAGCCCAACAGGTCCCTGCGCTGTCTATGCTCCACACAAGCCTCCTCCCACCCCTCTTCATCTCACCCCCTCACCATATCCTTCTATTCCCTTCTCCCTCATGTGTTTATCCAGCTTACCCTTAAATCCATCGATACTATTCACCTCAACCGTTCCCTGTGGTAGCAAGTTCCGCATTCTCACCACTCTCTGGGTAAAGAAGTTTCTCCTGAATTCCCCATTAGATTTCTTGGTGACTATCTTATATTGACGGCCTCTAGTTATGCTCTTCCCCACAAGTGGAAACATTCTCTCTGTATCCACTCTATCAAAACCTTTCATTATTTTAAAGACTTCTATTAAGTCACCTTTCAGCCGTTTTTCTAGAGAAAAGAACTCCAGCCTATTCAGCCTTTCCCGATAGCAATGCCTGAATTCTGTCTCGCCCGGAGCAAGCTGGGATGTGGGACTAAATCGGACAGATCTTCCAGCAGAGGCTCAGGGGGCTGAACGGCCTCCTGCTGTGTTGTAACGGGCCACCGGTTTCACAAGCCTCTGGCGAGAAGCCAAGTTGGTTGAGAGGCCAATCACTTCCTGGCTGTGCTACAGATGAGTGGGCTGATGAGCGCATGGGCTAATTGTAACACATTGTGTGGCTCAGGAAGGGGAAGGAGTCAGAGAGAGAGGAGAGTCTCACTTCTCACTGACTGGGAAAGTCATTACGGAGATCGCGAAGGTGTAATCCTGCTACAACTCTCCCCACAGCCTCCTCTCTCTGGAGAGAGTCTGGAGCGTTGAGTGTGTGGACAGGGGCTGTCATTCTCTCGCTCTCTCTCGCTCTGTCCCCCCCCCGCCCCATCTCCCTCGACTCGACGGGACGCCTGATGGACGGACTACTCCCAGCCCTGCTCTGTCTGCTAGCCGGTAAGTCCAAAGTCTTTCCTTGGGGGAAAAATTAAAAAAGCAAATTATTATTTAAATGGAGAGAGTTTACAGAATGCTGAGGTACAGAGAGACCTGGGGATCCTTGTACATGAAACACAAAAAGTTAGTCTGCAGGTACAGCAAGTGATCAGGAAGGCAAATGGGATGTTGGTCTTTATTGCAAGGGGAATAGAGTATAATAGCAGAGAAGTCCTGCAACAACTGTACAGGGTATTGGTGAGGCCACACCTGGAGTACTGCGTACAGTTTTGGTCTCCGTATTTAAGGAAGGATATACTTACATTGGAGGCAGTTCAGAGAAGGTTCACAAGGTTGATTCCGGAGATGAAGAGGTTGCCTTATGAAGAAAGGTTTGGAAGGTGTACTTATTGGAGTTTAGATGAATGAGAGGTGATCTTATTGAAACATGTAAGATTCTGAGGGGGCTCGACAGGATGGATGCAGAGAGGATATTTCCCCTCTGGGGGAATCTAGAACTAGGGGGCATAGTTTCAGAATAAGGGGTCACCCATTTAAGACGAAAATGAGGACGAATTTCTTCTCTTAGAGGGTCGTGAATCTTTGGAATTCTCTGCCCCAGAGAGCTGTGAAGGCTGGGTCATTGAATATATATAGACAGATTTTTAATGATAGGTTCAGTCAAGGATTATGGGGAGCGGGTAGGGAAGTGGAGTTGAGGCCAAGATCAGATCAGCCATGATCTTATTAAATGGTGGACCAGGCTCAAGGGGCCGAATGGCCTCCTCCTACTCCTATTTCTGTGTCCTTATGCTCTCACAGCAATGTGACAGTGACCCAGATTATCTGCTTTTCTAGTGATATTGATTGATGGATAAATATTGCCCCCAGGACACCGGGGAGAACAACCCCAGCCCCCCCGCCCTCCCACCCTTCCTGCTCTTCTTCCAATAGTGGTCGTAGGATCTTTTACGTCACAACTGAGAGGGCAGACGGGGCCTCGGTTTAATGCCTTGTCTGAAATACGGCACCTCAGACAGTGCAGCGGAAGCTCCCTCAGTACTGCCCCTCCCACAGTGCGGTGCTCCCTCAGCACTACCACTCCTGTCATGTATTCAACTGTCATTATAACCCATGTATAAACTGATCTAAGTTGTACACCATGAGAACACTGACCACTAGGTGGTGAACTTGTGGGAGACACTCCTAACATGGACTCTCAGGTATAAAAGGGGAAGCTCCACCCACCTTCTTCACTTTAGTGCTGGTTAATAAAGGTTACTGGTCACGAGGTCCATACTTCTCTCAAGTATGGACCTCGTGTGCATTTGTACTGTATAGTAAGGACATATTATTGGCGACGAGAAACTGGGATTTAAACCACGCAAGCATGGCCACTAGCAGCACAGACAAGAGGTACTGTGTTGGTGATGATTGGGACGATTTTATTGAGAGACTACAGCAAAGTTGCGTCACCAAGGAATGGTTGGGACAGGATTCGGCCGTCAAACGCAGGGCTCATCTCCTGACGGTTTGTGGATCCAGGACATACTCCCTGATGAAGGACCTTTTAGCGCCAGAGAAGCCGGCGGACAAGACTTTTGAAGAGCTCAGTAAGTTGATCGGGGAACACTTTAAACCGGCGAGCAGCAGCACATGGCAAGACACTGGTTTTACATGCACCGGCGGCGAGCAGGGCAAAGCGTTCCAGACTTCGTGGCAGACCTCCAGCGACTGGCGAGCCTATGTAAGTTCCCAGATGCATGCAGAGCGGAAATGCTGCGAGACTTTTTTATTGAGGGCATCGGGCACGCTGGGGTTTTCAGGAAACTGATTGAGACCAAAGACTTGACCCTGGAAACGGCGGCTTTGATGGCCTAGACATTTATCTCAGGGGAGGAAGAGACCAGAATGATGTTTGACAAAAATCTTGGTTTAAATGCAGCAAATGGACAGGGAGTCAAAATTGTTAACGTGGCACACAGTTCTCCAGGCAGACAAGGGCAATCGGACATGCCCGAGCATGTAGTCGAACCCAAAGTGGGAATTCAACAGAGACAATGGCTAGCTGAACGGCAATTCATGCCATCGCAAGAGACAATGCGGCCAGTTATGGGGCCATCAACACCTGTCAATGGTGCGCTTAAGGACAGTTACAGAGACGGTCAGAGACGATCGACTGATAATGGACCTTTTGTTTCCAACAACGGCTCACGTTGGAGGTGAGGAGGCAAACACACAGCCAGAGCTTGCGGTCACTTGGCGCGTATGTGCAGGAAGCCTGTAGCCAGGTTGATGTCCGAGGAGGACGGGCCTGATGTGGACCCTACGAGACCAAATGGTCACTGAGGGAAATCGCTGGAAGCTGAAGTTCAACGAGTTCATGTGGAGCACATATACAGTTCATACACCAGGACGCCACCGATAATGATGAAAGTGCTCCTCAATGGCATCCCAGTATCAATGGAGCTAGACACGGACGCCAGCCAGTCCCTGATGGGTATCAAACAGTTCGACAAGTTGTGGGCGTCCATGGCCAGGAGGCCAAAATTATTGCCAATTGACGCACAGCTACGGACATATACAAAGGAGATCATTCCGGTGCTCGGCAGCGCCACGGTAGTCATGACCCACTAACATTCGGAGATCAGGTTGCCACTCTGGATTGTCCCGGGGGACGATCCCGCACTGCTGGGGAGGAGTTGGCTTGCTGTCATGAACTGGAAATGGGATGATGTCAATGCAATTTCTTCTGTGGAGCGAATACCATGCTCACAGGTCCTGGACAAATTTGATTCACTATTTCAACCCGGTATTGGCACTTTCATGAGGACCAAGGTAGTGATTTACATAAACCCGGACGCCAGGCCAGTACACCACAAGGCCAGAGCGGTGCCGTACGTGATGCGGGAAAAGATAGAAGGCGAATTGGACCGCCTGCTGAGGGAAGGCATCATCTCGCCAGTCGAATTCAGTGACTGGGCGAGCCCGGTGCTCAAGGCGGATGGGTCCGTCAGGATATGTGGTGATTACAAGGCCACCATCAATCGGGTGTCACTCCAAGACCAGTACCTGCTACCGAGAGCGGAGGACCTCTTTGCAACGCTATCTGGTGGCAAACTTTTTTCAAAATTGGACCTGACCTCAGCTTACATGACCCAGGAGCTGGCGAGTGAGTCGAAGAAGCTGACCACCATCACGACACACAAGGGGTTGTTTGAGTACAACAGATGTTCGGGATTCGCTCGGCCGCTGCGATCTTCCAACGAAACATGGAAGGTCTCCTCAAGTTGATTGCAAGGACGGTGTTTTTTTCAAGACGACATCCTCATCACGGGTTGCGATACTGAAGAACACCTCCACAACCTGGAGGAGGTGCTACGCAGACTGGACCGGGTAGGTCTGCGACTGAAAAAGACGAAATGCGTCTTCCTAGCTCCAGAGATAGAATTCCTGGGGATGAGGGTGGCAGCAGACGGGATCAGACCTACTACGTCCAAGACGGAAGCAATCCAGAGAGCACCCAGACCCCATAACACGACGGAGCTGCGTTCGTTCCTGGGGCTCCTGAACTATTTTGGTAACTTTCTTCCCAAATTGAGCTCACTGTTCGAGCCACTATACGTGCCCTGACCACAATCGCTCACAGGGGTTCCACCTGCAGAGCTGCTAACGAAAAGGATGCTCAAAACCAGGTTATCCCTTATTCATACCACCATGAAAGAAGTTGTTGAGAGCAGGCGCCAGTCACAATGTGACTACCATGACGGGAATGCGAGGGCGCGATGTATTGATATCAATGACCCTGTTTTTGTCCTCAACTACGCTGCAGGGCCCAAATGGCTCACAGGCACTGTGATTGCCAAAGAGGGGAATAGGATTCTGGTAGTTAAACTTACCAATGGACAAATCTGCTGCAAACACGTGGATCAAACAAAAAGGAGGTTCAGCAACCCCATAGAAGAAGCAGAGGAAGAACACGACGTAGAGTTCACTCCACCATCGGTGACAGAACACCGGAACCAAGTGGAGGAGAGCCCAGTCACTGTGGGCAGTCCGGACAGGCCTGAGGCACCGCAAACAGCAGACACTCAGGCCAGCGCCCCACAACCGGAGCCCCAACTCAGGCACTCTACAAGGGAGCATAAACCACCAGAGAGACTCAACCTGTGATCCCAATAAGACTTTGCGGGGGAAGGTGATGTCATGTGTTCAACAGTCATTGTAACCCATGTATAAACTGACCTAAGTTGTACACCGTGAGAACACTGACCACTAGGTGGTAAACTTGTGAGAGACATTCCTAACCTGGACTCTCAGGTATAAAAGGGGAAGCTCCACCCATCTTCTTCACTTTAGTGCTGGCTAATAAAGGTTACTGGTCGCAGAGTGACCTTCTCTCAAGTATGGGCCTCGTGTGCATTTGTACTGTATATAGTAAGGACATATTACCTCCAACAGTGCAGCACTCCCTCAGTACTGTCCCTCCGACAGTGCAGCACTCCCTCAGTACTGCCCCTCCGACAGTGCAGCACTCCCTCAGTACTGTCCCTCCGACAGTGCAGCACTCCCTCAGTACTGACCCTCTGACAGTGCGGCACTCCCTCAGTACTGCCCCTCCGACAGTGCGGCACTCCCTCAGTACTGCCCCTCCGACAGTGCAGCGCTCCCTCAGTACTGTCCCTCCGACAGTGCAGCACTCCCTCAGTACTGTCCCTCCGACAGTGCAAAGCTCTCTCAGTACTGCCCCTCCAACAGTGCAGCACTCCCTCAATACTGCCCCACCGACAGTGCGGCGCTCCCTCAGTACTGCCCCTCCAACAGTGTGGCACTCCCTCAGTACTAATCCTCTAACAGTGCAGCACTCCCTCAGTATTGCCCCTCCAATACTGCAGCCCTCCCTCAGTACTGCCCCTCCGACAGTGCAGCACTCCCTCAGTACTGACCCTTCGACAGTGCAGCACTCCCTCAATCCTCTCTCCTCCTGCTCAACAGGCTTGAGGGGCTGAACGGCCTCCTCCTGTTCCTTTTCCCTTCCTGTATGTTGGATCGCACAATTTCGACCTCCATATTACTAGCGTGTATTTATGCCAATCAAATTTCTCAGCCGATGTCTCTTTGGTGGTAACTGTCCCAGGAACCCCACCCCTCGACTATTTAACCATGGGGCTAGCACACACACAAACACACACGCACACACATCCTGCACACACGCATGCACACACACACGCACACACACACGCACACACACACTCACACTCACACACACACTCACACTCACACAGCCTGTACACACACACACATACTCACACAGCCTGTACACACACACACATACTCACACACACACACGCACATACACACACACATACACAGCCTGCAAACACACACGCACACTCACTCACACACGCGCACACACACACACAGCCTGTACACACACACTCCTCCACACACTCTCACACACACATCTCACACACACACTCTCACGCATGCACACACACTCTCACACACACACACAGCCTGTACACACACACTCACACACACACAGCCTGTACACACAAACGCACACACTCACACATACGCACATACTCACACACACACACACACACACAGCCTGTACACACCCACTCACACAAACACACACACACACACACACAGCCTGTACACACACACTTACACACTCACTCACACTCTCACACACACACACACACATTCACACATACACACAGCCTGTACACACACACACTCCCCCACACACTCTCACACACACATCTCACACACACACTCTCACGCATGCACACACACTCTCACGCACGCACACACGCACACACACACTCTCACACACACACAGCCTGTACAACACACTCACACACACACAGCCTGTACACACAAACGCACACACTCACACCCACTCACACAAACACACACACACACACACACACACACACAGCCTGTACACACACACTTACACACTCACTCACACTCTCACACATACACACACACATTCACACACACACACAGCCTGTACACACACACACTCCTCCACACACTCTCACACACACATCTCACACACACACTCTCACGCATGCACACACACTCTCACGCACGCACACACACACACACACACACTCTCACACACACACAGCCTGGACACACACACTCACACACACACAGCCTGTACACACAAACGCACACACTCACACACATGCACACACTCACACACACACACACACACACAGCCTGTACACACCCACTCACACAAACGCACACACACACAGCCTGTACACACACACTTACACACTCACTCACACTCTCACACACACTTACACATTCACACAAACACACACTCACACACACACCGCCTGTACACACACTCACATACACACACACACAAACACACACACCCCGCCTGTACACACACTCACACACACACTTACACACACATTCTGAACACACACGCGCACACAATCACGCACACTCACACTCTCACACACATACAGCCTGTACACACACACTCACAAGCACTCACACATATACACTTACACACTCACACAAACACACGCACACACAGCCTGCACACACGCATGCACACACACAAGCACACACACATGCACACACACACGTACACACACACACACACACACACGTGCACACATGCACTCACACACACACACACACAGCCTGTACACACTCACACACACGCACTCACACACACACACACACAGCCTGTACACACTCACACACACGCGCGCACATACACATTCACACACACACACACACAACCTGTACACACACACTCTCTCACGTACACACACACACTCTCATGCACGCACACACTCACACACACACACACACACACACACAGCCTGTACACACCCACTCACACAAACACACACATTCAGACTCACACTCTCGCACACACACAGCCTGTACACACACTTACACACTCACTCACACACTCACACTCTCAAACGCACTCACACACACATACACTTACACATTCACACAAACACACACACCGCCTGTACACACACTCACACACACAGTCTGCACACACACACTCACACATGCGCATACACTTACGCACAATCACACACACATACACTTACACACTCACACAAACACACGCACTCACACACACCCCGCCTGTACACACACACTCACACGTGCGCACACACTCACGCACACACTCATGCATACACACACACACACACACTCACACAGTCTGTACACACACACTCACATACGCGCACACTCACACACACACTCACTCACTCACACTCACACACACACACTCTCTCACGCACACAAACGCTCTCACGCACGCACACACTCTCACGCATGCACACACATACACGCTCAGACACACACACACACACACACACACTCTCACATACACACACACACACATTAACACACACACACACTCACACATTAACACACACACATATTTACACACTCACTCACTCTCACACACACACACACGTACACACCCATACTCACACACTCTCACACACACGCATTCTCACACATACACACTCACACACACACACTCACACATTCACACACACATTCACACAAACACACTGCCTGTACACACATGCTCACACACGCACTCACACACACACACACGCACGCTCACTCGCTTGCTCACATACACCTCACTCACTCACTCACTCACAGCCTGTACACGAGTGCCACTTTCCCAGCTGGCTGTGGGTCAGCCAGCAGGTTCCATCCCCTCTCCCATTCTATCAGGGACTGTCCTCATTCTGTACCCGGGGTATGTGCTGGGTTTTTACGTTCTGTCTCAAGGCTGGGCTTTGCTCTCAGCTCCTGCCCCGGGTTAAACATTGGAGGATGATTTTTTAATTATGGTTTGTTCACGTGATGTGGGCATCACTAGCAAGGCTGGCATTTATTGCCCATCCCATAATTGCCCCTTGGGAAGTTGGTGTAAAGCCGCCTTTTTATAAGAAATAGGAGCAGGAGTCGGCCATTTGGCCCCTCGAGCCTGCTCTGCCATTCAATAAGATCACGGCTGATCTGATCATGGACTCAGCTCCACTTCCCCGCCCGCACCCCATAACCCTTTACTCCCTTATCGCTCAAAAATCTGTCTATCTCCACCTTAAATATATTCAGTGACCCAGCCTCCACAGCTCTCTGGGGCAGAGAATGCCACAGATTCATAACCCTCTGAGAGAAGAAATTCCTCCTCATCTCAGGTTTAAATGGGCGGCCCCTTATTCTGAAACTATGTCCCCTAGTGCTAGATTCCCCCACGAGGGGAAACACCCTCTCTGCACCTACCCTGTCGAGCCCCCTGAGAATCTTACACATTTCAATAAGATCACCTCTGAATCTTCTAACTCCAGTGAGTACAGGCCCAACCTGCTCAACCTTTCCTCATAAGAAAACCACTCATCTCCGGAATCAACCTCGTGAACATTCTCTGAACTGTCTCCAATGCAAGTATTTCCTTCCTTAAATAAGGAGACTAAAACTACTGTTTCAGAGGGCAGTTAAGAGTCAAGCATATTGCTGTGGGTCTGGAGTCACATATAGGCCAGACTGGGTAAGGACAGCAGATTTCCTTCCCTAAAGGACACAGTGAACCAGATGGGTTTTTACCACAATTCAGTAGTTTCATGGTCACCATAACTAACACGAGCTTTTTATTCCAAATTATTTAATTCATGGAATTTTAATTCCCCAGCTGTCCTGAGGGGATTTGAACTCACGTCTCCGGATCATTAGTCCAGGCCTCGGGGTTACTGGTCCAGTAACATATCCACTGTGCTACCGTATCTACAATCATAATGTTTGACAGGTGCAGGAGGCCAGCTCCCTGCTTCAGTGCAAACTGCTCGAAGGTCTGTGTGTGTGTCTTTCTGAATCTGTGAGTGAGTGTGTGAGAGTGAGTGTGTGATTGTGTGAGAGTGAGTGAGTGTATGCGAGTGAGTGTGAGAGTGAGTGTGTGAGAGTGAGTGAGTGCGTAAGAGTGAGTGTGTGAGAGTGAGTGAGTGCATGCGAGTAAGTATGTGAGAGAGTGTGAGTGTATGCGAGTAAATGTGTGAGTGTATGCGAGTGAGTGAGTGTATGCAAGTGAGTGAGTGTGTGAGAGTGAGTGAGTGTGTGTGAGAGTGAGTGATTGTATGCGAGTGAGTGTGTGAGTGTATGCGAGTGAATGTGAGAGTGAGTGTGTGTGTGAGTGAGAGTGTGAGTGAGAGTGTATGTGTGTGAGTGAGAGAGAGCGTTTAGGTGTGAGAGTGAGCGTGTGTGAGTGTGTGAGAGTGAGCGTGTGAGTGAGTGAGAGTGTGAGTGTGTGAGAGTGTAAGAATGAGCGTATGTGAGTGAGTGACAGAGCGTGTGTGAGAGCATGTGTATGAGATTGAGTGTGTGAGAGTGTGTATGTGTGTGTGAGTGTGTGTGTGAGTGTGAGTGAGAGAGTGTGTGAGAGAGTGAGTGTGTGAGAGATGGATGTGTGTGTGAGAGTGTGTATGTGTTTATGTGTGAGAGAGCGTGTGTGAGTGAGCGTGTGCGTGTGTGAGAATGAGTGAATGTGAGTGAGTGTGTGTGAGTGTGTGTGAATGATTGTGTGTGAGTGTGTGTGAACGAGTGTGTGTATGCTTTTTTAATATTCGTTTCTGGGATGTGGGTGTCGCTGGCAAGGCCGGCATTTATTGCTCATCCTTAATTGCCCCTTGAGAAGGTGGTGGTGAGCCGCCTTCTTGAACCGCTGCAGTCCGTGTGGTGAAGGTGCTCCCACAGTGCTGTCAGGGAGGGAGTTCCAGGATTTTGACCCAGCGACGATGAAGGAACGGCCGATATATTTCCAAGTCAGGATGGTGTGTGACTCGGAGGGGAACTGTCATGTATCTCACACTACTGTATATAACTGTATCTTACCATGCTATACATGACTGTAACTAGATAGGACCTGTAAGCATACTTTACCACCAGGGGTGCACTTGCAGGAGACACTGCATACCTGTCCCACACAGGTATATAAAGGCAGGTCTCAGGCAAGTGAGGCACTCGAGAGCTGTGAAATAAAGGTGCAGGTCCAGAGTGACCTTGACTTCAGCATGTGCCTCATGTAAGTCTGTACTGCAGGGTCAGGATTTTACAGTGGCGACGAGTTACGGGATCACAGAATCCACAGAATGGTTACCAATGGCTCAGATGAAAAATACAATGCTGGAGACAATTGGAGGACTTTATAGAAAGGCTCCAGCAAAGCTTTGTAACCAAAGACTGGCTGGGCAACGATAAGGCAGACAAGAGAAGAGCCCATCTCTTGACCAGCTGTGGCTCGAAAACATACGCCTTAATGGAGGACCTGCTGGCACCCGACAAACCAGCAAGCAAGTCATTTGAGCACACTGGTGAGAGACTGCCCGAAGCCAGCGAGCAGCCTACACATGGCCAGACATAGGTTCTACAACTACAGACGCTGTGTGGGCCAGAGCATACCCGACTTTGTGGCGGAACTTCGGAGGCTGGCTAGTTTATGTGAGTTCGCCGATGAACTAAGGAGAGAAATACTGAGAGACTTTTTTATTGAAGGAATAGGCCACGCAGGCATATTCCGAAAGCTTATAGAGACCAAGAACTTGACCCTAGAGGCAGCAGCACTGGTCACACAGACATTCTTGGCAGGAGAAGAAGAAACGAGGTTGATCTATACTGCGGGTATGACAACTAACGAAACATCGGAACAAGGGGTTCACAGCGTGAAACAAGCCATACCCCCACACACAGACAAAGGCAGGAGAGCAGGCCTTCAACAGCAGGCAGTGGCACCAGAAGCCATCAAGGGCCACATGAACGGCCGTTCACACCTCATCAACCCACAATACAAGCAATCAACTACAGACTGAGAGAAGCTCAAGAGAGATCAGCCAGACGCAGCTCATCCTTCGGAAACAATGGAAACGTGGGGGAAGGCATTCAACAAGGGGGTGTCGATTTCAGCATGCTGTTTGCAGAAACTGCAACTATCCAGGGCATCTGGCTCGCATGTGCAGAAAAACAGCAGCTCGGCTGGTATACGAATCGGAAGGGTCGGAAAGCGGACCAGAAGACGGTGGGGACAGTGCCCGGGACGTCGAGGTACAGCGGGTCAAGACGATCGATGTCCACTGTTCTTACAACAAGACGCCTCTAATAATGATGAGGGTCCTACTCAACGGGATATCCGTCAACATGGAACTGGACACAGGAGCTAGTCAATCTCTCATGAGCGTTCAACAATTTGAATAGCTGTGGCCGCACAAAAGCAACAGACCAAAACTCACAAGGATCGACACCAAACTAAGGACCTATACCAAAGAAATCATCCCAGTCCTTGGCAGCGCCATGTTCTCAGTCACACACAAAGGGACGGTGAACCGACTTCCCCTGTGGATTGTCTCCGGAGATCTCCCAGCACTGTTGGGGAGAAGCTGGCTGGCAAAACTAAATTGGAAATGGGATGATGTTCACGCCATGTCGTCAGAGGAACGGACCTCCTGCTCAACAGTTCTAAGTCGTTTTGAACATCTCTTTCAGCCAGGTGTGGGCACCTTCAAAGGGGCTAAAGTTAAAATCTACATCACACAGAATGCCAGACCGGTCCATCACAAGGCTCGAGCTGTGCCTAATGTGATGAGGGAAAAGATTGAACACGAACTGGACCGGCTTCTGCGGGAAGGCATTATCTCACCTGTGGAATTTAGCGACTGGGCAAGTCCCATCGTCCCCGTCATGAAGCCTGATGGATCCGTACGAATCTGTGGGGATTACAAGTCTACCATAAACAGAGTCTTCCTACAGGACCAATACCCGCTGCCCAGAGCGGAGGACGTATTTGCCACGTTGGCTGGAGGAAAACTTTTCTCGAAACTAGATCTCACATCTGCGTATATGACGGAAGAACTGACCGAAGAGTCTAAGCTACTCACCACCATCAACACACATCGAGGCCTTTTTATGTACAATCGATGCCCATTCGGCATCAGGTCGGCAGCTGCCATATTCCAGCGCAACATGGGGAGTCTGCTCAAGTCCATCCCGGGGACGGTTGTGTTTCAAGATGACATACTCATCACGGGCAGGGTCACCGACTCCCATCTCCGCAATTTGGAGGAAGTACTAATTGGATTGGATCGGGTAGGCTAAGAGTTAAGAAATCCAAGTGTTTGTTTCTCGCGCCTGAGGTTGAATTTTTGGGCAGAAGGATTGCCGTTGATGGAATCCACCCAACAGAATCCAAAACCGAAGCGATTCGCCTGGCACCCAGGCCCCGGAATGTCTCGGAACTGCGCGCCTTTCTCTGGCTGCTCAATTACTTTGGGAACTTTATGCAGAACCTGAGCACGCTGCTGGAGCCTCTCCACGTGCTACTCAGAAAGGGGTGCGATTGGTTTTGGGGGGACGCCCAAGAACGCGCTTTCAATAAGACACGCAACCTTCTATGTTCCAACAGTGTTTTAGCCTTTTTTGACCCAGGTAAAAAGTTAGTCCTTACGTGTGATGCGTCAGCGTACGGGGTCGGGTGCGTATTACAGCACGTCAATGATGCGGGTAAATTACAACCCATTGCTTATGCCTCCAGGTCACTTCCACGGGCGGAGGGCGGGTACGGTATGGTTGAGAAGGAGGCGCTCGCCTGCGTGTATGGTGTCAAAAAGATGCACCAATACCTTTTCGGGGCCAAGTTTGCGTTAGAAACTCAGTTAGCTTCCAGTGCTTTGCCTCAACAATTTCATGCATGTCTGGGAGGATTAACGAGAGCCTGGTCTTTAAGGTTCGTTTCATCAATAGTTGCGCAGGGGGAACCCCAGTCAACGAATGCGGACGGGATCTGTATGCCAGCAGCAGTCGCGACAGGCAGCTCTGCAGCGTGGGACCTTGGATTCTGAGCATGTCTTGTTTAATGATCTGCACTGCTCGCTCCGCCTGGCCATTG
The DNA here is from genome assembly GCF_044704955.1 of Pristiophorus japonicus. Taxonomy (NCBI): domain Eukaryota; kingdom Metazoa; phylum Chordata; class Chondrichthyes; family Pristiophoridae; genus Pristiophorus; species Pristiophorus japonicus. The sequence continues at coordinate 1,623,465 of NW_027252668.1, read as the reverse complement.
GAGGCCGGTTTGAAAGGTGCCGTCTTAACGTGATTTATGCCGTGGTCAACTATAAAATCTTGAAATTCTATGTTGGTGAAGCACGGACCATTATCACTGACCAATATGTCAGAAATGCCGTGCGTTGCAAACATGGTTGCGAGGCTCTCCACAGTGGTGGAGATGGTGCTCGAGTTTAAAATGGTGCACTCGATCCACTTTGAAAATGCATCGACGACTACAAGGAACATTTTGCCCATGAATGGACCCGCATAGTCTACATGCACCCGTGACCACGGTTTGGTGGGCCAGGGCCAGGGGCTTAGGGGGGCCTCCCTGGGGGCATTACTAAGTTGGGCACAAATGGTGCACCGCCGGACGCAGAGCTCCAAGTCCGTGTGGGATCTGGCTATGGCCTTCATAAGGATGATCGCCGGGTGCTCGCGCTGGAGCTCCCGGACAAACGCATCTCTGCCTCGCAAGGGCCTAACTACTCGGCTGCCCCAGATCAGGCAGTCTGCAAGTAGTGATAGTTCATGCATGCGCCGATGGGAAGGTTTGATCTCCTCGGGGCAGGCATCGCGAGCCTCTCCCCAGTCACCAGTTAAAACACATCTTTTGACTAAGGATAATGTGGGGTCGTTGGTCATCTAGGCTCTGATTTGGCGAGCCGTAATGGGCGAACCTGTGGATTCAAAGGCATTGATTGCCATGACCATCTCACAGTCCTGTTCGTCAGACCCTTCCGTGGTCGCCAGGGGTAGCCTGCTAAGCGCGTCGGCACAGTTGTCTATGCCTGTTCTGTGCCTTGTGTAGTCAGTCGTAAGCCGCCAGCATGAGTGCCCACCGCTGAATGATCGCCGAGGCATTGGCGTTGATTGCCTTGCACTCGGGTAGTAGGGACGTGAGGGGTTTGTGGTCGGTTTCTTACGCAAACTTGGCCCCGAAAAGGTATTGGTGCATCTTTTTGACACCGTACACGCACGCGAGCGCCTCCTTCTCAACCATACCGTACCCGCGCTCCACCCGCGAAAGTGACCTGGAGGCATAAGCAATGGGTTGTAATTTACCCGCATCATTGACGTGCTGTAAAACGCATCCGACCCCGTACGCTGACGCATCACACATAAGGACTAATTTTTTACCTGGGTCAAAAAAGGTTAAAACATTCTTGGAACATAGAAGGTTGTATGCCTTATTGAAGGCGTGTTTTTGGGCGTCCCCCAAAACCAATCGCACCCCTTTCTGAGTAGCACGTGGAGAGGCTCCAGCCGCGTGCTCAGGTTCTGCATAAGGTTCCCAAAGTAATTGAGTAGCCCGAGAAAGGCGCGCAGTTCCGAGACATTCCGGGGGCCTGGGTGCCAGACGAATTGCTTTGGTTTTGGATTCTGTTGGGCGGATTCCATCAGCGTCAATCCTTCTGCCCAAAAATTCCACCTCGGGCGCGAGAAACAGACACTTGGATTTCTTAACTCTTAGGCCTACCCGATCCAATCGACTTAGTGTTTGTGCTAAACTATGGCAGGGGTCCCAAATGGCTTGCAGGGACAGTAACAGGCAAGGAAGGAAACAGGCTACTGGTTGTACAAATGGACAATGGCCAAACCTGCCGGAGGCATGTAGACCAAGTAAAAAGTAGATTAACCAACAACACTGAAGAACCAGAGGCAGACTACAATGTGGAACTCACACCACACCTGGTGGACAGACAGAGGGAACAACCTGAGGAAAGGGCAGTCTCAACAGACAGCCCAGGCAAGATACCAGCAATTACACCGAAAGAAAAACAGGCACCAAGGCAAACAACTGAACCACAACTAAGACGCTCCACGCGAGAGCGTAGACCACCTGAGAGACTGAATCTATAAAGACAATCAGACCTTGGGGGAGGTTGATGTCATGTATCTCACACTATTATACATAACTGTATCTTGCCATGCTATACATGACTGTAACTAGATATGACCTGTAACCACAAGCATACTTTACCACCCGGGGTGCACTTGCAGGAGACACTGCATACCTGTCCCACACAAGTATATAAAGGCAGGTCTCAGGCAAGTGAGGCACTCGAGAGCTGTGAAATAAAGGTGCAGGTCCAGAGTGACCTTGACTTCAGCATGTGCCTCGTGTAAGTCTGTACTGCAGGGTCAGGACTTTACAGGAACGTGGAGGTGGAGGTGTTCCCATGCGCCTGCTGCCCTTGTCCTTCGAGGTGATAGAGGTCGCGGGTTCGGAAGTTGCTGCCAAAGAAGCCTTGGTGAGTTGCTGCAGTGCATCTTGCAGATGGTGCACACTACAGCCACGGTACGCCGGGTAGGAAGACGTGTATGTGTGTGGGTGCATCAGTGAGTGTGTTTAAAGGTAGTTGTGTGTCAGGTCACTAACTGCCTGCCTTGCTCTATCCCCAGGGCTGTTGCCTGGTCACAGTTTTAACCTGGATACGGACAGTCCGATTTCCTTCTCTCAGGACCAGAACTCCCAGTTTGGTCACATGGTGACCCAGTTCCAAAACGGGTAAGTCCGAACCGCAGCTCTCCCACTGAACCCCGACATTCCCCACTGATCCCTGACACTCCCCACTGACCCCTGACACTCCCCACTGACCCCTGACCCTCCCCAGTGACCCTTGACCCTCCTCACTGACCCCTGACCATCCCCACTGACCCCGGACCCTCCTCACTGACCCATGACCCTCCCCACTGACCCCTGACCCTGCTCACTGACCCTCCCCACTGACCTTCCTCACTGACCCCTGACCTTCCTCACTGACACCTGACACTCCCCACTGACCCCGACCCTCCTCACTGATGCCTGACACTCCCCACTGACCCCTGACCCTCCCCACTGACCCCTGACCCTCCTCACTGACCCCTGACCCTCCCCACTGACCTTCCTCACTGACACCTGACACTCCCCACTGACCCCTGACCTTCCTCACTGATGCCTGACCCTCCCCACTGACCACTGACCCTCCCCACTGACACCTGACCCTCCCTAACGACCCTTAACCCTCTGACCCTCACTGACCCCTGACCCACCTCACTGACCCCTGACCTTGCTCACTGACCCCTGACCCTCCTCATTGATACCTGAACCTCCTCATTGACCCCATGACTCTCCTGTTGATCATTGACACTCCTCACTGACCCCTGACCTTCATTCAATGACCCCTCCCTCCTCTCTCACTTAATGACCCTTGACCCTCCTCTCTCACTCAATGACTCTTTGACCCCTCCCTCCTCTCTCACTTAATGACCCTTGACCCTCCTCTCTCATTCAATGACTCTTTGACCCTCTCCGTTGCTTCTGAATTTCCATCAGTAGAGCTGTCTTGTGGCATCCTCCTCACCCCCAAACAGACCACGTTTCAGCCCCATTAATCCCCCAGAAGTTTATGAAGTTCGTGTATCGAAGTCCAGCACTGATGTGTTCAATGGCCTCGGGAGAGGGTGCAGAGGGGATTGACCAGAATGGTACCAGGGATGGGGGACTCCAGTTACATGGGGAGACTGGAGAAGCTGGGGTAGTTCTCCTTAGAGCAGAGACGGTTAAGGGGAGATTTGATCGCGGTGTGCAAAGTCATGAGCGGTTTTGATGGAGTAAATAAGGAGAAACTGTTTCTAGTGGCAGGAAGGTAGGGAACCAGAGGACACAGATTTAAGGTGATTGGCAAAAGAGCCAGAGGAGAGATGAGAAAACATTGTTTTACGCATCGAATTGTTGTGATCTGGAACAGGCTGCCTGAAAGGGCGGTGGGAGCAGATTCAATAGTAACTTTCAAAAAGGAGTTGGATAAATACTGAAGTGAAAGATTTGCAGTGTTATGGGGAAAGAGCAGAGGGGATTGGGAGTAATTGATAGCTCTTTCAAAGAGCCGGCACATAGAATCATAGAAATTTACAGCACGGAAAGAGGCCATTTAGGCCCAGCATGCCCGCATAATCCCACTTTCCAGCTCTTGGTCCATAGCCCTGTAGGTTACAGCACTTCAAGTGCACATCCAAGTATCTTTCAAATGTGGTGAGGGTTCCTGCCTCTATCACCCTTTCAGGCAGTGAGTTTGAGAACCCCACCACCCTCTGGGTAAAGAAATTTCTCCTCATATGCTCTCTAAACCTTCCCCAATTACATTATATCTATGCCCTCTGGTTGTTGACCACTCTGCCAAGGGAAACAGGTCCTTCCTATCCACTCTATCCAGGCTCCTCATAATTTTATTCACCTCAATCAGGTCTCCCCTTAGCCTCCTGCACCTTAACCGATAAGAGAATAAGGGGTTATGGGGAGCGGGTAGGGAAGTGGACCTGAGCCCATGATCGAATCAGCCACAATCGTATTAAATGGCGAGCTGGCTCGAGGGGCCGTATGGCCTACTCCTGCTCCTATTTCTTCTGTTCTTATGTTCTCCTCTGTTCCAAAGAAAACAGACCCAGCATCTCCAATCTTTCCTCATATCTAAAATTCTCCAGTCCAGGCAACATTCTTGTAAATCTCCTCTGCACCTTTTCCAGCGCAATCACATCTTTCCTGTAATGTGGTGACCAGAACTACACGCAGTACTCCAGCTGTGGCCTAACCAGTGTTTTATACAGTTCAAGCATAACCTCCTTGCTCTTGTATTCTATGCCTCAACTAATAAAGGCAAGTATTCCGTATGCCTTCTTAACCACCTTATCTACCTGGCCTGCTACCTTCAGGGATCCGTGGACATGTACTCCAAGGTCCCTTTGTTCCTCTACACTTTTCAGTGTCGTACCATTTAATGTGTATTATCTTGCCTTGTTAGCCCTCCCCAAATGCATTACCTCACACTTACCCAGATTGAATTCCATTTGCCACTGTTCAGCTCACCTGACCAATTGATTGCTATCTTCCTGCAGTCTGCAGTTTTCTTCTCCATTATCAACCACACAGCCTATTTTAGTGCCATCTGGAAACTTCTTAATCAATCAACAGTTAAGTCCAAGTCATTGATATGTACCACAAAAAGCAAGGGACCCAGCACTGAGCCCTGCGGAACCCCACTGGATATAGCCTTCCACTCACAAAAACACCTATCAACCATTGCTCTTTGCTTCTTGTCTCTGAGCCAATTTTGGATCCAACTTGCCACTTTGCCCTGGATCCCATGGGTTTTAACCTTTGTGACCAGTCTGCCATGTGGGACCTTATCAAAAGCTTTGCTAAAATCCACATACACTGCATCACATGCACTGCCCTCATCGATCCTCCTGGTTACCTCCTCGAAAAATTCAATCAATTTAGTCAGACACAACCTTCCCTTAACAAATCCATGTTGACTGTCCTTGATTAATCCATGTTTTTCCAAATGAAGATTTATCTTGTCCCTCAGGATTTTTTCCAATAATTTTCCCACCACTGAGGTTAGGCTGACAGGCCGGTAATTACTCGGTCTATCCCTTTCTCCCTTTTTAAACAAAGGTACAACATTCGTAGTCCTCCAGTCCTCTGGCTCCACATCTGTAGCCAGAGAGGATTGGAAAATGATGGTCAGAGCCTCTGCTATTTCCTCTTTTGCTTCTCTTAATAGCCTGGGAAGCATTTCATCCGGGCCTAGGGACTTATCTACTTTCAAAGCTGTTAAGCCCTTAATACTTCCTCTCTAACTATGTTTATCTCATCTAATATTTCACACTCCTCCTCCCTCATTGCAAACTCTGTATCACCCCTCTCTTTTGTGAAAACAGATGCAAAGTATTCATTAACAAGTCTTCTGCCTCCACACACAGATTTCCTTTATGGTCTCTCATAGGCCCTACTCTTTCTCTAGTTATCCTCTTAATGTATTTATAAAACATCTTTGGGTTTTCCTTGATCTTACTTGCCAAGGCACAGGCAGGATGGGCTGAATGGCTTCTTTCAGTGCTATATCGAAGGTTTGATGATGTATACTCCTCTCTCTGATTCAGGATGTTGGTCAGTGCTCCTCTAATGAAAGATACCACAGGAGCTCCCACTGGAGCAATCTACAAATGCGGATACAATGATGGAGCATGCAACAAGATCAACATAAACTGTAAGGTGTCTAACTTTATTACCTTTATTACGGAGGGGCAGTACTGAGGGAGTGCTGCACTGTCGGAGGTGCAGTACTGAGGGAGTGCCGCACTGTCGGAGGGGCAGTACTGAGGGAGCGCAGCACTGTCGGAGGGGCAGTACTGAGGGAGCGCCGCACTGTCGGAGGGGCAGTACTGAGGGAGTGGCGCACTGTCGGAGGGGCAGTACTGAGGGAGCGCAGCACTGTCGGAGGGGTAGTACTGAAGGAGCGCCGCACTGTCGGAGGGGCAATACTGAGGGAGCGCCGCACTGTCGGAGGGGCAGTACTGAGGGAGCGCAGCACTGTCGGAGGGGCAGTACTGAAGGAGCGCCGCACTGTCGGAGGGGCAGTACTGAGGGAGCGCCGTACTGTCGGAGGGGCAGTACTGAGGGAGCGCTGCACTGTCGGAGGGGCAGTACTGAGGGAGCGCCGCACTGTCGGAGGGGCAGTACTGAGGGAGCGCCGCACTGTCGGAGGGGCAGTACTGAGGGAGCGCTACACTCTAGGAGAGGCAGTACTGAGGGAGCGCTGCAGTGTCGGAGGGGCTGTACAGGAGCTGACACTCAGTCACACACACACACACACACACACACACACACACATGGCCATACAGCAGGCAACATTGAGTCACACACACACACACACACACACACACACACACACACACGGGCCATACAGGGGCCGACACTGAAACACACACACACACACACACACACAAGGGCAGTACAGTACAAGGTGAGAGTAATTATTCATTAGCTCATTAATTTATTGAGAATAATTATGTTTTATTCCTTTTCTATTTCAAACCAGTGCCAAAAGGATCAAACAATCTCGGTCTCTCATTGACAACAGGGGATTTACCACAACCGAAAGCTGTCGTAAGTATATACACTGTCCCATCAAACACATCCAGGACACGGGGTTAGATGCAGAGTAAAGCTCCCTCTACACTGTCCCATCAAACACTCCCAGGGCAGGTACAGCACGGGTTAGATGCAGAGTAAAGCTCCCTCGACACTGTCCCATCAAACACTCCCAGGGCAGGTACAGGGGGTTAGATGCAGAGTAAAGCTCCCTCTACACTGTCCCATCAAACACTCCCAGGGCAGGTACAGCATGGGTTAGATACAGAGTAAAGCTCCCTCTACACTGTCCCATCAAACACTCCCAGGGCAGGTACAGCATGGGTTAGATACAGAGTAAAGCTCCCTCTACACTGTCCCATCAAACACACCCAGGGCAGGTACAGGGCGTGAGATACAGAGTAAAGCTCCCTCCACACTGTCCCATCAAACACTCCCAGGGCAGGTACAGCATGGGTTAGATACAGAGTAAAGCTCCCTCTACACTGTCCCATCAAACACTCCCAGGGCAGGTACAGCATGGGTTAGATACAGAGTAAAGCTCCCTCTACACTGTCCCATCAAACACACCCAGGGCAGGTACAGGGCGTGAGATACAGAGTAAAGCTCCCTCCACACTGTCCCATCAAACACTCCCAGGGCAGGTACAGCTCGGGGTGAGATAAAGTTGACCCATGGTGTGTATAAACTCACTGAACACCTTGTTTCCTGCACTAGGCCTGCGTTCCACGTTTCGCCTACGAATGCTACACCAACACTTACATTAACGGTTACTGTGAGGTTCTGGACGCGACTCTGAGCCAATCACGAAGGGTTCCGCAGAAACTGCCAGGTAATCACCCCTGGCAACGCCCTGTCCTTCAGACGCCGAGGTGTCAATCAGTCGGAGATGGTCAGACCCCGAGGGGTCAATCAGTCGGATGGTCAGACCCCGAGGGGTCCATCAGTCGGATGGTCAGACCCCGAGGGGTCCATCAGTCAGATGGTCAGACCCCGAGGGGTGAATCAGTCGGATGGTCAGACCCCGAGGGGTCAATCAGTCGGATGGTCAGACCCCGAGGGGTCCATCAGTCGGATGGTCAGACCCCGAGGGGTCCATCAGTCGGATGGTCAGACCCTGAGGGGTCCATCAGTCGGATGGTCAGACCCCGAGGTGTCAATCAGTCGGATGGTCAGACCCCGAGGGGTCAATCAGTCGGATGGTCAGACCCCGAGGGGTCCATCAGTCGGATGGTCAGACCCCGAGGGGTCCATCAGTCAGTTGGAGATGTTTCGGGGTGAGCCCGAGGTCACCACGAGCGCCAGTGGAAATATTTTTGCCCAGGGGACAGTATGAGGCCGTTCAGCCCGCTCGAACCGATTCCATAAGAACATCAGAAATAGGAGCAGGAGTCGGCCATTTGGCCCCTCGAGCCTGCTCCGCCATTCAATAAGATCATGGCTGATCCGATCATGGACTCAGCTCCACTTCCCTGCCCGCTCCCCGTAACCCTTTACTCCCTTATCGCTCAAAAATCTGTCTATCTCCGCCTTAAATATATTCAATGACCCAGCCTCCACAGCTCTCTGGGGCAGAGAATTCCACAGATTTACAACCCTCTGAGAGAAGAAATTCCTCCTCAGTTTTAAATGGGCGATCGTTTATTCTAAAACTATGTTCCCACATTATAGATTCCCCCATGAGGGGAAACATCCTCTCTGCACCTACCCTGTCAAGCCCCCTCAGTAGCTTATATGTTTCAATAAGATCACCTCTTAGCCTTCTAAACTCCAATGAGTACGGGCCCAACCTGCTCAACCTTTCTTCAAATGACAACTCCTTCATCTTCGGAATCAACCTAGTGAACCTTCTCTGAACTGCCTCCAATGCAAGTATATCCTTCCTTAAATAAGGACACCAAAACTCCTTTCTGCACCATTCAATCAGATTGCTACTGATCTGTTCCTGGGGAAAAGGTGGAGCCCATTTGGCCCCTCGAGCCTGTTCAGACATGCAGAGTTCTGGAAATGGTGTTCAGAGGGACCTGGGTGTCCTTGTGCACCAATCACTGAAAGTTAACACGCAGGTACAGCAAGCAATTAAGAAAACAAATGGTATGTTGGCCTTTATTACAAGAGGATTGGAATATAAGAGTAAAGATGTCATTCTGCAATTGTCCAGGGCCCTGGTGAGACCACACCTGGTGTATTGTGTACAGATCTGGTCTCCTCACCTAAGAAAGGATATACTTGCCATTGAGGGAGTGCAACGCAGGTTCACCAGACTGATTCCTGGGATGAGAGGGCTGTCCTATGAGGAGAGATTGTGTAAAATGGGCCCATACTTTCTGGAGGTGATCTCATCGAAACACATAAAATTCTGTTGCGGGGGTCACTGACAGGGTAGACGCTGAGAGGATGTTTCCCCCTGACTGGAGAGTCTAGAACCAGGGGAACTGGATCAGAATAAGGGGTCAGCTATTTAGGACTGCGTTAAGGAGGAATTTCTTCACTCAGACAGTTGTGAATTTTTGGAATTCTCTGCCCCAGAGGGCTGTGGATGCTGAATCGTTGAGTATATTCAAGGCTGAGATAGGTAGATTGTTTGAACTCTGAGGGAATCGAGGGATTTGGAGATCGGGCGGGGAAAGTGGAGTTGAGGTTGATGATCAGCCATGATATTGATTGGCAGAGCAGTTTTGAGGGGCCGAATGGCCGACTCCTAATTCTTCTGTTCTTGTGTCCATCAATTGCATCTGTGACTCTCTTTTGAATATCGATCTGGCTATGTATGTCTATCTATCTGTACATCTCTCTGCTTATCCCTATCTCTTCCTGTCTCTATCTCTCCATCCACTGTCCATTCACCGATGTATCTATCTCGGACAATCTTTCCCCGATCATCCCTCTGTCTACAGGCTTGAGGACAGATTTCAAAAGCCGCGTTCAGATGAATGTTATATCATGGGATTGGAAACAGAGAGAGAGCCCTGCGTGTCCTAATGGAGAGAGATGATTATATACCTATCGGAGCGGAGGATGGTCTCATGTCATCAATCCTCTATCAACTTCAGAAAGTGTATTAAACTGAGGGAGGGATTCAAAGTGCTTTCGGAAAGGAAATCTGTCACCCTTAACTGGTCTGCCCTATACGTGACTCCTTTCCCACATCAACGCGTTTTGCACTCATATCACACACACACACACTCACAATCTCACACTCACACACACGCTCACAATCTCACACTGACACACACACTCACTCACACACAGACTCACATACTCACATGCACACTCTCTCACACTCACACACTCACACACACTCACAATCTCACACGCATGCACACACTCACACACACACTCACTCTCACACACACACACACTCACAATCTCACACTCACACACACGCTCACAATCTCACACTGACACACACACTCACTCACACACAGACTCACATACTCACACGCACACTCTCTCACACTCACACACAGTCTCACACACACTCACACACACACACACTCACTCTCACACACACACACTCACTCACTCACTCTCACACACACACTCACTCTCTCACACACACACTCACTCATACTCACACACACTCACACACACACACACACACACGTGCATTCTCTCTCTCACACTCGCACTCTGTCACACACATCACACACACTCACTCCACACACACACTCACACACACTCAGACTCACTCGCTCACACATATACACACATTTGCACTCACACACTCTCTCTCACACACACACAATTCCACAGTTACACTCACTCACTCACTCACTCGCTCACACATACACACACACTTGCGCGCACACGCACATACAATCAGACACTCTCACACTCACACACACACTCACACACGCTCGTTCACATACTCACAATCATACACACTCTCACACTAACACACACACTCTCACACACACTCAAACAAACCACTCACACTCACACACACACACGCTCACACACAGACACTCACACGCACTCTCACACTCACACATACACACTCTCACACGCACACTCAAACAAACAACTCACACACACACACATTCACACACATGCTCACTCATACATACGCTCACACACACATACACTCACACTCTCACACTGACACACACACACGCACTCACACACACACACACTCTCACTCACACACACTCTCACTCACACACACTCACACACTTACACTCACACTCACACACTCATACTCACACACTCTCTCTCACACACACACACACTCTCACACACACACTCACATACATTTCACACATTCTCGCACACTCTCACAAACACTCACGCACACGTGCATTCTCTCTCTCTCACACACACACTCTGTCACACACATTATCACACACACTCATTCCACACACATACACATACTCACACACACACACTCACACACACTCAGACTCACTCGCTCACACATATACACACACTTGCACTCACACACACTCACACACCCATACACTCGCTCACGCATACACACTCTCACACAGACGCTCACTCACAAACACGCTCACTCACACACTCACAATCATACACACTCTCACACGAACACACACACTCACACAAACACACTCAAACAAACTTCTTACACTCACACACACACACTCACAGTCACACAAACACACACATTCACACACATGCTCGCTCACGCACACACATGCTCACTCATACACACTCACACACATACACTCACACACACTCTCACACTAACACACACTCTCGCACATACTCACATACACACGCACTCTCTCTCTCACACACACACACTCTCATGCACACGTGCATTCTTTCTCTCTCACACACGCACACTCTATCACACACATTATCACACAGTCTCACTCCACATACACATACTCACACACACACACACACACTCACACACACTCAGACTCACTCGCTCACACATATTCACACACTTGCACTCACACACTCACATACACAATCACACACCCATACACTCGCTCACGCATACACACTCTCACGCATACACACTCTCACACACACGCTCACTCACAAACATGCTCACTCACACTCTCACAATCATACACACTCTCACACTAACACACAAACTCACAAACACACTCAAACAAACCTCTTTCAGTCACACACACACACTCACTTACACTCATACACACTCTCACATTATCACACACACTCACTCAAACTCTCACACTCACACACACACTCACAATCATACACGCTCTCACACTAACACACACTCACACATACTCACACACACTCACTTACACTCTCACATACTCACACACTCACCCACACACACACTTTCTCACACACACTCACTCACTCGCTCACACATACACACACTTGTACTCACACACTCACACACACACACACATTCTCTTAAACACACACGCACTCTCAGACACACACTCGCACTCACACACTCTCACACTTACTCGCTACTCATACACACACACACACTCGCACTCACACATCCACACACACACGCGCACATAGGGGGACAGACAGGAAGAGAGAGGGGCGGGAGGGAGAGAGAGACACAATGAAAAGAGAGACAGAGAGCGAGACAGAGAGTGAGACGAAGAGAGAGAGACAGTGAGAGGGGAAGCGAGAGGAGGTGGGAGAGAGAGAGACAGAGAAAGAGATAGTAAGAGATCCCCACCACCTAAAAGCACAAGGGTAGCAGGCGCGTGGGAACACCACCACCTCTACGTTCCCCTCCAAGTCAGACACCAACCTGACTTGGAAATATATCGGGCGTTCCTTCATTTTGCTGGGTCAAAATCCTGGAATTCCCTCCCTAACAGCACTGTGGGAGAACCTTCAGCACACGGACTGCAGCGGTTCAAGAAGGCGGCTCACCACCACCTTCTCAAGACAATTAGGGATGAGCAATAAATGCCGGCCTTGCCAGGGATGCCCACATCCTAGGAATGAAAAAACAAAAAACATACACATAGTTAAGAAATGTGACTCTGTACGATCTGTAGGTGTGTGTAGTGCTAATCGTTGTTTAATGTTCCTGGTACTTTTCACCCTCCCAGAATGTCCCGTTGTTCTGATCGATATCGCCTTCCTGATTGACGGTTCAGGCAGTGTGAGTCCAGACGATTTCATTAGAATGAAAGACTTCATGAAAGCGATGATAAAGAAGTTTAGCAGCAAGCAAACTCAGGTAATGACGGTGACCGAAGGAGGCCATTCGGCCATTTGTGCCCATGCTGGTGCCAGATCCCATCGGAGAACTAGCAAGAGTAATCCCATTTCCCTGCTCGGTTCCCACATCCTTACATGTTGGCAAAAGATCAGCGCGGCCAATTAGGAGCAGGAGGAGGCTATTCGGCCCCTCGAGCCTGCTCCGCCATTCAGTAGGATCGTGTCTGATCATCAACCTCAACTTCACTTTCCCTCACGACCGAACTTGGAGCATTGAGCACAGCTCTGGTCTGGTTAGACCACACTGTGCACAGTTCTGGTCTGGTTAGACCACACTTGGAGCACTGTGCACAGTTCTGGTCTGGTTAGACCACACTTGGAGCACTGCGCACAGTTCTGGTCTGGTTACACCACACTTGGAGCACTGTGCACAGTTCTGGTCTGGTTAGACCACACTTGGAGCACTGTGCACAGTTCTGGTCCGGTCAGACCACACTTGGAGCACTGTGCACAGTTCTGGTCTGGTTAGACCACACTTGGAGCACTGTGCACAGTTCTGGTCTGGTTAGACCACACTTGGAGCACTGTGCACAGTTCTGGTCTGGTTGGACCACACTTGGGGCACTGTGCACAGTTCTGGTCTGGTTAGACCACACTTGGAGCACTGTGCACAGTTATGGTCTGGTTAGACCACACTTGGAGCACTGTGCACAGTTCTGGTCTGGTTAGACCACACTTGGAGCACTGTGCACAGTTCTGGTCTGGTTAGACCACACTTGGAGCACTGTGCACAGTTCTGGTCTGGTTAGACCACACTTGGAGCACTGTGCACAGTTCTGGTCTGGTTGGACCACACTTGAGGCACTGTGCACAGTTCTGGTCTGGTTAGACCACACTTGGAGCACTGTGCACAGTTATGGTCTGGTTACACCACACTTGGAGCACTGTGCACAGTTCTGTTCACCATATAAAAAGGATTTAGAGGCAGTGGAGAGGGTGCAGAGAAGATTTACAAGGATGATACCAGAAATGCCACCTATCAGGAAAGGATGAACAGGCTGGGTCTCTTTCCTCTTGAAAAGAGAAGGCTGAGGGGTGAGAGGTCTTTAAAATGATGAAAGGTTTTGATAGAGTGGATACAGAGAGATTGTTTCCACTTGTGGGGAAGAGCATAACTAGAGGCCATCAATATAAGATAGTCACCAAGAAATCCAATGGGGAACTCAGGAGAAACTTCTTTACCCAGAGAGTGGTGAGAATGTGGAACTCGCTACCACAGGGAGTGGTTGAGGCGAATAGCATTTAAGGAGAGGCTAAACACACACATAAGGGAGAAGGGAATAGAGGGTTATGCTGATAGATTTAGATGAGGAAAGACGGGAGGAGGCTCGAGTGGAGCATAAACGCCGGCATGGACTGGTTGGGCCGAAAGGCCAGTTTCTGTGCTGTATATCCTGTATAATTTTATGTAAATTTAACTGATGTTTCTCCTGTGTAGATCGCAGTGGTACAGTTCGGCTCTGTGTTCAAACCACACTTTGACTTTTATGAATACAGTCAGGATCCGAACAAGGACAATCTTGTAAACAATATACAGCAAATTTATGGAGGGACCAACACACCAAGAGGGATTCAATATGTCGTGTGAGTATCAGAAAAACATTTCCTTTACTCATCTTATTGGACTTTCAGTGCACATCCAAGTACTTTTTAAATGTGGTGAGGGTTTCTGCCTCTACCTCTCTTTCAGACAGTGAGTTCCAGACTCCCACCACCCTCTGGGTGAAGAAATTTCCCCTCCGATCCCTCGAAACCTCCTACCTATTACTTTAAATAAGAACATAAGAAATAGGAGCAGGAGTAAGCCATTTGGCCCCTCGAGCCTGCTCCGCCATTCAACCTGATCCACTTCCCCGCCCGCTCCCCATAACCCTTCACTCCCTTATCGCTCAAAAATCTGTCTATCTCCACCTTAAATATATTCAATGACCCAGCCTCCACAGCTCTCTGGGGCAGAGAGTTCCACAAATTTACAAACCTCTGAGAAGAAATTCCTCCACATCTCAGTTTTAAATAGGCGGTCCCTTATTCTGAAACCATATCCCCTAGTTCTAGATTCCTCCACTAGTGGAAACATCCTCTCTGCATCTGCCTTGTCAAGCTCCCTCAGTATCTTATATGTTTCAATAAGATCACCTCTCATTCTTCTAAACTCCATGAGTATATGCCCAACGTACTCAACCTTTCTTCATAAACAACCCCTTCATCTCAGGAATCAACCGAGTGAACCTTCTCTGAACTGCCTCCAATGCAAGTACATCTCTGCTTAAATAAGGAGACCAAAACCGTACGCAGTACTCCAGGTGTGGCCTCACCAATACTCTGTACAGTTGTAGCAGGACTTGTCTGCTTTTAGACTCTATCCCCCTTGCAATAAAGGCCAACATTCCATTGGCCTTCCTGATTATTACTGTACCTGCATACTAACTTTTTGCGTTTCAGGCTCAAGGACCCCAGGTACCTCTCGACTGCGGCATTTTGTAATCACCCTCCATTTAAATAATAATTTGTTTTTAAATTTTTCCTGACAAAGTGGATAATCTCACACTTTCCCATATTATACTCCATCTGCCAAATGTTTGCCCACTCACTTTACCTGTCTATATCCCTTTGCAGATTTTTTGTGTCCTCCTCACAATTTGCTTTCCCACCCATCTTTCTATCATCAACAAACTTGGCTACATTACACTCGGTCCCTTCATCCAAGTCATTCATATTGATTGTAAATAGTTGGGGTCCCAGCACCAATTCCTGTGGCACCCCATTAGTTACTGTTTGCCAACCGGAAAATGACCTATTTATCCCGACTCTCTGTTTTCTGTTAGTTAGCCAATCCTCTATCCATGTTAATATATTACCCCCAACCCCGTGAGCTCTTATCTTGTGCAGTAACCTTTTATGTGGCACCTTATCGAATGCCTTCTGGAAATCCAAATACACCACATCCACTGGTTCCCCCCTATTCACCCTGCTCATTACATCCTCAAAAACCTCCAGCAAATTTGTCAAACTTGATTTCCCTTTCATAAAACCATGCTGACACTGCTTGACTGTATTATGCTTTTCCAAATGTCCTGCTACTGATTCCTTAATAATGGACTTCAGCATTTTACCAACAACAGATGTGAGGCTAACTGGTCAAAAGTTTCCTGCTTTCTGTCTGCCTCCTTTTTTAAATAGGGGTGTTACATTTGCGGTTTTCCAATTCATTGGGACCTCCCCAGAATCCAGGGAATCCACTGTCTCTGCAGCCACTTCTTTTAAGACCCTAGGATGCAAGCCATCAGGTCCAGGGGACTTGTCCAGCTGTAATACCATTATTTTACCGAGTACTATTTCTTTAGTGATAATGATTGTTTTAATTTCCTTCCTACCTATAGCCCCTTGATTATCCACTATTGGGATGTTTTTAGTGTCTTCTACCGTGAAGACCGATACAAAATATTTGTTCAAAGTCTCTGCCATTTCCCTGTTCCCTATTATTAATTCCCTAGTCTCATCCTCCATGTTTACTTTAGTCACTCTCTTCCTTTGTATGTACCTGTAGAAACTCTTACTTTCTGTTTTTACATTTTTTGCTTGTTTACTCTTATAATCTATCTTACCTCTCTTTATCATTTTTTTAGTTGTCCTTTGCTGGTTTTCAAATGTTTCCAATCCTCTGGCCTCCCACTAATCGTGTCCACTTAATATGCCATTGATTTCAATTTGATACCATCCTTTACTTCTTTCGTTGGTTCGACCTTCTCTTAAAATCTTTCTGTGTCACTGGAATATATCTTTGTTGAGAGTTATGAAATATCTTATTAAATGTCTGCCACTGCTTATTAACCACCTTACACTTTAAATTATTGAGTGTGTGTGTGTGAGTGTGTGCGTGTGTGATTGTGTATGTGTGTGTGTGTGTGAATATGTGTGTATGAGTGTTTGAGTGTGTGTGTGAGAGTGTGTGTGTGTGTGTCTGTGTGTGAGAGTGAGAGTGTGAGTGTGTGGGTGTGTGTGTGTGTGATTGTGTATGTGTGTGTGTGTGTGAATATGTGTGTATGAGTGTTTGAGTATGTGTGTGAGAAAGTGTGTGTGTGTATGTCTGTGTGTGAGAGTGAGAGTGTGAGTGTGTGAGTGTGTGTGTGAGAGTGACAGTGTGTGAGTGTGTGTGTGAGAGTGAGAGTGTGTGAGTGTGAGTGTGTGTGTGTGAGTGAGAGTGTGTGAGTGTGAGTGTGTGTGTGTAATTGTGTATGTGTGTGTGTGTGTGTGAATATGTGTGTATGAGTGTTTGAGTGTGTGTGTGAGAGAGTGTGTGTGTGTATGTCTGTGTGTGAGAGTGAGAGTGTGTGAGTGTGTATGTGAGAGTGTGAGAGTGTATGAGTGTAAGAGAGTGTGTGTGAGTGAGTGCATGTGTGAGTGTGTATGTGTGTGAATATGAGTGTTTGAGTGTGTGTGTGAGAGAGTGTGTGTGTGAGAGTGAGAGTGTGAGAGTGTAAGTGTAAGAGAGAGTGTGTGAGTGAGTGCGTGTGTGTGTGTGGGGATGTGTAGAAATGTGTGAGTGAGTTTGAGAGTGTGTGTGAGTGTGAGTGAGTGCGTGTGTGTGTGGGGATGTGTAGAAATGTGAGTGTGAGAGTGTGAGTGAGTGAGAGTGTGGGAGTGTATGTGAGTGTGAGTGTGTGGCGTGCGACTTATTTCATCTGATCACATTTCAGGGACCACATATTTGCACGATACACCGGGGCACGGAACGAGGCCCAAAGGATCCTGATCACAATTACTGATGGAGAATCTCAGAATACAGATTTCACTCGAGCCATTGACGCGGCGAATCGGAAAAAGATCCAGCGATACGCGATTGGGGTGAGCTCGGAAACTCTTTGCTCTGTACGTTGCCACAATCTATAACAAAAGGGATAATGCATTCCCAAACCTACCCCGCCCCCGACTCTCGTGCCGTCTCCTCCCTCAACAGCCTCCCTAAAACCCACCACATCGACCAAGCTTTAGCTCATCTGTCGCCAATATCTCCTCAGCTGCCTTGGTGTCAAGCTCGTGTCTGATTTACGCTCCTGTGAAGCACCTCGGGATCTTTCACTATGTTCCACTTCCGACATCTCAATTTTAATACTCTTCATCCTCCATGGCCCCTGCCACTCTCCCTATCTCTGTAACCTCCTCCAGCCCCTACAACCCTCCCTATCTCTGTAATCACCTCCATCCCCTACACTCCTCCCTATCTCTGTAACTCCTCCAGCCCCTACACCCCTCCCTATCTCTGTAACCTCCTCCAGCCCCTACAACCCTCCCTATCTCTGAAATCTCCTCCAGCCCCTACACCACTCCCTATCTCTGTAACCTCCTCCAGCCCCTACACCACTCCCTATCTCTGTAACCTCCTCCAGCCCCTACACCACTCCCTATCTCTGTAACCTCCTCCAGCCCCTACACCACTCCCTATCTCTGTAACCTCCTCCAGCCCCTACACCCCTCCCTATCGCTGTAACCTTCTCCATCCCCTACACCCCTCCCTATCTCTGTAACTCCTCCAGCCCCTACACCCCTCCCTATCTCTAACCTCCTCCAGCCCCTACAACCCTCCCTATCTCTGAAATCTCCTCCAGACCCTACACCAGTCCCTATCTCTGTAACCTCCTCCAGCCCCTACACCACTCCCTATCTCTGTAACCTCCTCCAGCCCCTACACCACTCCCTATCTCTGTAACCTCCTCCAGCTCCCACACCCCTCCCTATCTCTGTAACCTCCTCCATCCCCTACACCCCTCCCTATCTCTGAAATCTCCTCCAGCCCCTACACCCCTCCCTATCTCTGTAACCTCCTCCAGCCCCGACAACCCTCCCTATCTCTGTAACCTCCTCCAGCCTCTAAACCCTCCCTATCTCTGTAACCTCCTCCAGCCCCTACACCCCTCCCTATCTCTGTAACCTCCTCCAGCCCCTACACCCCTCCCTATCTTTGTAACCTCCTCCAGCTCCCACACCCCTCCCTATCTCTGTAACTTCCTCCAGCTCCCACACCCCTCCCTACCTCTGTAACCTCTCCATCCCCGACACCCCTCCCTACCTCTGAAATCTCCTCCAGCCCCTACACCCCTCCCTATCTCTGTAATCTCCTCCATCCCCTGCACCCCTCCCTATCTCTGTAACCTCCTCCAGCCCCACACCCCTCCCTATCTCTGTAACCTCCTCCAGCCCCACACCCTTCCCTATCTCTGTAACCTCCTCCAGCCCATACAACTCTCCCTATCTCTGTAACCTCCTCCAGCCCCTACAACTCTCCCAATCTATTTAACCTCCTCCAGCCCCTACAACATTTCCTATCTTTGTAACCTCTTCCACACTGACACCTCTCCCGATCTCCGTAACCTCCTCCAGCCCTACACCCCTCCCTAACTTTGCAACCTCCTCCACCCTGACACTCCTCCCTATTTCTGTAACCTCCTCTCGCCCTACACCCCTCCCCATCTCTGTAACCTACTCCAGCCCGACACCCCTCCCTATCTCTGTAAGCTTCTCCAGCTTCTGCACCCCTCCCTATCTCTGTAACCTCCTCCAGCCCCTACACTCCTCCCCATCTCAGTAACCTTCAGACCCTACAACCCTCCCTATCTCTGTAACCTCCTCCTTATGTGTGCAAACGCCTCCGGCCCCCACATACCTCCCGATCTCTGTAACCTCCAGCCCCTACAACCCTCCTTATCTTTGTAACCTCCTCCAGCCACGACACACCTCTGTAATCTCTTCCAGCCCTATTTCTACCTCCTCCAGCCCTTACACTCCCCCCCGATCTCTGTAACCTCCTCCAGCCTCTACAGCCCTCCCTATCTCTGTGATATTATCCAGCCACAACACCACTCCTGATCTCTGTAACCTCCTGCAGCCCCTACAACCCTCCCTATCTCGGTAACCTCCTCCAGCCCCTATACTCCTCCCTATCTCTGTAACCTCCTCCAGTCCCTACAACCCTCCCTCTCTGTAACCTCCTCCAGCCCCTACACCCCTCCCTATCTCTGTAACCTCCTCCAGCCCTACACCACTCCCTATCTTTGTAAACTCCTCCAGCCCTACAACCCTCCCTATCTCTGTAATCTTCTCCAGCCCCTAAAGCCCTCCCTATCTCTGTAACCTCCTCCAGCCCCTACATCCCCCACGAGATCTCTGGGCTCCTCCAATACTGACGTCTTGAGCCTCCCCGATTTGAATCGTTGCACCAGCTGCCTGGGTCCTAACGTTTGAAAAGCCCTCCCAAAACCTCTCCGCCGCTCTCTCCTCCTTTGAGATGCTCCCTAAAACCTACCTCTTCGACCAAGCCTTTGGTCAACTGTGATATTTCGGGTAATGTACTGACGTGGATAGAGAATTGGTTGGCAGACAGGAAGCAGAGTGTCGGGATAAACGGGTCCTTTTCAGAATGGCAGGCAGTGACGAGTGGAGTGCCGCAGGGCTCAGTGCTGGGACCCCAGCTCTTTACAATACATATTAAAGATTTAGATGAAGGAATTGAGTGTAATATCTCCAAGTTTGCAGATGGCACTAAACTGGGTGGCGGTGTGAGCTGTGAGGAGGATGCTAAGAGGCTGCAGGGTGACTTGGACAGATTAAGTGAGTTGGCAAATGCATGGCAGATACAGTATAATGTGGATAAATGTGATGTTATCCACTTTGGTGGCAAAAACATGAAGGTAGAATATTATCTGAATGGCGGCAGATTATGAAAAGGGGAGGTGCTACGAGACCTGGGTGTCATGGTTCATCAGTCATTGAAAGTTGGCATACAGGTGCAGCAGGCGGTGAAGAAGGCAAATGGCATGTTGGCCTTCATAGCGAGGGGATTTGAGTATAGGAGCAGGGAGGTCTTGCTGCAGCTGTACAGGGCCTTGGTGAGACCACATCTGGAATATTGTGTACAGTTTTGGTCTCCTAATCTGAGGAAGAACGTTCTTGCTATTAAGGGAGTGCAGCGAAGGTTCACCAGACTGATTCCCGGGATGGCAGGACTGACATATGAGGAGAGACTGGATCGACTGGGCCTTTATACACTCGAGTTTAGAAGAATGAGAGGGGATCTCATGGAAACATATAAAATTCTGATGGGACTGGACAGGTTAGATGCAGGAAGAATGTTCCCGATGTTGGGGAAGTCCAGAACCAGGGGACACAGTCTTAGGATAAGGGGTAGGCCATTCAGGACTGAGATGAGGAGAAACTTCTTCACTCAGAGTTGTTGACCTGTGGAATTCCCTGCCGCAGAGAGTTGTTGATGCCAATTCATTGGATATACTCAAGAGGGAGTTGGATATGGCCCTTACGGCTAAAGGGATCAAGGGGTATGGAGAGAAAGCAGGAAAGGGGTTCTGAGGTGAATGATCAGCCATGATCTTATTGAATGGTGGTGGAGGCTCGAAGGGCCGAATGGCCTACTCCTGCATTTTCTATGTTTCTAAGTCCCTAATATCTCCTTATGCGGCTCTGTGTTAAATATCGTTGATAATTGCTCCCGTGAAGAGCCTTGGAATGTTTCACTAAGTTAAAGTCGCTGTATGTTGTAAGCTGGTGTTGTTTGTGTTGTTAAAGGCACTACCTAAATTCAAGCTGTCTTGCCTCCAACAACCCTCCTGTGAGGCACTTTATCCAGTGCCTTCTGCTGGTCCATATACTTCACATCTCCCTCGTACAAGCCTCACGTGGAGCACTTTATCCAGTGTCTTCTGCTGGTCTATATACTTCACATCTCCCTCCAACAACCCTCCTGTGAGGCACTTTATCCAGTGTCTTCTGCTGGTCTATATACTTCACATCTCCCTCCAACAACCCTCCTGTGAGGCACTTTATCCAGTGCCTTCTGCTGGTCTACATACTTCACATCTCCCTCCAACAACCCTCCTGTGAGGCACTTTATCCGGTGTCTTCTGCTCGTCCATATACCACATCTCCCTCCAACAACCCTCCTGTGAGGTACTTTATCCGGTGTCTTCTGCTGGTCCATATACTTCACATGTCCCTCGAACAAGCCTTTTGTGAGGCACTTTATCCGGTGTCTTCTGCTGGTCCATATACTTCACATCTCCCTCCAACAAGCCTCACGTGGAGCACTTTATCCAGTGTCTTCTGCTGGTCCATATACTTCACATCTCCCTCCAACAACCCTTTTGTGAGGCAGTTTATCCAGTGCCTTCTGCTGGTCCATATACTTCACATCTCCCTCGAACAACCCTCCCACCAGGCAATTTATCCGGTGTCTTCTGCTGGTCCATATACTTCACATCTCCCTCGAACAAGCCTCACATGGAGCACTTTATCCAGTGCCTTCTGCTGGTCCATATACTCCACATCTACTGCACGTGTCACATTGCTTCTGACAATGTGCCTCTCACTCCGCCAAAGGTGTGACATCAATGCGATTTGTTGTTGAAGAGTTGTAGGATGTTCCCAGATGTGGCTCACATTGATCCATCATAACCATTGACCCTTGACTTATTTTGCTTCCCAAGGTTGGCGCCGCCTTCTCCAACGCAAAGGCAAAAAAAGAGCTCGAGATCATTGCCTCCAAAAGCCAGAACGTGTTTCAAGTCAACAACTACACAGCCCTGGACGGCATTCAAAAGCAACTGCAGGAGAAGATATTCGCCATCGAAGGTACGGCGAGGTTTTGTTATTAATCCGTTCTCGGCACACACGCGCAAGGCTGAGGGAGTGCCGCACTGTCAGAGGGGCAGTACTGAGGGAGTGCTGCACTGTCGGAGGGGCAGTACTGAGGGAGTGCCGCACTGTCAGAGGGGCAGTACTGAGGGAATGCTGCACTGTCAGAGGGGCAGTACTGAGGGAGCACCGCACTGTCAGAGGGGCAGTACTGAGGGAGTGCTGCACTGTCGGAGGGGCAGTACTGAGGGAGTGCTGCACTGTCGGAGGGGCAGTACTGAGGGAGTGCTGCACTGTCGGAGGATGCAGTACTGAGGGAGTGCTGCACTGTCGGAGGGGCAGTACTGAAGGAGTGCCGCACTGTGTTCCCTCTCCCCCCCCCGCCCCACCCCGCTCCCTCTCATAGAAACATAGAAAATAGGTGCAGGAGTAGGCCATTCGGCCCTTCTAGCCTGCACCGCCATTCAATGAGTTCATGGCTGAACATGCAACTTCAGTACCCCATTCCTGCTTTCTCGCCATACCCCTTGATCCCCCGAGTAGTAAGGACTTCATCTAACTCCTTTTTGAATATATTTAGTGAATTGGCCTCAACAACTTTCTGTGGTAGAGAATTCCACAGGTTCACCACTCTCTGGGTGAAGAAATTCCTCCTCATCTCGGTCCTAAATGGCTTCCCCCTTATCCTTAGACTGTGTCCCCTGGTTCTGGACTTCCCCAGCATTGGGAACATTCTTCCTGCATCTAACCTGTCTAACCCCGTCAGAATTTTAAACGTTTCTATGAGGTCCCCTCTCATTCTTCTGAACTCCAGTGAATACAAGCCCAGTTGATCCAGTCTTTCTTGATAGGTCAGTCCCGCCATCCCGGGAATCAGTCTGGTGAACCTTCGCTGCACTCCCTCAATAGCAAGAATGTCCTTCCTCAAGTTAGGAGACCAAAACTGTACACAATACTCCAGGTGTGGCCTCACCAAGGTCCTGTACAATTGTAGCAACACCTCCCTGCCCTTGTACTCAAATCCCCTCGCTATGAAGGCCAACATGCCATTTGCTTTCTTAACCACCTGCTGTACCTGCATGCCAACCTTCAATGACTGATGTACCATGACACCCAGGTCTCTTTGCACCTCCCCTTTTCCTAATCTGTCACCATTCAGATAATAGTCTGTTTCTCTGTTTTTACCACCAAAGTGGATAACCTCACATTTATCCACATTATACTTCATCTGCCATGCATTTGCCCACTCACCTAACCTATCCAAGTCGCTCTGCAGCCTCATAGAATCCTCCTCGCAGCTCACACTGCCACCCAACTTAGTGTCATCCGCAAATTTGGAGATACTACATTTAATCCCCTCGTCTAAATCATTAATGTACAGTGTAAACAGCTGGGCCCCAGCACAGAACCTTGCGGTACCCCACTAGTCACTGCCTGCCATTCTGAAAAGTCCCCATTTACTCTCAGGTGGATGTAAAACATCCCACCAGCACTATTTTGAAGAAGATTAGCAGAGTTCTCCCCGGTGACCTGAGATAATATTTATCCCTCAACCAACATCACTAAAACAGATTACCTAAGAAATAGAAGCAGGAGAGGACCATTCGGCCCTTTGAGCCTACTCCACCATTCAATAAGCTGATCTTCGACCTCAACTCCCCCTTCCTGCACTCTCCCCATATCGCCTTGATTATCTGGTCATTATCACATTGGTATTTGTGGGAGCTTGCTGTGCTCAAATTGGCTGCCGTGTTTCCTACATTTCAACAGTGAATACACTTCAGAAGTACTTCATTGGCTGGTAAACACTTTGGGACGTCCTGAGGTCGTGAAATGCAAGTCCGCCTTCTTGAACCGCTGCAGTCCGTGTTGGGAAGGTGCTCCCACAGTGGTGTTAGGGAGGGAGTTCCAGGATTTTGACCCAGCGACGATGAAGGAACGGCCGATATATTTCCAAGTCAGGATGGTGTGTGACTCTGCTGCCCTTGTCCTTCCAGTCGGCAGAGGTCGCGGGTTTAGGAGGTGCTGCCGAAGAGGCCTTGGCGAGTTGCTGCATTGTATCTTGTGGATGGTACACACTGCAGCCACAGTACGTCGGTGATGAGGGAGTGAATGTTTAAGATGCCGTAATCGTGACCATCTTCAAAAAAGAGGACAAGTCCGACTGCAGCAACTACAGAGGAATCTCTCTGCTGTCGACCAATGGGAAAGTTATCGCAAGAATCCTCCTCAACCGTCTTCTCCCTGTGGCTGAAAAGCTCCTCCCAGAGTCACAGTGCGGATTCCATCCACTAAGGTGTACAACGGACTTGGGGCTAGCTTTTCCATTATTTTTGCATGAATAACGCCCGCTTAACGTCCATTTTACTGCTGAAATTACATATAACGCCAGATATGACCCATTTAGCCACAAAATGGAAACTGACGCCCATTTCTTGGACACTTTTCGCCGACCGTGTCTTTTGCCATGTAAGTAATGCCGGGGAAAAAAATACCGCCCGCCCACTTTTTTGGGGCAGAATCATCCAAATGGGCGAAACCAACGGCCATAATATCACCCAGCGTTACTTTCCGCACGTAATTAATGCCGAGATTCAATAATACTGACCGCCAACTTTTGTTTGTTGTAAAGATCACATTTGCCGGAACTAGCGCCCAGCGTCACTTTCAGCACCTCGCACACATCTCGCTCACAATATCGCTCTGAAAAAACAGCTCTGAAAAAGTTGCACTGTTCTGAACTAATCACAGCGGTGTGGGGGCGCCATTTTGTAAATCGCAAATCGCTTCATTGAAAAGGCTACTTCAAATTTGGGGGAGTTTGGATTGACTCTGGAGTTCTTCTCAGGTGATGTGACCTTCTGAACAGACATCTTTTCATACTGTGGACAATTGGGTTTTACTGTAGTGTCTTAGTGGGGAAATTTATTGCTTGTGAACAATCGGCATTATACTTTTATTAGAATGGGGCCAGCCATTTCTCAGTCAGCATCGATTACAACGCAGATGCTGCAGAGTGCAAATGGCACAATGTCGAATCCATAGCATTAGGTGCCAGACTGATGAGGAGGTCCAGACCATACACACCTCCGCACTTACAGGGAGAAGTGGTCTTACCTCGACTTATTCGAGAACACCTGCCTTCGGAGACTGCGCTTCCACAAAGTGGTTATCAGTGAGATATGCTAGCTCATCAGGGGAGATGTGCAGCCTGCCAGCACCTTCAGGCCATCACTGTCCGTCGAGGTCAAGGTCACCGCGGCACTGTCGTTCTACAGGTCAGGTTCCTTTCAGACCTCCGCAGTCGACATTTCCCCTATGTCTCAGCATGCCACACATTGCTGCATTAGACAAGTCACGGAAGCCCTGTACGGGCATAGGATGGACTTTATCAGCTTCCTTATGACCACGGAGGCTCAGACTAGTAGGACTGGAGCATTCTACTGAATTGTTAAGTTCTCCAAGGTGCAGGGAGCAATACACTGTACGCACATCGCCATGCAGGCACCTTCTCAGGACCCAGAGGTTTTTCGCAACAGAAAAGGATTTCACTCCCTGCAGGTCCAACTAGTTGTCGACTACAACCAGATAATTATGGCAGTGAATGCCAAATATCCGGGCAGCTTCGATGAGGCTCACATCCTGCATGAGAGCGCTGTATCTGACATGTTTACCAGTCAGCCACAAGGTCAACGCTGGTTGCTTGGGGATGAAGGATATGGCCCAGCCACCTGGCTGATGACCCCCCCTGCGTGACACCCACACCAAGGCCGAGAAGCGATACAATGAGAGCCACAGAGCCACACGCAATGTGGTCCAGAAAACAATTAGTGTGCTTAAGCAGTGCTTTAGATGCCTGGAGCACTCAGGAGGGGAGCTACAATGCAACCCTGATCCGGTAGCTCAATTTGTGGCTGTATGCTCCCATGCTGCACAACCTGGCTATCAGGAGGGGACAAGAATTGCCAGAAGGGACTGATGGATCACCTCAGGAGAGAGAGGAAGAGGAGGACGAGGGGCTGGACACTGAGCGAGGGCCAGACAATCAGGCTGACTATGCAAACATGCCCACGCCCCCCTTCCAGACCACAGGAAAGGGCCCGTGGTGGCTACGTAGCTGCAAGACTCTTATGTCAGTGGCTCATAAATGAGCGATTTGCCTGAAAGAGTGTTGCTGTTATTGACAAAGCCGACACACTGCTGTGTGTGCAGCTCAGACATCAATGGTGGGCATCACCTTGGTGTCAGTTAAAGTTTCATTTGATTCAAGTTAAGTGTAATTATACTCTTTCATGTTAAGGAATCACCAGTGTGTAACGGCCCAGCTATCTGAAACAATGCGCAACGAGATTATGTTGAATAAAAAACATTTAATACGATCATTGGTCTGAAATCATAAGTTTAAGGGGAAAAGCACCCACCCCCACCCCACATTTTAGAACATTGACATCAATCAAATGGTCAACATGTCCAGCAACACAGAACACAAATGCAAACTAACAGGGTGGCCCCTCTCCCCATAACTTACAACAAATTGCATACACCGAGATAGAGATATACAAAGCCATCACCTGTGGACATGTACCTCCCTTTCCTTCCCCCTCCCCTACTTCTTCCCACCTCTATCCCTTCCCTCCTCGCTCCTCGCCGCCTGGCCGAGGAGCTCCTCAGGCGGTGCCTCATTGGGTGGGATGAAGGCAGAGCCGGTGGTCGCATGGGTCTGGGAGCGGGAGGTACCAAGGTGACAACACTATCGGATGCAGAATCAGGATCTTGCTCCTGCCTCTCATGTGTCATTGGCACTGGGGGTGCGGAGCCTAAGGATGGAGTGCCTCGCTCTAGGACCACTGGGAGGCCTGTGTCACCAGTATTCCTGGCTATTGCCTCCAGGGCCTCCGCCATCCATGGTACGTACTCGGTCATGGTGCCGGAGATGCTGGCCAGCTGTTGGGATATGCCCCCCAATGCATCGAGGATCTGGTCAACAGTCCTTGTGTACAACTGTACCATGTCTCTGCTCTTATATGGCACTCATGCAGCAGACCTGCCGCGTTCACGAAACCTCCGCGGGGTCGGTGCCATCCTGGGGACACCTGGGGTGCCCTGTGGCGTGGTGCTTGGGCCCGATACCTGCAGAGTGCAGGTGGGAATGGCCAGAGGAGCACTAGATAGCCTTGGGGTGCAATGCCTTCTGGAGCTTCTGGAGACTGGTGATGCAGGCTTCTCAAAGTCGTCGCTCTCAGCCATGGAGAATGGACCCAGCTGATTGACGGGCGAGAATCGGACCTCCTCAGCAGCAGATGTAGTAGGATCATCCGCCGAGTCCAGCCCCGTGTCCCACCTTCTGGCCTCTGTGCTCTTGCTTTGGGATGCGCTGCTGGCTGAGCTGCAAAACACAAATGAGGCTATTAGAGGTGAAGGGGGTGCTAGGGTCACAAAGTGAGTCCTGCGCTATACACAGCATATGCACGACAAAAGCACCAATGCGATCCAAATCATCACAGACCTCACATTTCATGCCCATCAACACATTCTGCATTGCAATGATTTTCATGAGGCCAGCATTGTTATTATCTGAATGGCGGCAGATTAGGAATGGGGGAGCTGCAACGAGACCTGGGTGTCATGGTTCATCAGTCATTGAAAGTTGGCATACAGGCACAGCAGCCGGTGAAGAAGGCAAATGGTATGTTGGCCTTCATAGCTAGGGGATTTGAGTATAGGAGCAGGGAGGTCTTACTGCAGTTGTACAGGGCCTTGGTGAGGCCTGACCTGAAATATTGTGTTCAGTTTTAGTCTCCTAATCTGAGGAAGGACGTTCTTGCTATTGAGGGAGTGCAGCGAAAATTCACCAGACTGATTCCCGGGTTGGCGAGACTGACATATGAGGAGAGACTGGATCGACTGGGCCTTTATACACTGGAGTTTAGAAGGATGAGAGGGGATCTCATAGAAACTTATAAGATTCTGACGGGACTGGACAGGTTAGATGTAGGAAGAATGTTCCCGATGATGGGGAAGTCCAGAACCAGGGGTCACAGTCTTAGGATAAGGGGTAGGCCATTTAGGACTGAGATGAGGAGAAACTTCTTCACTCAGAGAGTTGTTAACCTGTGGAATTCCCGACCGCAGAGAGTTGTTGAGGCCAGTTCATTGGATATATTCAAGAGGGAGGTAGACATGGCCCTTACGGCTAAAGGGATGAAGGGGTATGGAGAGAAAGCAGGAAAGGGGTACTGAGGTGAATGATCAGCCATGATCTTATTGAATGGCGGTGCAGGCTCGAAGGGCCGAATGGCCTACTCCTGCACCTATTTTCTATGTTTCTATGACACTTTTAGAAATCTTCTATCATATATTATTGTTCGGATATGAGTGGGTGTGGCATCTATTGATTTTACATCATGCAATGGTGTATACTTTACTCACGTGGTATCACTTCAGGGTCTGCAGCTGCCTGCGTGGCCATCCTGGGGTTGCTCCCCACTAGTGTCAGCACCCGCTCCTCAATGTCAGTGAGGTCGCTGATGACTGGTGGCCCGCCACCTATTTGCCTCTGCTCGGACCTATTCCTTGATAGCTTCTTCTTAAAAAGGTAACAGGACAACATGGCATGAGATAATTGCGTGATATCATTACTAGGTGCTGTCAAAGAGACTGATACAACACATAACCGACAGATGTAATCATGCTTATTATGATAATTATCATTCTTTACCTAAAGACGTGCACCGTGACCGCAGGCTTTGAGTAAAACATTCCAGTAGAAGTGAAAGATCTCACATCTGATGATAGTTATTCATGACTCTGACAAATCAAATTATATAAATACATAAGTACATGTAAATAAATGTAATACTTACTCTTGCGGATCCGACAAGGTCGTTCCATCGCTTTCGGCATTGGTTGCCCTCACGCACCTCGTTGGTCGCTGACGAGACCACCCCTGCTATCTCAGGTCGGCATTTGGGATGGGCTTCCCACGCCCTCCCTGTATCAAATCACCCCAGCGTAACTCGACCTCCTGCAGGAGGGAGGCATTAGCCTCGTCCAAGAACCTCCTCGCTCTTTTGCGTCCTCCAATGTGCTCCTCTCCCACCTCACTGCTCTCTCCAGCTTCAGTCTCCACTGCGTGCTGTGTCACCTCCTCAACTCCCTCCATTGTAGGCACCAAATTCGGGAAAATATCTGGCTGGTAACAGCTACGTTTTTTGCCATAATTTTCTGTAAAGCTCGAAACTTTCCCTCCTACTTCCCAAAGCAGTCACACCACACCCACGCATGCCTTCACTCCTTCTCAGCTCCCTCTCTCTCTGTCTCCTCTTATGCGCATGTAATGATGATCCTTGACCTCCTGAATTGCAGGAATATAGCGTTGCCATTCCGTTGCTATGG
Organism: Pristiophorus japonicus; assembly: GCF_044704955.1. Classification (NCBI taxonomy): domain Eukaryota; kingdom Metazoa; phylum Chordata; class Chondrichthyes; family Pristiophoridae; genus Pristiophorus; species Pristiophorus japonicus. Next base: position 1,593,327 of record NW_027252668.1, on the reverse strand, counting down.
ACGGCGACACTTTATGGCAGAAGGTCAGAGAGATTTAACGCTAGCACCCATTTCAGATCGCTCGCGGTAACGCCCATTTTATAAAATGGAAACTAGGGGTTTGAAAGTGGGCGACAAGCTGGCGATCGGAAAACTCAAATTTACCGCCCACGCTGGAAATAACGCCCATTTTGGGGCGATCTGCGCAAAAGTGGAAAATCTAACCCATGATCTTCACCGTGCGACAACTACAAGAGAAATGCAGAGGACAGCACCAAACATTGTACATGGCCTTCTTTAACCTCACAAATGCCTTTAACACTGTCAACCACAAGGGACAATGGAGCGTCCTCCTATGTTTCGGCTGCCCCCAAAAGTTTATCACCATCCTCCACCTGCTCCACGATGGCATGCAGGCTGTGATAGTGACCAACGGATCCACCACAGACCCAATCCACGTCCGGACTGGGGTCAAGCAGGGCTGTGTCATCACGCTAACGCTCTTCTCGATCTTTCTCACCGCAATGCTCCAACTCACTCTCAACAAGCTCCCCGCTGGAGTGGAACTAAACTATAGAACAAATGGGAACCTGTACAACCTTCGTCGCCTCCAGGCTAGGTCCAAGATCGTCCCATCCTCTGTCATCGAGCTACAATACGTGGACGACGCTTACGTCTGGGCACATTCAGAGGCCGAACTCCAAGCCATCATGAACATTTTCACCGAGGCCTACGAAAGCATGGGCCTTACACTAAACATCCATAAGGCAAAGGTCCTCCACCAACCTGACCCTGCTACACAGTACTGACCCCCAGTCATCAAAATCCATGGTGCAGCCTTGGACAACATGGACCATTTTCCATACTTCGGGAGCCTACTATCAACAAGCGCAGACATTGATGAGGTCCAACACCGCCTCCAGTGCACCAGCACAGCCTTCGATTACCAGAGGAAGAGAGTATTTGAGGACCAGAACCTCAAATCTGGCACCAAGCTTATGGTCTAAGGACAGTAGTCATACCCACCCTCCTGTATGGCTCAAAGACGTGGACCAGATACAGTAGACAACTTAAAGCACTGGAGAAGTACCACCAGCGCTTCCTCCGCAAGGTCTTTCAATCCACTGGGAAGATCGACGCACCAACGTCAGTGTTCTCGCTCAGGCCAACATACCCAGTATCGAAGCACTGACCACACTCGACCAGCTCCGCTGGGCGGGCCATATCGTCTGCATACCCGACACGAGACTCCCAAAGCAAGCGCTCTATTCGGAACTCCCACATGGCAAACAAGCCCCAGGTGGGCAGAGGAAACATTTCAAGGACACCCTGAAAGCCTCCTTGGTAAAGTGCAACAATCCCACCGGTACCTGGCCCAAGACCACCCAAAGTGGAGGAAGAGCATCCGGGAGGGCGCTGAGCACCTCGAGTCTCGTCGCCGAGAACATGTGGAGATCAAGCACAGACAGTGGAAAGAGCATGAGGCAACCCAGATACCCCACCCACCCTTTTCTTCAACGACTGTCTGTCCTACCTGTGACAGAGACTGTAATTCCCGTATTGGACTGTACAATCACATGAGAACTCACTTTTAGAGTGGAAGCATGTCTTCCTCGATTTTGAGGGACTGCCTATGATGATGGAAAAGTTAGTGGATGGGGAGCCGATCAAGTGAGCTGTTTTGTGCTGGATGGTGTCGAGCTTCTTGAGTGTTGTTGGAGCTGCACTCATTCAGGCAAGTGGAGAGTATTCCATCACACTCCTAACTTGTGCCCTTGTAGATGGTGAAATGGCTTTAGGGAGTCAGTGGGTGAGACACTCACTGTAGAATACCCAGCCTCTGACCTGCTCTTCTTGCCACAGTATTTATGTGGCTGGTCCAGTTAAGTTTCTGGTCAATAGTGACCCTCAGGATGTTGATGGTGGGGGATTCGGCGATGGTAATGCCGTTGAATGTCATGGGGCAGTGGTTAGACTCTTGCTTGTTGGAGATGGTCATTGCCTGGCACTTGTGTGGGTGGTACAAGTGTTAATTGCCAATTATCAGCCCAAGCCTGAATAACATCCAGGACTGCACCATTATCTGAGGAGTTGTGAATGGAACTGAACACAGTGCAGTCATCAGCAAACTTCCCCACTTTAGACCTTATGATGGAGGGAAGGTCATTGATGAAACAGTTGAAGATGGTTTTGCCTAGGACACTGCCCTGAGGAACTCCTGCAATGATGTTCTGGGGCTCCACTCGAGCCTCCTCCCATCTTTCCTCATCTAAATCTATCAGCAAGATCCTCTATTCCCTTCTCCCTCATGTGCTTGTCTAGCCTCCCCTTAAATGCATCTGTGCTAGTCGCTTCAACCACTACCTGTGGTAGCGAGTTCCACATTCTCACCACTCTCTGGGTAAAGACGTTTCTCCTGAATTCCCTATTGGATTTCTTGGTGACTATCTTATATTGATGGCCTCTAGTTACGGTGTTCCCCACAAGTGGAAACACTCGCTCTATATCCACTCCAACAAAACATTTCATGATTTTAAAGACCTCTATTAATTCAGCCCTCAGCCTTCTTTTTTCAAGAGAAAAAAGACCCAGCCTGTCCTGATATGTATACCATCGCAGTGCACCAGTGCAGCCTTCTGTCGCCTGAGGAAAATAGTGTTCGAAGACCAGACCCTCAAATCTGCCACCAAGCTTATGGTCTACAGGGCTGTAGTAATACCCGCCCTCCTGTATGGCTCAGAGACATGGACCACGTACAGTAGACACCTCAAGTCGCTGGAGAACTAACACCAACGATGTCTCCGCAAGATCCTGCAAATCCCCTGGGAGAACAGACACACCAACGTTAGTGTCCTCGACCAGGCCAACATCCCCAGCATTGAAGCACTGACTACATTCGATCAGCTCTGCTGGGCAGGCCATATTGTTTGCATGCCAGACACGAGACTCCCAAAGCAAGCGCTCCACTCGGAATTCCTTCATGGCAAGCGAGCCAAAGGTGGGCAGAGGAAACGTAACAGGGACACCCTCAAAGCCTCCCTGGTAAAGTGCAACATCCCCACTGACACCTGGGAGTCCCTGGCCAAAGACCGTCCTAAGTGGAGGAAGTACATCTGGGAGGGCGCTGAGCACCTCGAGTCTTGTCGCCGAGAGCATGCAGAAATCAAGCGCAGGCAGCGGAAGGAGTGTGCGGCAAACCAACCCTTTCCCTCAACGACTATCTGTCCTACCTGTGACCGGGCCTGTGGTTCATGTATTGGACTGTTCAGTCACCTAAGGACTCATTTTTAGAGTGGAATCAAGTCTTCCTCGATTCCGAGGGACTGCCTATGATGATGACACACGCATATCTGGTATCATCCTTGTAAATCTTCTCTGCACCCTCTCCAGTGCCTCTATATTTTTTTAATAATATGGCAACCAGAACTGTACGCAGTGCTCCAAGTATGGATACAGGTTTAGCATAACTTCCCTACTTTTCAATTCTATCCCTCTAGAAATAAACCCTGGTGCTTGGTTTGCTTTTTTTATGGCCTTGCTAACCTGTGTGTCAACTTTTAGTGATTTGTGTAATTGTACTCCGAGATCCCTTTGTTCCTCCACCCCACCCAGACTCGCGCCCTCCTAGTAATAAGTGACCTCCCTATTCTTCCTTGTTGACAGTGTCAGCTGCAGGTCAGTGGGTAGCACCCCTGTCTCTGAGGCAGAAGGTTGTGGGTTAAGTCCCACAGCACAAAAAATCTCTGCTGACACTCCCAGTGCAGTGCTGAGGGAGCGCTGCACTGTCAGAGGTGCTGTCTTTCGGATGAGGTCCCATCTGTTCTCTCAAGTGGATGTTAAAGATCCCATGGCCACTATTTCGAAGAAGAGCAGGGGGGAGTTATCCCCGGTGTCCTGGCCAATTTTTATCCCTCAATCAAATCACCAAAAAACAGATTATCTGGTCATCATCATATTGCAGTATGTGGGTGCTCACTTATGCGCAAATTGGCTGCCGCGTTTCCACATTACAACAGTGACTACACTCCAAAAGAGCTCCCTATCTCTGTAACCTCCTCCAGCCCCTACACCCCTCCCGATCTCTGTAACCTCCTCCAGCCCCTACATCCCTCCCTATCTCTGTAACCTCCTCCAGCCCCTACACCCCTCCCTATCTCTGTAACCTCCTCCAGCCCCGATACCCCTCCCTATCTCTGTAACCTCCTCCAGCCCCTACACCCCTCCCGATCTCTGTAACCTCCTCCAGCCCCTACACCCCTCCCTATCTCTGTAACCTCCTCCAGCCCCTACATCCCTCCTATCTCTGTAACCTCCTCCAGCCCCTACACCCCTCCCTATCTCTGTAACCTCCTCCAGCCCCTACACCCCTCCCTATCTCTGTAACCTCCTCCAGCCCCTACATCCCTCCCTATCTCTGTAACCTCCTCCAGCCCCTACACCCCTCCCTATCTCTGTAACCTCCTCCAGCCCCGACACCCCTCCCTATCTCTGTAACCTCCTCCAGCCCCGACACCCCTCCCTATCTCTGTAACCTCCTCCAGCCCCTACACCCCTCCCTATCTCTGTAACCCCCTCCAGCCACACCACCGCCCCCCCACTGCCCCCACATCCCCCCGCCCCTGCCGAGATGTCTGCGATCCTCTAATTCTGCCCTCTTGACCATCCCTGATTGTAATCGCTCAACCATTGGCGACCATGCCTTCTGTTACCTAGGTCCCAAACTCCCTGCCTCACCCTCCCCGCTTTTCCACCTCTCTTTCCTCCTTCAAGACTCTCCTTAAAACCTACCTCTTTAACCAAGCTTTTGGTCATCTACCCTAGTTTCTTCTTATGTGGCTCAGTGTCAAATTTATCTGTTTTTTCTTACAACACTGCTGTGAAACGCTTTGGGTCGTTTTACGACATTAAAGATGCTATATATATACAAGTTGTTGTTATCACATTGCTGTTTGTGGGAGCTTTCTCTGCACAAATTGGCTGCCGTGTTTCCCACATTACAACAGTGACTACACTCCAAAAAGTATTTCATTGGCCATAAAGAGCTTCGAGATGTCCGGTGGTCATGAAAGGCGCTATATAAATCCAAGTCTTTCTTTCTTTCCTGCAATAACCTCACATGAGCTGTGAAGTGCTCGGGGATGTCCCGAGGCTGTGGAAATGGGCGACCCGTCTTTCATTTTGCCCGTTACTTACCTGCTCCTGTTTTTCACTCACAGGACAAGGGGGCGGAGCGATCAGCTCGTTCCAGCTCGAGATGGCGCAGGAAGGATTCAGCACACTGGTCACTTCCGTGAGTACTGGCTGTTAAACCTGAATGTTCTGCAGCCTCTCCGTTAGCTCAGTGTCTGCTGCTATTCACAGCGGTGTGACAGCGGTGAGGGGAAGCGTCACACCAGATGTCACACCTCAGTAACTCCACCAATCTCAGATTTAAGATGCTTAATTGAGCTGGCGTCAACTTAAGGCAGGTTGGTGGAATGGACGGACACGTGGCAGATGAAATGTAACGCAGAAAAGTGCAAAGTGATACATTTTGGTAGGAAAAACGAGGAGAGGCAATATAAACATAAGAACATAAGAAATAGGAGCAGGAAGGGGCCATTTGGCCCCTCGAGCCTGCTCTGCCATTCAATAAGATCACGGCTGATCTGATCTTGGGCTCAGCTCCACTTCCCCGCCCGCACCCCATAACCCTTCACTCCCTTATCGCTCAAAAATCTGTCTATCTCCACCTTAAATATATTCAATGACCCAGCCTCCACAGCTCTCTGGGGCAGAGAATTCCACAGATTTACAACCCTCTGAGAGAAGAAATTCGTCCTCATCACAGTTTTATTCTGAAACGAAATGGTATAATTCTAGAAGGGGTGTATGAACAGAGAGATCTGGGGATACATGTGCACAAATCGTTGAAGATGGCAGGGCAGGTTGAGAAAGCAGTTAAAAAAAAGTGAACGTGATCCTGGGCTTCATAAATAGAGGCACAGAGTACAAAAGCAAGGAAGTTATGATGAACTTTTATAAAACACTGGTTAGGCCCCAACTGGAGTAACGTGTCCAATTCTGGGCCCCGCACTTTAGGAAGGATGTGAAGGCCTTGGAGAGGGTGCAGAGGGGATTGACCTGAATGGTTCCAGGGATAAGGGACTTCAGTTACATGGGGAGTCTGGAGAAGGTGGGATTGTTCTCCTTGGAGCAGAGAAGGTTGAGAGATTTGAGATGGGTGTTAAAAATCATGAGGGTGTCTAGACAGACTAGATAGAAACTAAGGGCACAAATTTAAGGTGACTGGCAGAAGAACCAAAGGCAACATGAAGGAAAACGTTTTAACGCAGCGAGTGGTTGGATCTGGAATGCACGGTCTGAAAGGGTGGTGGAGACAGACTCCATCGCGGCTTGTGACAGGGAATCGGACGAGTAGCTGAAGGAAAATAATTTTCAGGGCTACGCGGAAAGGGCGGGAGAGCGGGACTAATTGAAGTGCTCTTGCAGAGAGCCGGCACGGTCCGAATGGCCTCCTTCTGTGCTGTGACCGTTCTATGATTCTGGTGCTTTTTGTGAGTTCCACACTTCTACCATCCTTTTGTGTGAAGAAGTGTTTCCTAATTTCTCTCCCGAACGGCCTGGCTCTGATTTTAAGGTTGTGTCCCCTTGTCCTAGACTACCCCGACGCCCGCCCCCCTCCCCCCAATCAGCGGAAAAAGCTTCCCTCTATCCACCCTATCAATTCCTTTCAGAATCCTGAAAACCGCACTCAAATCCACCCCTTAACCTTCGACATTCCAGGGAATGCAAGCCACGTTTGTGTAACATCTCCTCGTAATCCTACTCTCGGAGCCCTGGTAACAATCCGCACTCCCTTCCAAGGCCAACATATCCTTTCTAAAGTGTGGTGCCCAGAGCTCTACACAGTACTCCAGACACTGTCTGTACAACCCTCTGAGATCTCTGTGCTCCTCCAATTCTGGCCTACTGTCCATCCCTATCTCCCCGCCCCCGATTTCCATCGCTCCACCATTGGTGGCCGTGCCTTCAGCTTTCTGGGCCCTCAGCTCTGAAATTCCCTCCCTGAACCTCTCCCCCTTTCTCTCCTTCTTTAAGACACATCTTTGACCAAGCCGAAGCTCTTGGTCACCTGTCAGTAATATCTCCTTATGTGGCTCGGTGTCAAATTTTGTTTTATTACGCTCCTGTGAAGCGCTTTGAGGTGTTTTACTACATTAAAGGCGCTATATAAATGCACGTGTTGTTTCTTCCTCATTGCGTTTTAGGAGGCGATTGTTCTCGGAGCTGTGGGAGCCTATGATTGGTCAGGGGGATTGGCGGAGTTCAAGGGAGGAGCCAGAACCTTTATCAACTTGACAGCAAGCCACATAGATATGAAGAATGCCTACCTGGGTAAGAGAATGTTTTTCGTTAAGGTTGGTTATTCACGGAGGGAGCTGTACTGTGGTGTCCCCAAGGTTCCGTACTAGGACCACTACTGTTCTTCATATACATTAATTGACTTGGGAATGTACAGGGCTCAATTTCAAATTTTGCAGATGGCGCGAAAGTTGGAAAGAAAGACTTGCATTTATATAGCGTCTTTCACGACCACCGGATGTCTCAAAGCGTTTTACAGCCAATTGGAGTGTCGTCACTGTTGTAATGTAGGAAATGCAGCAGCCAACTTGCGCACAGCAAGCTCCCACAACAGCAATGTGATGATGACCAGATAATCTATGTTTGTTACGTTAATTGAGGGATAAATATTGGCCAGGACAACAGGAATAACTCCCCTCCTGTTCTTCGAAATAGTGCCGTGGGATCATTTATGTCCACTTGAGAGGGCAGATACGGTTTCGGTTTAACATCTCATCCAAAAAGACGGCACCTCCGACAGTGCAGCACTCCCTCAGCACTGCCCCTCCGACAGTGTGGCACTCCCTCAGTACTGCCCCTCCGACAGTGCGGCGCTCCCTCAGTACTGCCCCTCCAACAGTGCGGCACTCCCTCAGTGCTGCCCCTCCGACAGTGCAGCACTCCCTCAGTACTGCCCCTCTGACAGTGCGGCACTCCCTCAGTACTGCCCCTCCAACAGTGCAGCATTCTCTCAGTACTGCCCCTCCGACAGTGCAGCACTCCCTCAGTACTGCATTGGAGTGTTAACCTAGATTTATGTGCTCAAGTTCCAGGAGTGGATTTGAACCCACAACCTTCTGACTCAGAGGCAAGGGTGCTGCCCACTGAGCCACAGTTGACAGTGTGGTAAACAGTGAGGAGGATAGTGATAGACTTCAGGAGGACATAGTCAGGCTGGGAGAATGGGCGGACACATGGCTGATGACATTCAATGCAGAAAAGTGCAATGTGATACATTTGGTGGGAAGAGGCAATATAAACTAAAGTGTACAATTCTAAAGAGAGTGCACGAACAGAGAGACCTGTGGGTATGTGTATGCACAATCGTTGAAGGTGGCAGGGCAGGTTGAGAACTCGGTTAAAACAGCATTCCGATTCTGGACTTCATAAATAGAGGCATAGAGGACAAAAAACAGAAAGTTCCGCAAAATCTTTATAAAACACTGGTTCGCCCCAGCTGGAGTATTGTGTCCAATTCTGGGCCCCGCACTTTAGGAAGGATGTGAAGGACTTGGAGAGGGAGCAGAGGGGATTGACCAGAATGGTACCAAGGGTGGGGAACTTCAGTTACATGGGGAGACTGGAGAAGCTGGGATTGTTCTCCTTAGAGCAGAGAAGGTTAAGGGGATTGACCAGAATAGTTCCAGGGATGGGAAACTTCAGTTACATGGGGAGACTGGAGAAGCTGGGGTTGTTCTCCTTAGAGCAGAGAAGGTTAAGGGGAGATTGACCAGAATGGTACCAGGGATGGGGAACTTCAGTTACATGGGGAGACTGGAGAAGCTGGGGTTGTTCTCCTTAGAGCAGAGAAGGTTGAGGGGAGACTGACCAGAATGGTACCAGGGATGGGGAACTTCAGTTACATGGGGAGACTGGAGAAGCTGGGATTGTTCTCCTTAGAGCAGAGAAGGTTAAGGGGAGATTGACCAGAATGGTACCAGGGATGGGGAACTTCAGTTACATGGGGAGACTGGAGAAGCTGGGGTTGTTCTCCTTAGAGCAGAGAAGGTTGAGGGGAGACTGACCAGAATGGTACCAGGGATGGGGAACTTCAGTTACATGGGGAGACTGGAGAAGCTGGGATTGTTCTCCTTAGAGCAGAGAAGGTTAAGGGGAGATTGACCAGAATGGTACCAGGAATGGGGAACTTCAGTTACATGGGGAGACTGGAGAAGCTGGGAATGTTCTCCTTGGAGCAGAGAAGGTTCAGGGGAGATTTAATGGAGGTGTTCAGAATTGAAAAAGGATAAAAAAGGAGAAACAGGAGGGTCGGTAACCAGAGGACACAGATTTAAGATGATTGACAAAAGATCCAGAGGCGACATCAGGAAAAATCATTTTAGGCAGCGAGTGGTTAGGATCTGGAATTCACTGCCTGGGTTATGGTCCCCTGTCCCTGACATCTTCTGTGGCTCGATGTCTGATCTGATCTGATTCACACTCCTGTGAAACACCTTGGGACGTTTTCCTACGTTAAAGGTGCTATATAAATGCAAGTTGTGGTTGTTATTGCACATTGGGTGGTGACATCACGGTCCAAAACTTATCCACCTCGCTCATTTTCTTTCTTTCCTTTTAAATAAGAGCAGGAGTCGGCCATTCGGCCCCTCGAGCCTTTTCTGCCATTCAGTAAGATCAAGGCTGATCTTCGACCTCAACTCCACTTTCCAGCCCGACGCCCATATCCCTCGGTTCCCCTAGAGTCCAAAAATCTATTGGTCTCAGCCTTGAACGTACTCAAAGACTGGGCCTCCACAGCCCTCTGGGGCAGAGAATTCCAAAGATTCACCACCCTCTGATTGAAGAAATTCCTCCTCATCTCAGACTTAAATGGCCGACTCGTGGGTCTGTGATCATTGGTTCGAGACACCCCCAGCCAGAGGAAACAGCCTCTCAGCATCTACCCTGTCAATTCCCCTCAGAATCACATATGTTTGACTGAGATCACCACTGAACTGTAGCTCAGTGGGTAGCACTCTCACCTCTGAGTCAGAAGGTGGTGGGTTCAAGTCCCACTCCAGAGACTGAAACACAAAAATTCAAAGTTGACACTCCAGTGCAGTGCTGAGGGAGCACCGCACTGTCGGAGGGGCAGTGCTGAGGGAGCACCGCACTGTCGGAGGGGCAGTGCTGAGGGAGCGCCCCACTGTCGGAGGGGGAGTGCTGCACTGTAGGAGGGGCAGTACTGAGGGAGTACTGCACTGTCGGAGGGGCAGTGCTGAGGGAGTGCTGCGCTGTCGGAGGCGCAGTACTGGGGGAGTGCTGCACTGTCGGAGAGGTAGTACTGAGGGAGCGCTGAACTGGCCGAGGTGTTCTAAGGTGACACTATTAGAAGAAGAGCAGGGGGGGATTGTCCTGGGACCAATAATTATCCCATTAATCAATGTCACTAAAAAACAGATGATCTGGTCACTATCACATTGCTGTTAGTGGGATCTTGCCATGCGCAAATTGGCGTTTCCGACATTACAACACTTCCCAAAAAAGTAATAGGCTGTGAAGCGCGTTGGGATGTCCTGAGGTGGTGAAGGTACTGTAGAAATGCCAGTTTTTTTCTCTCTCGCTCCATTTTCTCAAGGTCAGAGTTCAGGACCATTCTCCTCACTCCGATGCTCATGGACTCTGCTTGCTGCTGACAGGGAGAGTGTCTGCCACCAGCCCATACCCTCGCCGAGGTCAGTCTCTGCTTGCTGCTGACAGGGAGAGTTTCTACCACCAGCCCATACCCTCGCCGAGATCAGAGTCTACTTGCTGCTGACAGGGAGAGTGTCTGCCACCAGCCCATACCCTCGCCGAGGTCAGAGTCTGCTTGCTGCTGACAGGGAGAGTGTCTACCACCAGCCCATACCCTCGCCGAGATCAGAGTCTACTTGCTGCTGACAGGGAGAGTGTCTGCCACCAGCCCATACCCTCGCCGAGGTCAGTCTCTGCTTGCTGCTGACAGGGAGAGTGTCTGCCACCAGCCCATACTCTCGCCGAGATCAGAGTCTACTTGCTGCTGACAGGGAGAGTGTCTGCCACCAGCCCATACCCTCGCCGAGGTCAGTCTCTGCTTGCTGCTGACAGGGAGAGTGTCTGCCACCAGCCCATACCCTCGCCGGGGTCAGTCTCTGCTTGCTGCTGACAGGGAGAGTGTCTGCCACCAGCCCATACCCTCGCCGAGGTCAGTCTCTGCTTGTTGCTGACAGGGAGAATGTCTGCCACCAGCCCATACCCTCGCCGAGGTCAGTCTCTGCTTGCTGCTGACAGGGAGAGTGTCTGCCACCAGCCCATACTCTCGCCGAGATCAGAGTCTACTTGCTGCTGACAGGGAGAGTGTCTGCCACCAGCCCATACCCTCGCCGAGGTCAGTCTCTGCTTGCTGCTGACAGGGAGAGTGTCTGCCACCAGCCCATACCCTCGCCGAGGTCAGTCTCTGCTTGTTGCTGACAGGGAGAGTGTCTGCCACCAGCCCATACCCTCGCCGAGGTCAGAGTCTGCTTGCTGCTGACAGGGAGAGTGTCTGCCACCAGCCCATACCCTCACCGAGGTCAGAGTCTACTTGCTGCTGACAGGGAGAGTGTCTGCCACCAGCCCATACCCTCGCCGAGGTCAGAGTCTGCTTGCTGCTGACAGGGAGAGTGTCTTCCACCAGCCCATACCCTCGCCGAGGTCAGAGTCTTCTTGCTGCTGACAGGGAGAGTGCCACCAGCCCATACCCTCGCCGAGGTCAGAGTCTGCTTGCTGTTGACAGGGAGAGTGTCTACCACCAGCCCATATCCTCGCCGAGGTCAGAGTCTGCTTGCTGTTGACAGGGAGAGTGTCTACCACCAGCCCATACCCTCGCCGAGGTCAGAGTCTGCTTGCTGCTGACAGGGAGAGTGTCTACCACCAGCCCATATCCTCGCCGGGGTCAGAGTCTACTTGCTGCTGACAGGGAGAGTGTCTGCCACCAGCCCATATCCTCGTCGAGGTCAGAGTCTGCTTGCTGCTGACAGGGAGAGTGTCTGCCACCAGCCCATATCCTCGCCGAGGTCAGAGTCTGCTTGCTGCTGACAGGGAGAGTGTCTGCCACCAGCCCATACCCTCGCCGGGGTCAGTCTCTGCTTGCTGCTGACAGGGAGAGTGTCTTCCACCAGCCCATACCCTCACCGAGGTCAGAGTCTGCTTGCTGCTGACAGGGAGAGTGTCTACCACCAGCCCATACCCTCACCGAGGTCAGAGTCTGCTTGCTGCTGACAGGGAGAGTGTCTGCCACCAGCCCATATCCTCGCCGGGGTCAGAGTCTGCTTGCTGCTGACAGGGAGAGTGTCTGCCACCAGCCCATACCCTCGCCGGGGTCAGTCTCTGCTTGCTGCTGACAGGGAGAGTGTCTTCCACCAGCCCATACCCTCGCCGGGGTCAGTCTCTGCTTGCTGCTGACAGGGAGAGTGTCTTCCACCAGCCCATATCCTCGCCGGGGTCAGTCTCTGCTTGCTGCTGACAGGGAGAGTGTCTTCCACCAGCCCATATCCTCGCCGAGGTCAGAGTCTGCTTGCTGCTGACAGGGAGAGTGTCTTCCACCAGCCCATATCCTCGCCGAGGTCAGGCTTCCCCAAAACGATGAGACTGTTTTAGCAGAACTTTATTTCTGAAAAGGGAACTGTTCGAGGAATTGGTTCCACGAAGTTCTGGTTCTTCTGGCCACTTCCCTCCGCGCACCAGTTCAACAGTCTCATGCGGTTGATCCGAAAATAGCTCCTTGCCTGGGGACTACAACTGAACGGCAGAGGAGGAGTCCATTGGGCCCATCGTGCCTGTGCCGGCACTTTGAAAGAGCTCTCCAATTGGTCCCCACAGCCCTGCACACATTTTTTCCCCCTTAAAGTATTTAGTCAATTCCCCTTTCGAAAGTAACTATTGGAAGCAACATTGACGGGCAGATGGGGAAATTGGTTTAACTAATCGTCCAAAAGATAGTGCGGCGTTCCCTCAATACTGCTCCTCCGACAGTGCAGCACTCCCTCAGTACTGCCCCTCCGACAGTGCGGCACTCCCTCAGTACTGCCCCTCCGACAGTGCGGCACTCCCTCAGTACTGCCCCTCCGATAGTGCGGCGTTCCCTCAATACTGTCCCTCCGACAGTGCGGCACTCCCTCAGTACTGCCCCTCCGACATTGCAGTACTCCCTCAGTACTGCCCCCTCGGACAGTGCGCCGCTCCCTCAGTACTGCCCCTCCGACAGTGCAGCACTTCATCAGTACAGCCCCGCCGACAGTGCAGCGCTCCCTCAGTACTGCCTCTCCGACATTGCAGCACTCCCTCATTACTGACCCTCCAACAGTGTGGCGTTCCCTCAGTACTGACCCTCCGACAGTGCGCCGCTCCCTCAGCACTGGCGACCGGGGAGTGTCGGTTTGGATTATGGTGGCTTGAGTCTCCGGAGTGGAAGCTTGAAACCATGACCTTCTGACTCAGATGTGAGAGCAAGGCAACTGAGTCAGAGGTTACACAATGGTCGCCCATCGACAGTCGGCGTCGTGTATAAATAAAGAGTCAGACTGAACACTGTGAGCTCAAAGTAAAGTGTGACCTTAGTCTTTTATTGCAGGTCTCCAGAGAGCCTCTCCAACCTGTGAGGCCTCCTTAAGTACAGGTGCTCCCAAGGGATTGTGGGATCACGTGGGTCTCCAGGGGATGAGCCCTTTGGTGGTTAAACGAGGTATTTACAGTTTGACATATATAACAGTCGGGATTTTAATTTGACTGTTTTGCAGGCTACACGGTGAAAGAAGCCAGGAAAGGTTCTGAGAAGTACTACATCGCTGGAGCCCCTCGCTACCAGCATAAAGGCAAAATCTTTGTTTTCGTCCAGGGCAGCGGTGGAGTTGTGAGGGAAAAGATTGAGGGGAAACAGGTCAGTATTGGTGTGAATGTTGGATTTTTATCGCATGTTGCTCGACAGTGCCTCGTAACACTATAGCATGCTTGGCGTCTAGGGAACGTAGATTTGCTGCGCCATTATTGTCAATCTGTGTCCTGTGGTCACCGTCCTTTCGACCAATGGAAACAGTTCCACCTTTTTCCCACTTACTAAACTGCACGCAATTAAGAACGCCTCCTTTCAAACTTCCCTTAACCTTCTCTGCTCTAAGGTGAACAATCCCAGCTTCTCCAGTCTCTCCTCATCACTTATAATGTATCCCCGTTGCCCTTCCATGGGGTATCAGGGGATATTGAGTGGCTCAGTGGTCAGCCCTCTCGCCTCTGAGCCAGAAGGTTGTGAGTCCGACTCCCTACTCCAGGGACTTGAGCACAAAAATCTAGGCTAGCATTCCTAGTGCAGTGCTGAGGGAGTGCTGCACTGTCGGAGGGGCAGTACTGAGGGAGTGCTGCACTGTCGGAGGGGCAGTGCTGAGGGACTGCTGCACTGTCGGAGGGGCAGTACTGAGGGAGCGCCGCACTGTCGGAGGGGCAGTACTGAGGGAGTGCTGCACTGTCGGAGGGGCAGTACTGAGGGAGCGCCGCACTGTGGGAAGGTCAGTACTGAGGGAGTACGGCACTGTCGGAGGGGCAGTACTGAGGGAGTGCGGCACTGACAGAGGGGCAGTACTGAGGGAGTGCCGCACTGTCGGAGGGGCAGTACTGAGGGAGCGCTGCACCGTCGGAGGGCCAGTACTGAGGAAGTGCTGCATTGTCGGAGGGACAGTACTGAGGGAGTGCTACATTGTCGGAGGGGCAGTACTGAGGGAGCGCCGCCCTGTCGGAGGGACAGTACTGAGGGAGTGCCGCACTGTCGGAGGGGCAGTACTGAGGGAGCGCTGCACCGTCGGAGGGCCAGTACTGAGGAAGTGCTGCATTGTCGGAGGGACAGTACTGAGGGAGTGCTACATTGTCGGAGGGGCAGTACTGAGGGAGCGCCGCCCTGTCGGAGGGACAGTACTGAGGGAGTGCCGCACTGTCGGAGGGGCAGTACTGAGGGAGTGCCGCACTGTCGGAGGGGCAGTACTGAGGGAGCGCTGGACTGATGAAGGGGCAGTACTGAGGGAGTGCTACATTGTCGGAGGGGCAGTGCTGAGGGAGTGCCGCACTGTCGGAGGGGCAGTACTGAGGGCCATCGGCTGGGATTGTTTTCTTTAGAACAGAGGAGACTGAGGGGAGACCTTATCGAGGTGTATAAAATTATGAGGGGCTATGATAGAGAGGATAGGAAGGACCCATTCCCCTGAGCAGATAGGTCAACAACCAGGGGACATAGATTTAAAGTAATTAGTGGAAGGATTAGAGGGGAGATGAGGAAACATTTCTTCATCCAGACGGTGGTGGGGGTCTGGAACTTACTGCCTGAAAGGGTGGTAGAGGCTCTCACCACATTTAAAACTTGGATGTGCACTTGAAGTGCTGTAACCTGCAGGGCTACGGACCAAAAGCTGGAAAGTGGGATTAGGCCGGGTTAGCTCTTGGTCGGTCGACATGGACACGTTGGGCTGAATGGCCACCTTCCATGCTGTAAATTTCTATGATTCTGTGATACCCTCTGTGATTTATAGGAACGGATGTTAACTTCACGTACCAGGAATTCCTTTGGGAGGTCGAGAGAGAGAGAGAGAGAGAAAGAGAGAGAGGGAGAGAGTCATCTGGTCATGCGCCAGATATCAAGCTCTGGAACTCCCTGCCTAAACCTCTCCGCCTCTCCACCTCTCTTTCCTCATTCAAGATGCTCCTTAAAACCTCCCTCTTTGACTAAGATTTTGGTTACCTGCGCTTATTTTTACTTATGTGGCTCGGTGTCAAATTCTTATCGCATAATACTCCTGTGAAGCACTTTGGGGCGTTTCACTACGTTAAAGGCACTATATAAATACAAGTTGTTGTTGTTGTCAGATTGGGTCGTATTTCGGGTCGGAGCTGTGCCCGGTGGACCTGAACACAGATGGACAGACAGACCTGGTGCTGGTCGGTGCTCCCATGTACCACGACCAGGAGATTGGCGGGATGGTGCACGTCTATAAACTGAGCAGTGGGGTAAGTCACCGTGCTGGACCTCCTTAGTGGGCTGAGCCCCGTGGAGGGGAGGGGGGAGAGGAGGGGAGGAGGGGGGAGATGAAGGGAGGGTGGAGGAGAGGAGAGGGGAGGAGAGGGAAGGGAAGCGGAGGGAAGGGGAGGGGAGGAGAGAGCAGGGGAGGGAAGTGAACAGGGAGGAGAGGGGAGGGGAGGGGAGGAGAGAGAATGGGACAGAATAAGAGGAGAGGGAAGGGGAGGGGAGGAGAGAGGGGAGGGGAGGAAAGGAAAAGAGGAGAGGGAAGGGGAGGAGAGGAGAGGGGAGGAGGGTTGGGGAGTGTTGTGGATGGGAGGGGAGGATGGGAGAGTGTTGTGGAATGTTGGGAGGGTTGGTGTGTGGATGGGAGGGGAGTGGTGAGAAGGGGAGGAGAGGAGAGCAGAGGGGAGGAGGGTTGGAGAGCATTGTGGAGAAGAGTGTTGTGGAGTGGAGGAGAAGGGAGGGTTGGGGAGTGTATGGGAGGGGAGGGGAGGAGGAGAGGGGAGTAGGGTTGTGGAGTGTTGTGAATGGGATGGGAGGGTTGGAGAGTGTTGTGGAGTCGAGGGGAGGGGAGGGTTAGGGAAGGTTGAGTGCTGGGGTGGAGAGCTGGTGGGTCTTTTTCTTTTCTTATCAGTAGGTAAGCTTTGGCATTGTTGCCAAATTAAGATAACTTAAGTGTTAAGTCATGGCAGGAGAGCCCAGACCCGTGTCATGCTCCTCCTCTGCTTCCAGTTTCCCTGACTGTGTGTGCAGGAAGTGTGTCCAGCTGCAGCTCCTGACAAACCGCATTGCGGCACTGGAGCTGCGCATGGATTCGCTCTGAAGCATCCGCGATACTGAGAATGTTGTGACTAGCACGTTTAGTGAGTTGGTCACATCACAGGTAAAGGTTACACAAGCAGATAGGGAATGGATGACCAGCAGGAAGTGCAGTGGAAGGAAGGTAGTGCAGAGGTCCCCTGCGGTCATCTCCCTCCAAAACAGATTTACCATTTTGGGTACTGTTGGGGGAGATGGTTCATCAGGGGAAGGCAGCAACAGCCAAATTCATGGCACCATGGGTGGCTCTGCTGCACAGGAGGGCAGGAAAAAGAGTGGGGGAGCTATAGTGGTAGTGGATTATATTGTAAGGGGAATAGATAGGCGTTTCTGCGGCCGCAATCAAGACTCCAGGATGGTATGTTGCCTCCTTGGTGCAAGGGTCAAGAATGTCTTGGAGCAGCTGCAGGGCATTCTGGGAGGGGAGGGTGAACAGCCAGTTGTCGTGGTGCATATACGTACCAACGATATAGACAAAAAAGGAGATGAGGTCCTACAAGCTGAATTTAGGGAGCTAGGAGTTAAATTTTAAAAGTAGGCCCTCAAAGGTAGTAATCTCAGGATCCCTGGCTTGAGGAATGGTGCAAGAGGGAGGGATTCAAATTCCTGAGACATTGGAACCGGTTCTGGAGGAGGTGGGACCAGTACAAATCAGGCGGTCTGCACCTGGGCAGGACCGGAACTGATGTCCTAGGGGGAGTGTTTGCTAGTGCTGTTGGGGAGGGTTTAAACTAATATGGCAGGGGGATGGGAACCTCTGCAGCGAGACAGAGGGAAGTAAAATGGGGGCAGAACCAAAAGGTAGAAAGGAGATAAGGAAAAGTGGAGGGCAGAGAAACCCAAGGCAAAAATAATTCTAAAAGGACAAAGAGTGCTAAAAAAAACTCTGTGTCTCAATGCGAGGAGCATTCATAATAAGGTGGATGAATTAACTGCGCATTTAGCTGTTAATGGATATGGTGTAATTGGGATTGCGGAGACATGGTGACCAAGGCTGGGGACTCAACATCCAGAGGTATTCAATATTCAGGAAGGATAGACAGAAAGGAAAAGGAGGTGGGGTAGTGTTGCTGGTTAAAGAGGAGATTAACGCAATAGTAAGAAAGGACATTATTTTGGATGATGTGGAATCTGTATGGGTGGAGCTGTGGAACACCAAAGGGCAGAAAACGCTAGTGGAAGTTGTGTACAAACCACCAAACAGCAGTCGTGAGGTTGGGGATGGCATCAAACAGGAAATTAGGAATGCGTGCAATAAAGGTACAGCAGTTACCGTGCGTGATTTTAATCTACATATAGATTGGGGTAACCAAACTGGTAGCAATGCGGTGGAGGAGGATTTCCTGAAGTGTATTAGGGATGGTTTTCTAGACCAATATGTCGAGGAACCAACGAGAGGGCTGACCATCCTAGACTGGGTGATGTGTAATGAGAAGGGACTAATTAGCAATCTTGTTGTGCAAGGCCCCTTGGGGAAGAGTGACCATAATATGGTAGAATTCTTCATTAAGCTGGAGAGTGACACAGTTAATTCAGAGACTAGGGTCCTGAACTTAAAGAAAGATAACTTCGATGGGATGAGACGTGAATTGGCTAGGATAGACTGGCGAATGATACTTAAAGGGTTGACGGTGGATAGGCAATGGCAGACATTTAAAGATCACATGGATGAACTTCAACAATTGTACATCCCTGTCTGGCATAAAAATAAAACGGGGAAGGTGGCTCAATTGTGGCTAACAAGGGAAATTAAGGATAGTGGTAAATCCAAGGAAGAGGCATATAAATTGACCAGAAAAAGCAGCAAACCTGAGAATTGGGAGAAATTTAGAATTCAGCAGCAGAGGACAAAGGGTTTAATTAGGAGGGGGTAAATAGAGTATGAGAGTAAGCTTGCAGGGAACATAAAAACTGACTGCAAAAGCTTCTATCGATATGTGAAGAGAAAAAGATTAGTGAAGACAAATGTCGGTCCCTTGCAGTCAGAATCTGGTGAATTTATAATGGGGAACAAAGAAATGGCAGACTATTTGAACCAATACTTTGGTTCTGTCTTCACTAAGGAAGACACAAATAACCTTCCGGAAGTACTAGGGGACCGAGGGTCTAGTGAGAAGGAGGAACTTAAAGAAATCCTTATTAGTCAGGAAATTGTGTTCGGGAAATTGATGGGATTGAAGGCCGATAAATCCCCAGGGCCTGATAGTCTGCATCCCAGAGTACTTAAGGAAGTGGCCCTAGAAATAGTGGATGCTCATTTTCCAACATTCAATAGACTCTGGATTAGTTCCTATGGACTGGAGGGTAGCTAATGTAACCCCACTTTTTAAAAAAGAAGGGAGAGAGAAAACAGGTAATTATAGACCAGTTAGCCTGACAACAGTAGTGGGGAAAATGTTGGAATCAATTATTAAAGATGTAATAGCAGCGCATTTGGAAAGCAGTGACAGGATCGGTCCAAGTCAGCATGGATTTATGAAAGAGAAATCATGCTTGACAAATCTTCTAGAATTTTTTGGGCATGTAACTAGTAGAGTGGACAAGGAAGAACCAGTGAATCTGGTGTATATGGACTTTCAAAAGGCTTTTGACAAGGCCCCACACAACAGATTAGTGTGTAAAATTAAAGCACATGGTATTGGGGGTAATGTACTGACGTGGATTGAGAACTGGTTGGCAGACAGGAAGCAAAGAGTAGGAATAAATGGGTCCTTTTCAGAATGGCAGGCAGTGACTAGTGGGGTATCGCAAGGTTCAGTGCTGGGACCCCAACTATTTACAATATACATTAATGATTTAGACGAAGGAATTGAATGTAATATCTCCAAGTTTGCAGATGATACTAAGCTGGGTAGCAGTGTGAGCTGTGAGGAGGTTGCTAGGAGGCTGCAGGGTGACTTGGACAGGTTAGGTGAGTGGGCAAATGCATGGCAGATGCAGTATAATGTAGATAAACGTAAGGTTATCCACTTTAGTGGCAAAAACAGGAAGGCGGAATATTATCTGATTGGTGACAGATTATGAAAAGGGGAGGTGCAACGAGACCTGGGTGTCATGGTACATCAGTCATTGAAAGTTGGCATACAGGTACAGCAGGCGGTGAAGAAGGCAAATGGCATGTTGGCCTTCATAGCGAGAGGGTTTGAGTACAGGGGCAGGGAGGTGTTACTGCAGTTGAACAAGGCCTTGGTGAGGCCTCACCTAAAATATTGTGTTCAGTCTTGATCTCCTAATCTGAAGAAGGACATTCTTGCTATTGAGGGAGTGCAGCGAAGGTTCACCAGACTGATTCCCGGGATGGCTGGACTGACATATGAAGAAAGACTGGATCGACTCGGCTTAGTGGAATTTCGAAGAATGAGAGAGGATCTCATCTAAAATTCTGACGGGATTGGGCAGGTTAGATACAGGAAGAATGTTCCCGATGTTGGGGAAGTCCAGACTCACGGGTCACAGTCTAAGGATGAGGGGTAAGCCATTTAGGACCGAAATGAGGAGAAACTTCTTCAGTCAGAGAATTGTGAGCCTGTGGAATTCTCTACCACAGAAAGTTGTTGAGGCCAGTTCGTTAGATATATTCAAAAGGGAGTTAGATGTGGCCGTAATGGCTAAAGGGATCAAGGGAGGAGAGAAAGCAGGAATGGGGTACTAAAGTTGCATGATCAGCCATGATTATATTGAATGGTGCTGCAGGCTCGAAGGGCCGAATGGCCTACTCCTGCACCTATTTTCTATGTTTCTATGTCACTGATCTCACTATGTCCCCTCTCTCTCCCCACCCCCCTCTATCCCGCTCACTCTCTCCCCTCTCCCTCCCTCTCCCCACCCCCATCCCATTCGTTCTCCCCTCTCTCCCTCTCCGCCCCACCCCCTCTTTCTCTCCCCTCTCCCCTCTCTCCCTCCTCTCCCTCCCCCCTCGCTCTCTCTCCCCCCCTCTCTCCCTCCCCCTCTCCCTCCATCTCCCCCGTCTCCCTCTCTCTACCACTCTCCCTCCCCCTCTCTCCTCCCTCTCACTCTCTCCCTTCCCTCTTCCCTCACTATCCCCTTCCCTCTCCCCCTCCCCTTTTTCTCTCCCTCTCCCTCTCTCCCCTCCCTCTCCCCCTCCCTATCCCCTTCCCTCTCCCCTCACTCCCTTTCCCCCCACCCCCTCTCTCTCCCCCATCTCTCTCCCTCTCGCCCCCCTTTCTCCCCCTCTCACTCTCTCCTGTCTCTCCTCTCCCTCTCTCCCTCTCCCCCGACCCCCTCTCTCTCCCCATCTTCCTTCCTCCCTCTCCCTTCTCCCTCTTCCCCTCCCTCCTTTCCCTCTCCCTCCACTCCCTCTCCCCCCTCCCCCTCTTTCACCCCCTCGCTCTTCCCGCTCTCTCTCCCACCTCCCTGTCCCTCTCCCTCCCCTCTCTATCCCCCTCTCTCTCCCCCTCTTCCTCGCCCTCCTTCCCTCTCCCTGCTTCCCTCTCCCTCCTTCCCTCTCCCTCTCTTCCCATCCCTCTCTCCGCTGTCTCTGTCTCCTCCCCCTCCCTCTCTCCCTCTTTCCCCCCCTCTCTCCCCCTCCTCTCTCCCCCTCTCTCTCCCCTCTCCCTCTCTCTCTACCCCCCCTCCCTCTCCCCCCTCTCTCTCCCACCTCTCACCCTCTCCCCCCTCTCCCTCTCTCCACCCTCTCCCTCTCTCCCCCCTCTCTCTCCCCTCTCTCTCTCTCTCGCCTCTCCCTCTCCCCCTTTTCCTCTCTCCCCACCCCCTCAGGGCTATTTGCAAGCCCTCGACACCCTGTCGGGGGAGCGGGGCAGACTGTTGGGCCGGTTCGGGACGGCCATTGCCGAGGTGAGGGACCTCAATGGGGACGGGATCTCGGAAGTGGCCATCGGGGCCCCACTGGAGGATGGACACCAGGGGAGCGTCTACATTTACCACGGGGCCAAGAGTCGCATTAACCCGACCCCCAGCCAGGTCAGTGCCAGCACTGCTCAAACCCAACACCCTACGAACGCCCTCCTACACTCCCAGCTCACTCTCAACTCCTTCCAACACCCTCCCACCCTCACAGCTCCCTCCCACCCGCTGAACACCCTCCCAATCCCCTTCGAATCCCTCCGACCCCCTCAACAACCTCCCTATTCCTGCCGAACACTCTCAAATCCCTCTGTCTATCTGTCTGTCTCACTCTGTCTCTCTCTCTCTGTCTCTCTCTCTCTCTGTCTCGCTCTCTCTGTCTATCTCTCTCTCTCTCTGTCTCTCTCTCTCTCTGCCTCTCGCGCTCTCACTCTGTCTCTCTCTCTCTCTCTCTCTGTCTCTCTCGCAGTCTCTCTGTCTTTGTCTCAGTCTCTCTGTCTTTCTCTCTCTGTCTCTCTAGCTCTCTCTTTGTCTCTCTCACGATCTCTCTCTCTCGCTCTCTCTCTGTCTCTCTGTTTTTTTTCTCTCTCTCTGTCTCGCTCTCTCTCTGTCTCTCTCTCTCCCTCTGACTCTCTCTCTGTCTCTCTCTCTCTCTGTCTCTCTGTCTCTCCCTCTCTCTCTCTCTGTCTCTCTCTCTCTGTGTCTTTCTCTCTCTCTCTGTCTCTCTCGCTCTCTGTCTCTGTCTCTCTCGCTCTCACTCTCTTTCTCTCTCTCTGTCTCTGTCTTTCTCTCTTAGTCTCGCTCTCTCTCTCTATCTCTCTCTCTCTGTCTCTCTCTCTGTCTCTCTCTATGTCTCTCTCTGTCTCTCTCTCTCTGT
Source organism: Pristiophorus japonicus (assembly GCF_044704955.1). NCBI lineage: Eukaryota > Metazoa > Chordata > Chondrichthyes > Pristiophoridae > Pristiophorus > Pristiophorus japonicus. The sequence continues at coordinate 1,570,708 of NW_027252668.1, read as the reverse complement.
CTCTCACTCTCTGTCTCTCTCTGTCTCTCGCTCTCTCTCAGTCTCTCGCTCTCTCTCTCCCTCTGTCTCTCTCCCTCTGTGTCTTTCTCTTTCTCTCTGTCTCTCTCTCTCTCTCGCTTTCTCTCTGTCTCTCTCTCGCTGTCTCTCTCTCTGTCTCTCTCTCTCTCTCTGTCTCTCTCTCTCTGTCTCTTTCTCTATCTCTCTCTGTCTCTCTCTCTCTGTCTCTCTCTCTCTGTCTCTCCCTCTCTCTGTCTCTCTGTCTCTCCCTCTCTCTCTCTCTCTCTCTCTCTCTCTGTCTTTCTCTCTCTCTGTCTCTCTCCCTCTCTGTCTCTGTCTC